>NW_020897796.1:412122-429672 GCF_003984885.1 Neopelma chrysocephalum | reverse complement strand
GCCCTGTTTGGGGCAGGGAGGGGACACAGAGCTGAGCTTTGCAGGGAACACTCGTGGCCATCCCCAGGTGCTGCTCCAGGATTTTCAGGCTGATGGGAGGCTTCGCTTCCATTCCCCATTTTCCATTCCCTCCCCATTCCCTGTTTTAGCGGCTCAGCTCAATGACTTCAATGCATCACAACAAACCCATTTTTAAGCACTAAGCAACCTTTTAAAGCTCTTTTTTTTAACAAGAACTCAAACTCTCCCCAGGACAACATTGTTCATGTCCCAGTGCCCGTTTTTCCCCTCGGGATCGGGGTGTGGGGCTCTGTCCCAGCTCCTGACGTGCCCTATTTTCTGTCCCCAGCGGAGGCCACACCACTGGCCCGCCATGAAATTCCGGAATCACACCCACCACGCCACCTACGCCGAGGTGGAAGCAGCCAGCCAGGAAAAGGAGGGATTTGTGGAAGCAGAGCAGTGCTGAGTGATCCCCCCCCTCCTCCTCCTCCTCCTGCATCCCGAACCTGCCGCGTCCCACGTGTCGGAACCTCCCGTTATCCCACTGCAAAGTCCGTCCCCTTCCTGGAGGAGAAACGGCGAGGAGAGAGGAAAAAAAGGACCCAAAAAATCGAGATTTATTTTTTTCCAAGGAATGGGGCAGGAAAGGAGGAGGCTGGATGTGCCTGGATCCTCCTGGGCACCTCCTGGGTGTGTGGGGGGGGAAAGCGCAGCCAACTTTTGACCTTGGTGAGGGTTTTTTTTGGGGTTTTTGGTTGGTTGTGTTTTTTTTTTTTTTACCTCTTCCCTCCTCCGCCAGAACCTGAACAGCAGCAGAAATGAGGGGGAAAATCTTGTTCCCCGGGGTGCCTCGAGCAGCAGGTTCCTGGGGAGCAAAGAGAAGCTTTTTGGGGCACATTGGCTCTGGAATGCTCAGGAATGTTGTGTTGGTGCCTCTTCCCTCTCGTGGAATGGTTGGGAAGCAGGATCAAATGTCGTGGTGGCCCAGGAGGGGTCAGGTTGGCTCTCCAGGGCTCCTCTCTCATCCCCTCACCCCCCGGCTCTGTCCCTTTCTCCCCTTTGCCTTCTTTAATTGACATTTAATTTTGCCTTCGTGGCTCAGAAGCCTCAAGTCCTGGTCTCCTCCACCACCTTGGATCCAATTCTCCCTTCAAAGCGACACCTTCCAGCCCCTCCTCTGGAGAAAGGGGGACCTGAACTATTTTAAGGACTAAAAAACCCTGCAGAGGATTCACCTCCAGGATTTTCGTGAGCTTTGATGCGCTTTTTGGCATCTAATTAGTTTGCTAAATTGCTAATTATGACCCTTCCCCTAAAGGAGGGGAAAAAAAATCTGAGATTCCTTCAAAATACATCCCCATGGCCACTGATCCAGTGGGAAGAGAGTGGATCTGATGGAAGAGGATGGGGAGAGAGCACTGGAAAAACACAGGCTAAATCCTGGGGCAAATCCAAGCTCATCCATGGGCATTTCAGATAAATCAGGAATGCCTGGACAGCACAGAAAATGCGAAAATCACCTTGTCAACATCATATTTTTGAGTCGGCGGAATTTTTTTTCCTGATTTTTGTTTTATTTTACCTCGCCTGTGATGAGCCCCAGGGGTGGATCCGGGGGTTCCAGGACCTGACCCCAAGGAAGGGCTTCCACACCAGACCTCCTGGGGTTTTTTCTCCTCCCTCTGCGCCCTCAGAATTTGAGATTAACCTGCAAAAAAACCCTCTGCCCAACTCCACAGACGGGGTGTAAAGAAAGGGAGAATCCACACTTCAGGCCCAGTTAAAATTTTATTTCCCCCCCCTAAAAAGCTGTTGGTTGATGAATTTTTCCCACCCCCCTTTTTGGGGGGACTTTTCCCTCCTTTTTTTTAATTTTCTCCTCAGCTCTTTATTCTGCTGATCCTGTTTGGTGCAGATCTGACCCACGGGTTGGTTCAGCTGTCACTGGGGGTGTCACTGCCAAAGGCTAATTAATGTTTTCCTTCTCATCTGCTGCATTTCCAGAACCACTGCAGATAAATGTGGATCCTTGATGACATTTAGACCCCAAATTAGACTTTCCCCGGACCCACTGGGGGGAGATTTTTGCTGCATCAAAGCACCAAAATGCTCAGGCTGAGTCGTTATGGCCCAAACAGTCTCTCTTTAGATATTTTCAAGATAAATTTAATTCCCAGATAAAGCTTTTAACTAAAAATTTGTTGTGTTTTTTGGTTTTTTTTTTGGTTTGGTTTTTTTTTTTTTTAATTTTATTTTTTCCCCTTCTTTCCCCGAAGTGGAAAGAATTCAGAGGGATTCTCTCACCCAGTTTTTGCCCCAAATCTGATCTCCTTTCAAAAGAGAATTTTCTCTGGATTTAACTTTTTTTTTTTTTCCAAATAGTTACATTTGAACTGTTAATTCAAGTAGTTTCAGGCCTTGGTTTTGCTGTTTTTCTCAACATGAGTGAATGGTAACAGCAAGATTTTGGTTCTTCCTCTTCCCCTGCAAGCCCTAGAAATGCTGGGGAGGATCCAAGAATTCTGAAATGCTGCGAATTTAGAGGAAAACAGGCTTTCTAAGTAGTGTGCATTTGTATAAATTACTGCAGGAAAGGATCTTGGGAGGACTCGGGAGAAAATATGGAGATTAAGGAAGGATTCAGGTGGAAAAATAACACCATCCAAGTGCCATAACCCGGAAATGGTTGAACTGGGATCTGTGGAACACTTGAACTTCGGGGAGATGCCAAGTCCTGAGTGCCTGGGGTGAAAAAAAGGCTCTTTATTTTTAAATTATTTTAATTTTTTTTTCCATTTAAGGAAAGAACCAAACCAGGCTCTTCCATAGCTGTGCTCCAGGTGTTTGGTTCTCCTTCTCCAGAGAGGAATTGGTCGGGTTTTGGGGCTTTAACAGCTCCAATCCATCATCTCTCCAAGAGCTCCTAAATGGAAAATTGATTGCCCACGGTCGGCTCTGAGCTGAGGATGCTCCAACTGGGATCTCCCACTGCCCAGCCTGGGGATGCTGCATCCCGAGGAGGGAAACAAGGAATACTCTGCCCTGCCTTTATCCCTGTGGGTGCTGGAATTCCACCTCCGGGGCAGCGTGATGTCCTGAATATTCCCTGTAGCGGAAGCCCGTAAAAAAAACTCTGGAAAATCCCAAGGGGAACGTTGCCAGTGCCTGGAAGGAAGAGGAAAAATGGCTTTTCCATCCCCAAGAGGAGAGTTTGGATGCCCCAGGTCTGACCCATCGGGGCCAACCCTCCTTCCTGGTCCCCGAACTCCGGCTCCGAGTTGACCTTGGAGTCTCTTCTGGAGCGAAGAACGTGGGGATGACATCAAAAAACCAGCTTGATTTTGCTTTTCTCGCCCCCATCCTGAGTTTCTTCCCTCTGGATTCCAGTGGAACCAGCTTGATTTCGCTTTTTTCACCCCCATCCCGAGGTTTTTCCCTCTGGATTCCAGTGGAACCAGTTTGATTTCGCTTTTCTCACCCCCATCCCGAGGTTTTTCCCTCTGGATTCAGGTGGAACCAGCTTGATTTCACTTTTCTCACCCCCATCCCGAGGTTTTTCCCTCTGGATTCAGGTGGAACCAGTTTGATTTCGCTTTTTTCACCCCCATCCTGAGTTTTTTCCCTCTGGATTCAGGTGGAACCAGCTTAATTTCGCTTTTCTCACCCCCATCCCGAGGTTTTTCCCTCTGGATTCAGGTGGAACCAGTTTGATTTCACTTTTCTCACCCCCTCCCGAGGTTTTTCCCTCTGAATTCCAGTGGAACCAGCTTGATTTCACTTTTCTCACCCCCATCCCGAGGTTTTTCCCTCTGGATTCCAGTGGAACCAGTTTGATTTTGCTTTTTTCACCCCCATCCCGAGGTTTTTCCCTCTGGATTCAGGTGGGCTCCAGGCTCATTTTGGTGTCTGTGAGTGTTGTGACCTTCTGGGCTCAGAGGGGTCAAAAAAAGGGATAAAAACCCCAAATCTCCTCGTTTTTGGCCCCTGCTGAGCGTGTCCTGGGGGCAGATCCCTGTCCCAGGGGGACAATTCCATCCCCTCCTGCTCCCTGCTCAGCAGCTGGGAAGACACCAGCCCTGGAATTTGGTTCTGCTCCCAGGAAAATTCGGGGGCTCCACCCTCCTCCCTCCCCCATTTTCAACATTTAAAAAAAAAAATAATAAAAATATTCTCCTAATAACTAAAGGCCTATTTTCCACATACTTGAATTTCCAGCACAGTTTGGACTCTTTTTGAGGGACTTTAAAGGCACTTTAACTGTCTTTTACTGCAATGTATTTACTATGGATTTACCTGCATGGAATAAGAGTCTGGATATGAAATAAAACCTTTCTTCCTTTTGGACTGCTTGGTTGGCAGGATTAGTGCTCGTGGCCTGGAGCAGGATGGGAATTCTTTTCATCTCGGAGTCTTTTAATTGATGCTGCAAAAAACACGGGGATTTCTTCTTTTTTTTTTGTTATTTTTTTAATTTTATTTTAAGGCACTTTTCCCCAGTCTTAGCACAGACACATCATTAGCAGGAGGAGTTCCCAGGGCTCACAACTCCTGTAATTGAGCTTTGAATTAAGACTATCATTTGCTTCTCCTTTATTCTGCTTGGCTTTATTGAGAGGATTTTTTTCCAGGCTTTTCTCAGCTTGCACAGTGGATTTTCCTCAGAGCATTTGACTTCCTCCCAGTGCTCAGGTTTTAGTGTTTTGCTCTCTGCACCAGCCCCCAATTATTTCAAATGCAGAAAGCACTTTAAAGGTCATTATCTGAGACCCCTTCACACTCAGGTTTCCTTTGCTGGTTTAGATATCCATTTATTTCCATTAGGAAAATATATAATATATCCAATTCTTCCCACTTTTTCCCTTTCACCTTCCCAAGCCCATCACAGCCTGTTCATCTCCCTCTTCCTCAGGAGCCTTTTCCAGGCTGGGAGAAACTGTGTTAACACAATACAAACAGGAGTTAATTTAATCATGATAAAAGAATTCTCCTGTCCTGGTGCCTTGTTCCATTTTTCTGAGTGGAGTATTAGCAGATATATAATTAAACTATATATATATTTTTTCATTTATATATATATATTCCATTTATATATATATATTCCATTTTTATATATATTCCATTTTTTATTTATTCCATTTTTTTATATATTCCATTTTTTATATATTCCATTTTTATATATATTCCATTTATACCTATTCAATTTTATTTTCCAGTTTATTACATATGTTTAATTTTTTAATGTCCATTTCATATATATTCCATTTTCCATATTTATATATATTCCATTTCTACATATACTTAATTTATACATGTATTCCACATATATATTTATATATTGCATTTACATATGTATTCCATTATATATATATATCCCATTTTTATATGTATATTCCATTTATATATATTCCATTATATATATTCCATTTATATATATATATCTTCCATTTTTAATATATATAACATTTTTAATATAAATATTCAATTTTTTAATATATATATACAATTTTTAATATATATATTCCATTTTTATATATTCTATTTTTTATATATATACCATTTTTAATATATGTATTCCATTTTTAATATATATATTCCATTTTTAATATATATATTCCATTTTTTAATATATAGAGAGATACATGTTCCATTTATATACCCACACAAACACATATAAGTCAACACTTTATAATACACACATAAGGAAAAAAATTAAATAGCTCCCAACAAACAGTTCTCAAACCAAACAACAGCCCACAAACAGGGGGAAAAATACCTCAGCCATGCAAATAAACAAGGATTTGTGCTCTGCAAATGCAACCTCGGGTCCAAAGCAGCGTTTTGAGCCATAATTAATAGCAGTGACAGCAAAGGAGGGAGCAGATTGTTCCAGCAGGGCCCGTGGGTGGAGGAATAAAAAACCTCAAATAGATGCTCTGGATCTGCATTTTTTCCAAGTGCTGGGAAACGAAGCTCTGGGTACAAGTGGGAGAAGGGAATTTGGGCTCCTGGTTGGATATTAAATGTATTTATTGCCTCGCTTAGAAAGGAAAAGCTGAGGGTTTTTTTTTTTTCGTTTCTCGGGGAGAAATCAGGAATTCGCTGATTTTTTGGGAGAGGGGTGGAATTCCCCAAAAAATGGGGGTTTTTTCTCCCCTCCCCAAAGGCAGAGCTGGGAGATGAGAGGGCGGCATCCCGGGTGTGTGTGTGGGATAATTACCAGCACAATCCCAAAAAAAAGGCTGGATCCAAGGGAGCAGGAACCACCTGCACACTTCCATTCAAGCTGCCACGGGAGGATCCTGCACCAACCTCCATCTCCTCCCACAATTTTCCCCCTCACAAAAGGGCTGAGGAAGAACCTGAGAAGCCAATTGTGAACGTTTTTCCACTTGGTTTTTTTTTCTTACCTTTATTTTTTTCCTTTTTAACAACCAGGTCAGGGCAGGCAGCAATTTTCCTGAGGCCAATTCCATTGGTCCCCTCCTTGACTGGAATAAAAATTGATTTTGTCACCTTTTTTTAAACCCTGACAAAACCTCCAGCAGAACACACAGAAACCCCTTTTCCCCTGCAAAAAGAAAACACATCCCTGATAAAAATTCCAGATAAAGGGGAGGGGGGAAAAAGGAAAAAAAAAAATAAAGCCTTTTATATTTGCTTTTTTGAGGACTGAAAAGAGCAGGTTTGCTGTTCTTTTAAGGATAATGGTGGGTTTCATGCTGCAGAAAGCACCTCCCTGGTGCCATCCTGGAGGGTTATTTCCACGACTCCTGAGGGATTTTTTTTAACTCCTCCAGTTTCCAGACCCATGGAATAATAACAGACCCCGAGGTGAGAGTTTCTTAACTCCTTCCTTCCCCAGTTTTCCAGCTGGTGGAGGTGGGGATGATCCACAAAAAAAACAAACAACTAAATGAGGCTCTGGGATTGGGATGCCTGGAGGGGTCTGGCAGCTGTAACAGATGCACCAGTTTGGGTGTGATCCTCAAAAATCAGCGTATTCCACGAGATTTGGCCTCGGGAACGTGAGACTTCCCTTCCTGAGAAGGGTTGGGAGGAGCCCCCATCCCTGGAAGGGCCCAAAAACCCCATGGAAGTGGCCCTTTGGGACGTGGTGGTGCTCAACTGATGATCACAAAGGTCTTTTCCAACTTTAACAGTTCCACGATCCCATGATTCCGACCCAGAAGCCCGAAGCGATCGTCGGGTTAATTAAGATTTAATTGAACCCCTTGCTGTTGCATTTCCATGGGATTTCCAGGCCTCTCTTCCAGGCTGGATCATTCTCCCTCCCTGGACAGGACAAGTGATTTTGGAGAGGATTTGCAGCCCCCACAAACCCCAAGGTTTTCCATGGGGTTTCTCCAAAGGAAAACCAGGCCCCTCTGGGGTTCTCAGCCCCAGATGATGAAGCAGCTTTGGCTGCAGCGACTCCTGAGCTGTTCCCAAGCTTCCCATGGCTCCGTTGGTGATTATCCCTGTGTTGTGCTGACAGGCTCCCATCTGTTTGGGGCCGAATGTTGCATCTTAAAAAGCAGGAGAAGGGAAAAAGCACCAATTCCAGGCTCCCTCGGCTCCTCCTCCGACCTCGCGGGATGCTCAGGAATTCTTAGGAATCAGCTGCTTTTTTGGGGGGTTGGTCTCTGGTTTTTCTGCAGAATGGGGAGATGGAGAAAAGCTGGAGATAAGGGAGAATATATGGGATATTTAGGTGGGAGGAGCTGGGAAAATGCACAGGCCACATCCTCAGGAAGGATTTGGCAACTGCAGAGGAACAAGTTTGATGTGAAGGTAAAGGATGAACAACAAACCCAGGACACACCTTTTTCCACCTCTGCATCCACCCCATCCCTGCCTCCCCTCTTCCACTCTCACATTCCCTCCATCCCAATGTTTAGCAGCGTCACCTGAGGGCAGGAAGCAGGAGCTGGGACTCGGGATTCTGCCTCTGGAATCTTCCAAACGACCTTGAAGAAGTCCCTGAGCTCCTCCTGCCTCAGCGTTCCGGGGAAGCCTCACACCTCCTCCACAGGGCACCTTCCCTCAGCTCCAGGATTTAATGCACTTCCAAGCGTTTTAAAACCCTTGGAAGCCGGGCAGGGTGGAAGGATTTGTCTCAGCCACCATCACTGTGTCCAAAATGAGGTGGGAGAGGCAAGAAAACGACATTAAACCCACTCCTGCCCCCACACAGACAGCGATGATCCCGAGAGGAATGAGGCCATCTGGAAACTCTGCCTTTTTTTTTCCTTTTTTCCTTTTTTCCCCATTTTTTCTCCTCCCTATCCCTGCACGATTCCACGAGCAGAACACCAATAAAATGATGGGAACTTTGTGCCGAATTCTCATCGGCTTCTCAGAGGATCAAACCCCTGTGGGCTGGGATTCTGGGAATACACATCCCTGCCCCTTCTTATCCCTCTGCCACCCACCAGCCCTGCTCTGGCAGAAATCCTCAGAAATGCCAGCCAAGGAGGATGTGGGGATTTTTACCCAGAGAATTCATTAAGCAGGATGAGAGGAAACAGTGCCTTAATTCCCTGTCTATCCTCACACAGAGCACAGCAGAGCCTGTGCTGGATGAGTCAACAATCCCATTAATCATATATTTTTATCATTTTCTAACAAGCCTTAAACTGCTTTTTTTTAAGAGAAAAAAAATGAAAGGCTGCAGCTCTGCTCCTTAATAACACTTCAGAGAGAGGAAACATTTGGAGAACGGGGGGAAATTTGATTTAAAGAGATAAGAAGAAGAAATTCTATTGAAGGTGAGGGGTGAAGGGACACAAAACTCGAGGAATTATGTTTTTCTTCTGCAGATTATTATTATTATTATTATTATTATTATTATTATTATTATTATTATTATTTCCATTTTCCCATGCTTACAGCACTCTAGATGCTGTTCTTTGGCCCTAGTGGTGCAATTTTTCCTGCATTTTCTTTTGACTCCCAGCACATTTGGTGCTTTTCTTCACGGAATCACAGGGTGGTTTGGGCTGGAAGGGACCTTAAAACTCATCCAAGTCCCACCCCACTCCTTCCACTCTCCCAGAATGAGCCGTTAACACTCCAGCAGAAACACCGGGAATTTGGGACGACTCAATTTTCCCCTTATTACTCTTCATCCCGTCACCTCAAACCCGTTCACAAACACTGACTGGATTACAGAATGAAAAATAAACCCCATCAGTGACTCCTTCAGCCAACTGAAAGCAAACACAGGGTGATACTTTTACCTCGACTCAATTAAATCCCCGAGCCCGGTGTCGCCCTTGTTACCATTAATTATCCCAATCACTCCAGTGTTTATGTGGGTCCAGCTCTGCCTGGTAAACACAGGACGCAGCCTCAGCCTCAGGAATTCCTTAAACCACTCTCAGGCTCCAAAAAGGTGCCCCAGGATACTCCAGATACACCCCCAAATTATATATATTTTTTTCCTCCTGTGGGATCTGGTGATTTCTGGTTATTTATTATTGGGGTAAACGGGCAGTCTGAGAGTATCTATTATCTATTTGTGGTGGAACACAGAGGTGCAAACAGCAAAATGATCCCTGACTGCACCCAGCAGCGTTTGGGAAGGATTTAGGGAGGCAGGATGCTGTTTCTTGGAGAGATATCCTGCTATCCCAGGTGGAAATAGAAACAGGGACAAGGTATCTGCAGGCTCTACTTGGCTCATTCTGCTCAACTCCAAAGCACGTTATTTTTGCACATTTGCCTGATTTACCTTTTCAGCCCAAAATATTGCAGTCACGGCTACATCATCATGGCAACCCAGCTCTCGTTAATTAATCAGACGATGCCACATCCTTACATATGAGGGTGATTTTTTGAGGTTTTTTTCTGCTTCGGTTTTGCCAAGGAAAGTTCTTCTTTTGACGAAGTTCCTGAGAAAAAAGGGAAATTAAAAAAAAGAAAAAAAAGGAAAAAAAAAAGAAAAAAAACAGAACAGGAACAAAACCAAAACAAACAACTGTCTTCTGGGGAAAAAAAAATAAAAATACCGGGCAAAAATTCCCTTAAAGCAGCTGCGGGCCTCTGCTGCCATCGTATGGGAGCTGCCTTTGGAGCAGCGAGGAAACCTCTCCCGGGAGGTTCGGTCGCTGTCCCGAGAGAAATAGTTACTCAAGAGTCAGCGACTTCGGGGGGGCAGAATTTATAACGAGAAAAAGTTATTTTTAAAACCGGTCTGTAGCGAGTTGGGGATTTGCGGCTCTCACAGAGGGGGTTTTCCCCTGGCCGCAGCACATGGAATGACACCATTTCACAGGGGTCGTGACTTCTCGTTGTAACAACCGAGCCACGGGACCACGGAAGGCTTTGGAAGGGATCCTAAAGCTCATCCCAAAATCCCGCCGCCCTCAAGCCGCGCTCCCGGCGCCTCATTAATTATTCAGTATGTGGGCGTGACCACGCGGCGACCGGTAATGAGGGGATGCACTTTCCGCTACGGGAGGGGGCGTGGTCTTATTTGAATATTCATAATATGGGCGGGGACAACGAGGGCGGGAAACCCCGTACGCTCCGCCCCCTCCCCCCTCGCGCTGAGACGCGCCGCGGGCGAAAGCGCGGGAAAGGCGTTCTGACACAAAATTCGCCTAAATTCGAGTAAAAACGGGGCGGAGTTATTAAAAATAACGCCGACAAAACGCTGCTGGGGTAAAACACCACGGAAGCACCGCCGGAGTGACACGCTGCTGTTAGTTTGTGGCGATTCCACCCCTCCAACGCACCTGCGGCCCCACTGACAACCAACGCCCTGAAAGTTAAACGCTGGTTTTTTTAATGTTTGCCAACATTTCTGCTCCCGAGCGAGGTACCCAAACACAGCTGTGCTGCCTGTGCGCACCCGCCGCCGCTGCTACGCCCAGACCCCCTTTTAAACCGTGGTAGATACTGAAATAACGCTTTAAAAATTTGATTTTCGCTAAGGATAGTAATTAAGAAATGGGGGTCTGGGTTCTTTTTTCCCCCACAGGGACACGGGGTTTGGTGTTCCCCACACACACCCCCTCATCCCCCGCTGTTCCCCTCAGAGCTCCCTGAGGGCGCCCGGCCCAGGGGGTTTGTGGAGAGCGGGTTTCCCTGAGGTAAAAAATCGTCTGATAAAGTGTTTTGAGTGAGTACCACCGACTGCGAGACCCTCTCCGGTGTCTCCACGGAGGTTTTGGGGTGCAGGTCCCCGATTTCAGCCCTTTGGCCCCGAATTTTGGCAGGTTGTGGGCAGAGGGCACAGCCCGGCCCATCCTTTGGCCTAAAGGTCTGTCACAGCCCGGCTCGATCTGACCCAAAAACACAGCTAAAAGGCCAAATATTACCCATTCCATAAAATATTGCAGCCTGGGGAGCAAATCCAGCCTGGAATGAGGGAAAAAGGAGCAGATTCTGGTGCTTCTCCTCACACCACAACCCAACCACCAGCAGCAGCAGGGCCAGAATCCCCTCAGCTCTGCTTTGTACCCACATCATTCACCAATTTAGGTGCTTTTAGGGACAGATTTTCACCACCAATCCGACACAGAGACTTTATCCTAAACAAAACCACATGTTTTTTGTAAATTTTCAGTGTAGGTCGGGGGGTAACAAGTACTGAGGTAACTCCATGGGTGTGCTCGATGCTCTGAGGTCTGTCATCCCTCACTTAAACTTGTACTTTTAAAGTCATGATTTTATTTTATTTTATTTTATTTTATTTTATTTTATTTTATTCTTTTTTATTTTATTTTATTCTATTCTATTTTATTCTATTCCATTTTATTCTATTCCATTTTATCCTATATTATTTTTACACGGCAAAGAGAAAACCGTGGAAAAAACAAATCAAAATTGAGTTAATATTGGAGGCGACCGAGCTCATGCTCGTAGTGATGAGGAAGGGAAGCAGAAACATCCCAAAGCAATCTCCAAAGTAAACACCCTTTCTGCAATAAATGTTTGCCAAATGCTAACACAGGGCTCCGAGAAATATCAGCACTAAAGTGCATCCATTAGCAGGAGTTTAGCGACTGCTTAAGGGGAGCAGGGGTGGAAGTTGATGCTTTCTGCCCTGTAAACAAATTAGTTTATAGAGCAACAAATGGGATGACCCTTCTTAGCTAATGTTATGAGTTTAGCTTGTTAAATATTTAACATTTACCTCTCCATTTCCAGTGTGGATTAAGCAGTTCTCCAAACACCGGTGTCCCAGCAGCAGATGGAGATGCACAGCCCATTGCCCTGCTCTGGCTGAACTCCCTAAGAAATAAAAAGAAAACCACGTTAAGTCAAAGAGGAAGCGAGTGGGAGCTTTCAGGAAAGGCTTTAAAACTGGCTGTTTGCACTCATTTTGATTTACATTAATTTTATCTAGCTCTGCTCCACATTAAAACAGTGATAATCAGTTTAACTCCCATCAGATTGAACAGACACAGGCTGGAGTTGGACAAACACTTCCAAAAACCTCGCTGGTGGCAAAGCATTTTTTTCTTCCACGTTACACAAGGTAAGAGTTTTTAAAAACACTTAAAAGATCCCATAAATCCCCCACAGCACAGAAAGGAGAGTGGGGGACGAAAAGAAAGTATCATAGGATTGCAACTTTATTTCTAAAAGCGAGGATGAGAAGAAATATGCACCAGATTTAGCCAAGTTTAGTGGTGCCTTGTTATAAACATGAGCTGCTTTGTATGTTGTACTCAAGGAATTTAAATTATCCTGTGTATAAAATTCCTCACTTTTGCTTTGCTTCCAGAAGATAAACATTTTTTTCATGTAGCTTTATCCACCAGCGGTTTCTCAATCGTTCTTAAAGGCGTCAAATCAATTTTTCTCTCATAAAATCCAAAAGAAACACTAATTTTAGCAGCAGTTCCTCTTTTGCTCCCGAGCCCTTGTGAAAGTTTCAGCTGGAAATATCCCGCAGCCAAATTCAAAACCCGCTTCCAGCGAAGTAAAACTTCCTTAAATGTACTCTGGAGTCAGTCAAACCCACTTTTAACAAAAATGCCCCGATTCCTTCCCCATTCTCAGCCCAAACAAAGCTCCTATTGTGGATGTAGCAATTTTTCCTGCCTGGAATATTGGCGGGTCTGGCCGGCGTGAGGTTTTGTCGTGTAAACAGGAGGGGTGGTTTGGAGCTGGTCGTCTGTAATTTTGTAAATTTTTTAATCTCTCCAACAATGAGGTCTATTCTGCCCGAGAATTTCCCACTCAGGGTGTACTGGGATGTCGCCCTGCAGCTTTGGATTGGTTCCAGGGATGTTCCAGCCCCTGCTGCCAGCTCGTGTAATTATGCTGCAGAGCTCCTTGGCAAATCCCCCCCGAAAGCCTCAGCTGCTGGAATCGAGGAACAGCGTGGAAAAAATCTCAGTTATAAACCAAAATTTTACAGGCAGAGAGTCCCTGGCTCCCAGTGTTGCCCGACAGTGGGAAGTGTAGCTGTTCTAGAGACCCAAAACCCAGGAGGATAAATCAAATAAATCCGATTTATCGATCGTTTAAAGCTCATTTTCGTTTCCCCTCGTGATTTTGGGAAAGGCTGAGTCACTGCATTTTTTTTTTCCACGTAGCAATGCTGTGTAATTTAGTTTTATTATCACACATTTAGTCATTATATTAAACTAGGCCTTGTATCAACTGAGTGCTGCAGGACAAAAAGGTTTGAAGCACCACTTTGCTGCTTTCAATCTTTTTTTTTTGGTCATACACATATAAGTAATTATCACTTAAAGGAATCAAGTAACACGATATTTCAATAGCAACTGTAGTATCCTGTTGAGTAATTAGTGTAACAAATTAAAACACTGTTGTTAATTACTGCAGCTTGTACCATCACGTGTAATTCCTCTGGAATTCCCTTTTTAGGACTATTTTCCTCATTTTCCATGTCCCACTCCACGACGTCCCCCAGTGCTTTTATCTTTTCCTCCTCCCTGAATACTCCATTCTCCTATAGATTTATATCTTTCAATACATGGAATGATCAGTTATAATACATTTTATAACACATTTTATAATTTATACACTAAAAAACTATTTATAAAGTCGCTTCCCTTGCACTAAATCCAAACAGTTTATCCTCCACATCCACGAGATTTTCACACTCGGGGCTGTGCCTCCAACAGAGTCATATCCTCTCAGCCTGATTTTTGGGAAGTTTTCTCCTCTGAAAATAAGATTTAATCTTTTTTTTTTCCTCTCCAGGTTAAATTTATGGGCACAGCAGGACAATGAGCTGCAGTGCAGGGAGCAGCCACACCTCCATCCCCAGCCACAAACACCGGCGGAGCCGCCGCCGCTCCAGAGGCTGCTGGGACACCTTGGACACGGATTCCCAGTCCCTGTCAGCACTGGGACACTTTCAAACCCTTCCCTTAGAGATCTTTCACATGGTGTTGAAATATCTCTCAGGTGAGAACCTGAGCACCCCAATATCTGAAAATTTCCATGACTTTTTTTTTCATTTATAAAGCCATTATTATTTAAAACATTTTAGCTTCTAGCTGGTTAAAGTCATTTTTTTTGTGGCTTATCCTTTAGCTTTCAGCTGGTTAAAGTCATTTTATGTGGCTTATTCTCTGAGTTGTCAGCTTTTATGCATGAAAAAACCAACTGAAAGCTGAAGTTGTTTAGACCCAACATCTCCCACTGTAAGCAACCCATGGAGGTTTCGAGGTATCTTAAAACACCTTTTAAAACAATCTTAGTGTTTTGTTTTCAAAACGAAGGCTGAAACCTTATAAAAAAAAATAATTATAAGGTTTCAGCCTTCGTTTTGAAAACAAAATACTGTCATGTCATTCTTTTAAAAAAAAAATCAAAATTTAAATTATGATTACGATGCACAAGGTGTGGAAAAATACATTCCTTAGATCTCTCCATTTCTAATTACTACAGTTTGCTGGCAGAGGAGATCCAGGGTAATTAATTTGTGTTTTATTTATCTCTCTGACTCCTCGGTTTGTTTTTGAAGGGGGGAGAGGGCAGTTATTGACCCGTGATCAGCATTTGAGGATTTAGGAGCATCCTGGGCTTTGCTTTTGCAGTGAAGGACATCAGCACGCTGAGCATGGTGTCCAAAACCCTCGGCCAGCAGCTGATTCACTACATCTCCACCTCGGCAGGGACCCGCCGGCTCCTCCTGCAGGACTTCCACAACCTGGAGCTCCCCGGCAGGAGAGAGGGAGCCTCTATCCTGGAGCACTACAAATCCCTAGGTGAGGGCAGAGCCCGCTGAAAAGCCTCCCTCTGCTTCAGGCAGCGATAAAACGTGGCCCCCAAACCCCCTTTTGTGCAGCTCCCTCTGAAATTGGAGCCAAATAACCCCCTCCCCACGCCACGAGCTGGAGGGAGGGATTGCTGAAATCATTCCAAAGCCTCTTAGTTGTGGAAAAAAAATGCTGTGCGTCCTGCCTGCCGTGTGTTTATGGCTCCCTGCGAGGCGGCAGAGGGTCAGTTCCCAGTCGGAGGTGTTTCCAAATTTAGTTTGTTTGGACACCACCGCTGGAAAGAGACTCCCAGGCCCGGGCAGCCAAAGGAATTTGGCTGCTCAGCCTCCCCCTCTGAGCATCCCTTTGGAGCAGCTCACATTCCTCAGTCTGGGAAATGCAGCCACAGGATTTAGGCCCAGCCTAGTTCTGGAGGGACCAGCACCAGCTGCCCTTTGTGACACAGTTGCTGGTTTTTAAAACACGTTGGTCCTAATTCATTCCACACTGTCCTGTCAGAGGAGGAAATGAAATTAAACCAGCATTTGATCCGTATTTACTGGTCCCTGTCTGATACAAAAATGGGTGTTTGACAGACAAATCAAGTGATGCCATGGTTAGATGGAGAATTATAAACAGGGTTTGAACTCAAGACATTAAATAAAGGCATTAAAGGCATTAAATTACATGTGGTAAAGGAAAGCTGTTAAATTCATTTAGACCTAAAGTCTCCTACTGTAAGCAAACCATAGAGATTTTGAGGTATCTTAAAATGCCTTTTTAAAACAATCTTAGTGCTTTCTTTTTAAAATGAAGCCTGAAAACTTATAATCCTTTAAAAAAAAAAACAAAAAAGCAACCAAAAATTAGTTTGGCCTCTGTAGTGACCTCACACAAAATGGCAACTCCTTCTTTAAAAGCAGGTGTGAACCCACCCCTGCAGCAGCTCCGGCAGTAAAACTCGACATTATTAAAAAATATAAAATCCTCGGCCCTATCTGGGGCCCAGCAGGAACGGCTTTGTTAAGGTCAGGTGCAAAAAAATCAATATTTGCTTTGCAGCAGGAAAAACTGGAGCGAAAAAAAAGTGCGTTTTGCTCAAGCCTGTTTTCCCCACACCGACGGCTCCGCCCCGAGGTGCAGCTGAGCCCTCCCAGCGGCCGCTCCTCGGGGGAATCCCCTCCAAAGTCGATAAAAAAATCGGCTTGACTGAGCTTTGGATCGCGCCTGAGGCCGATGAATAAATTATGGCTGTGGTGCAGGAAGGCTGACAGGCTGCTAAAGAAGGAAAGGGGTCAGCTCAGAACCACGGGAAATCCATAAAGCACTTTCTGACCTTGGAGAAATGATGTATTTTCAGGAGGCCAAATTCAGGAGAAAAGTATCCTTTTTCTCCTCCCCGAAAACTACATGCTTTTCCGTGGATTCCTTGACTAATTAACAACCAATATATATATATTTTTTATCCTGGTGGAAGCTGTTAACCCAGTTTCCATCAGGAGTGTAGAAAAAATTCCTCTCCACAACCAGCTGTTCCCCATAATAACGAACCCCAGACTCTGCCATTCCAAATATACCCACTGTAGGAAAACAGATTTCCCTCCTAGCAATGTTTTACACGAGCACAGTTCAGAATATTTGCTTTTTCGTGTGGCTCTCTTGAAAATAAACGTTTGGAAGCTCAGCTTCCCATGCTGTGAGGGGAAAACTGGTGTTCCACAGGGTTTTGGGAGCTGAGGGGCAACAAGTCAACGCTGCTTCCCAACACTTTCAGCAGCTGTAACTCCCAACCCAGTGCAGTGGTTTTAATACTTCAGCTGGGAGTAGCAGGGGCTTTAAACAACACCAAAAACAAGTTGCTGTGACAGTTTATTCCCATTTTTCCTGTTTCTCCCCCTGTCCCAGGGCTGTTGCTGAAGAGGTGCACGTTGCTGCTGCCCACCAGGGACAGGTTGAAGTACGTACACAAGGTACTCTCAGAAGTAAGTCCTTCCACCTTCCCTCCACTGCTGTTTCTCAGAGTCCTTTGCACTTAAAACACCACCCCTGCAAGGCAAATTCCTTGCTGGATTTTCCAGTCTCTTTGCTGGAGTTTGTCACCCCTGCAAAAATCAGTGTATTGGTTTGAAATCGGTTTCTTCACATTAACAACAGCAAAAGCCACTATTAACAGTAAAATTCACTATTTTACTCCCTGAAAACAAAGGTTTCTCCTCCCAGAGACCTTTTGCACACCCACATGACCACAGTTTTGACTTCTTGCTAAATTATAACTAATTTCTTTCTGCAACAAGGAATCTCCTGAACCTCTCTGATCAGTATTAATGTAAAAACCAGTGTATTGGTTTGAAATCAG
>NW_020897796.1:392576-412112 GCF_003984885.1 Neopelma chrysocephalum | reverse complement strand
GAGGAGCACAGAGGATTTTCAGTCACAACAATTATGGTCAGTTAAGATAAATCCCTGGTGTTTGCACTTGCAGGTTTCCTGTTTTAAGCTCAGTGGTTGTGCCAGCCCTTTGCACTGCCTGGGGTTAAAGTGCTACGGGGTGTTTTTACAGGTACAGTATCCTTATGGAGAGAAGGCAAGTACCACAAATATAGAAGAAAATTAAGGTAGTTTTCTAAATCAATCCGTGCTCTGCAAGATTTTTTAGAGCATAAGCTGGTCTGGGGGTGTAGGGGGATGGTATTTATTCACACAGTTCTCTGAATTTCCTTTCTGCTGGTGAAAGCTGCTGATTTGACTCTTGAGAATTCCTTGGCCTGGATTTCAGTCCCAACCAGTCAGGATTTTGATTAGCAGTTTATTGTCTAAAGGAGACATGGGAGAAGGGCAGCATCTCATTGCACAGCTTCAAATTCCCAATTCAGGAGCAGAGATGCTTTAGTTTCATAGGAACACAGGCCAGAATAGTTCTGTTCACCTGCAGTAGCTTAAAATGAATTTAAAAAAAATATATATATATTAAAATTTAAAATTTAAAGAAGAACAGATGATTATTTATGCTGGGTCATTTGTCTTTGGAGCAAATACCTGTGTGTACATTCCCAAAAATCTTGGAACACCGTGAGCAGCTTTTGATTCCAGGAGTCACTGGGCTGCAGCACAACCCGTGCAGCACCTGAGGAGGGGGAGCTGCAGCACAGATTGTGTTTCTCTGCTCTGAGGACTGGCACTGGGATCTAAATCTCTGCTCAACCCACTCATTTCCACCCCATTCCTTCTGTCCCCTCCAGATCCTGACAGCAGGCTGGGATGAACTCGAGTGCCACCGGGTCTTTAACTTCCTCTGGGAGCTGAGCAGCTTGGCCAGGAAAGTGCAGACAGTTGTCAGCAGCAGAGCAGGTAAATCACAGCAGCCAAGAGGCCTGAAGGACCAAAATGTGCCAGCACAGGGAAGGCAGGAAATGGGTCTGGATTCCTGGATTTGAGAGGGGTTTGGCTCAGCTCAGCCTTGTGGCACCAATCGGTTCCTGACCCTCATGGACGTTCTGTTGGCTCTCTGGGCATCCTAAAGTGGGTTCTTGGCCTTCACATCAATGAGTTTTTCTTCACCAAAACCAAAGCTAAGTGCTCCTGTAGTGAGGAGAGTTGTCTTGAGAGGCCTTTAGGGTTTCCTGAATCGTTCCATCACCAGCCCAAAGCACAGGTTGTGCCTCTACATCGACAGCAAAAGCAGGGATTTGAATCTTTCCCGCTCTCCACCAGCGAAACCAACGGGAAAAGAACCAGTTTGGGAATAAAATGCTGCAGTAAAAAGTGAGGTTTGATATTTCTGAACCCCAACACTGACGTGGCACAGGCCTCTCAAGAAACCCAGCACGGAACAGGGAATTTCTGTGGAACACTTCACCCACAGCCATGCCAAGCTTCCTCCTGCTGCCCCTATTTATTGCCCTCTTTGATTTCCTATAAAAAAGTGATGGTTTTTATTGATCAAGGCTTCACAGATTTGCCACATCTCCCCCCTTCTCCCCCAGGCAGTGCCAGGAAGCTGGAGCTGAGGATCAGGCTGTACTGCAGGAGGGTCCTGCTCAACCACTGGATCCACAGGAGCGACTCTGCCTTTTGGCTCACCCGGATTTTGAAGCCCTGGCCCATCGTGAACCAGGCCAGGCTGCTCTACATCATCTTTGGGCCCGTGTCCTCTCTGGATGGTGAGGAGCTGGGGGGGCTTAGTGGTCAAAGTTTGGGGCCCTGAGAAGGAGATTCCCTTGCAGGACGCAGCAGAAACCCAAATTTTTATGCAAATAAAATGTAATTGTATTAGAATCAAAGAATAGTTTGTGTTGGAAGGGGCCTCAAAGCTCATCCAGTGCCACCCCCTGCCATGGGCAGGGACACCTTCCACTGTCCCAGGTTGCTCCAACCTGGCCTTGGACACTTCCAGGGATCCAGGGGCAGCCACAGCTTCTCTGGGCAACCTGTGCCAGGGCCTCCCCACCCTCACAGGGAAGGAATTTCTTCCCAATATCCCATCTAACTCTGCCCTCTGGCAGTTTTAAGCCATTGAAACAATTGTGTTGCCAAGGAAAAAGGTTCTGCTCAACCAGACATCACTGTCATACATAAAATATATCAATTTTTTATATATATATATATATACACACACATACATATATTTCTGAGTTCAAATTCAAGTGAAGGAATTAAATGACACCTCTGTCCCCCTCTTCTCCCCTGCTTGGGGCAGAGGCAGCTCAAATCCACCTCAAAGCATCACCCCTCTCCCTGAGGGAAAACCTGTTGCCTCCCTTAATTATTAACCCTGGCTTTCTTTACATTTGACTCACTGCAACTCCCACTGTCCCTGCTAAAAAGTGACAGAGGGACAACAATGTGGCTGTCACAGAGCTTGAGCTGTGTTACCTGGATTCCCCTGCTCAGTTCAGCAACTCCCTTGTTGGAAAAAAACCCCATCACTTACGGGCAGTTGTGATTAATGTCTCGCTCAGGACACGTGGTGTGGCAGAAAATGATAGAAGGACCAACAGATGAGAGCAGCCTGAAGGGTTTGGCTGAAGCAATTAAGCTGCTGTATGGCACAGAAGCCAAGGAATGGACAGCAGATGATGTTATCAGCCTGGTGGATGAGCTGGCAGGTGTGTTTTTGGCCTCTGTCATTAATCCACAGGATTATGTATCCTCCCAATCCAGCTCGGGGGGTGTTTCAGACACAAAATTCCTCCCAGCAGCAGCTCTGGCCTGGCTGGAAAAGCCCTCACCCCGGGAATGCAGGCAGGAGGTGGGATGAGGAAACCCCAGGGTCACACTCAAGCTGCCTTTTCCCCTTGGGAAATCATTTAAGGATCCACACAGACCTTTAAAACTCCAGCCTTGCCTCGAATCATTCGGGAAGAATTGTCCAAGCTGAAAACATGGTGTGTGTTCAACCCACAATTAACAGCTCCACTGACAGCTCTGGGGTGAGGTTATCACCAATTAGAGTGAGGAGCTGGTAGGAGCTGCCTGTGGGATTTTGCTGCTCCTCTTTTGGGTCAAAGATGACTAAAATCTCCCCCCCCCCCCTCTCTCCCCCCCCCCCCCCCTCTCTCTCTCTTCCACCACCAAGTTGTTCCCCAGGAATGGCTCATGGAGAACAACGCTCGGCTCCTCCTCCTGAGTGGGAACAACATCTGCTTCACCTTCATGGCCAGCAAGGCTGTGAATGGCAGGGCTGTGGAGCTGGCCAGGCTCGTGGTCTTCATGGCTTTGGTGAGTACAGCTGAGCTGAGGGAGTCTCTCTACCCCCCAAATTTGCTGTCTCAGACTTTCCCCCTCTGCTCCCACACACAGCAAAAATCTGGGTGCTCTTCCAGGGATGTCCAGCACATCCCTGGAAGCTGGCAAGGCCATCTTTGAGGGGAAATACCACCAGCAAAAGGCTGAGGGGTCCCTTCATGCCCACAAGAACAACCTCTGTGTCCTCCTGACACCTCCCTAATTCTCCAGGCCTGGGAACAACTGCTGCAGAATCAACATCTAATGCTAAGATTTGATCTTGCCTCAGATTTGTGGTGCATTTTTGACCTTTCCCGTTGCCCCTCAGGTGTGTGAGAAGGACCTTTACTGCATGGACTGGGTGGTGAAAATGATGCAGAAGGTCTGCAGGGTTTTCAGCACCCCCTGGGAGAGAAACAACTTCCTGCAGTGCCTGGAGAACACCTTTGCCCACATGCTCATGGACATGCTGCAGGCAGTGCTGGCTGGTAAGACTGGTCCTCTGGGCCTGGAGCAGCTCCTGGATCAGGAGCTGGGGCTGACCATGGCATCCAGGAACACTCTGCCCTTCCCTCCCTCACCAGGCAGAGCAATCCTGGAGAGCCTGAAGGGTTTTGGTGACATAAAAACACAGAATCATTGAATTCCTTAAAGCTCCTCCAGTCCCACCCCTGGCCATGGGAAGGGACACCTTCCACTAGCCCAGGTTGCTCCAAGCTGGCCTGGAACACTTCCAGGGATCCAGGGGCAGCCACAGCTTCTCTGGGCAACACAAATAATCAATCAAGTGCCATAATTGGGCAGAAACCTTCATTTTAACAGGATTCCTGGTGCCAGGGGTGGTGCCACCAGCAGTGTCCTAAACCCCATCCCAGCAGAGCCCTGGGCCCGAGGTCCCTTTGGGCTGTGCCTGCTCAGCTCTGACAGGTTTTTGTCCCAACACACAGTTGTTCTTGTCTGCCTTTGGCCAGGCTGGGGAAGGAATTTTGGAGAGAGTCTCCTGTGTCCCTCCCCAGCTGTCCTGGCACCAGGATCATGAATCACAGCACAAAGCTGAGGTGAAGCTGCTGCCTCACCCTGCTGAGGGTACCGAGGGACACCCCCCCTGAGGGATTAACTCACTGATTTGGTTCCACTAACCCTGTTCCATGGTTTCCATGGTTTCCTTTACCCTGCCAGGGGGGCACGATGAGGAGGACAACAGCTTCCTGAATTTATTCCACCTCGTGAACGCACAGGCGAACTTCCACAGGGAAATCCTGTTCCTGGCCATGAGGAGCAGCCCCAACACCACCTGAGTTCTGCAGACTCTTGCTCCTGGGTTTTGTTTTGAACATTTGCATTTCTTCACCTCCCATTCCAGCTGGAGTGGCAGAAGTTGGGACCATCCATGTCAGTCCAGCTGAAGGAGCTCCAGGAGCTTTTGGGGGCTCCATCCTGGAGTTCCTCGAGCTCTGCTTCTCCAGGGAAGCAGCCCTGGGGCCTCTCCCTCGGGAGCATGAACTGCATTCTTTTCCCACTGTGCATGTTTGCACACACAATAAAAATGACATGGTTTCCATACTCAGACACCAACTGAGGAATGTTATCTTAGTTCAGAACCCAAAACATTTTGATCTTTAAAATGTGTTTTCTCTCGGGAATCCGAGAAAAAAAAGAGATGGATGGGATCAGAGGGGCACAGCTACATTTTTCCAGCGTGCCAGGGCCTCTCTCACTGACTCAGAGGTTCTGTGGCAGAAATATTCCCGAGTTTGGATGCTCAGCCACAGCCAGAGATGATTCCTGAAAGCAGTTTGACCAAGCAAGGCATTTTTTCCCCCCTCAACCTCCAGGTTTTCATAAAACAGAAGGAACTCCCAAACCCCTCCCCCTGCCCCAGGTAACGACTGTTGAAGTGTTTTGGCCTCCACAGGACTTTGCCAAGTTGAAGACAACCCGTTAAATGCACATTAAATTAAGTCGCTGGTTCATTAAATGTCTAAATGTTTCCTGCTTTAGAAAGGGGTTGGATTTTCTGCTCTGTTGCCTTCAAAACAAAAGCACGTGATGGGAATAAAAAGCACTTACTTTCCGGGGGCTGTTTCCAACGGGGCTGTTTCCTTCTGGTCGTTAAAGAGCCGCTTTCTCCGCCCCGATAATCCCTTCCCGAATGTTTCCGTCTTCCTTCGGGACCAGGGTTTGGCTGGAAGGGGAAGCCACGTTCGGCTCTGGAAGCGTCAGAACAGCTGAAGTGGGAGCGATTTATCTCAGCTGCCCCCACCTGATTCCGCCGGGATGATTTGCTCGGAAGTTTGTTAGGAATTCTCTTGCGTTTGTTGAGTACACAATTCCAGGCGGGATCCTCGCAGGTGCCGGCAGATGGCAGAGGTGAAACCTTCCCAGCCGGAAAACCCTGGGAACGCCCCTTTTCCCTCGCTCTTTGAAGGTGATTTTTTGGGAACACGCTGCAGCTCCGCGTGATTTCGGAGGGGAGAGAAACCCCGGCCTCTCGTTTCTGCTCGGAGGAACCGAACGTGTCCGGACTGATCCCCACGAGGAGAAAACAGACCCGGGGCGAGAACAGCGACGGGAAAACGCAGCCAAGGAGCCGCCGGGGCGCGATTCTCCGGGTCCTTGGCTCTGCCTCCCTTTATCCTCGGGAATTGCTCCCCATAAATAATCCCGGCGGATGGAAGGCAGCGGGATGGAGCAGAGCCCGGGCCCATTGTGAGCCTCGTCCCCCCGCCAGCCCCTGGGTCGTCTCCCGGGCCGGGGACACCGGGGCCGTGAATTCCAGCCCGGCACAAGGGCCGGCATTGTGCGAGTGCGGCCACACGGGGAAAAAGGGAGCCCTTTGATTCCCTGGCAGCCGAGGGATCATCGGAGGGATGAAATGCCAGCGCTGCCGGCACGAGCAGCGGATCCTCCGGCCGTGCCAGCTGGATGCGGCTGCCCGCCGGGAATGGTTGATGGCATTATTAATTGTTAGGGGCTGCACAAGAGCCCAGAGAGCGTCTGGCGTCGGTTTTTGCAACATTCCCATCAAACAACGGCTCTCCCTCCCGAAGGATCGAAGCTCAAACCCCTCCCACTGATATTTGGGACCTGCAGGGTCAAGAGCAGGACTTGGATGATCCTGGTGGGTCCCTTCCCACTCAGCCTGTTCTGGGGTTTTATTTTACTTCCCCAAGTTTCCCAGCTTGGAATAGGACACCCCCCCCTTGCAGCCTCTTTTTCCAGCGTCCCCCTGGATCAGCTCTCCCAGTTAAACATCGAGTGGGGCCCGGGGAGGAACCTCGGCAGCACCAGAGGGGCTGGGACGGGGATCCCTGAGAGAACTGAGAGAACTCTGCTTTTCCTTCTGCTGCCAATTTTTACCTGCTGCTGGGGAGGAGGTGGACAAAAGCTGCATCCTGAGCCCCGGAGCAGCACCTCCCTCTGCCCCGGAGCTGGGGCCGTTTGTCCCTCTGCAAACCCCGCTCCTGCCTCGGGCTCCGGCCCCTTTCCCAACCCCGCAGCTGCTGGGCTGGGTCCCTGCCCCTTCCAGCCGGGAGCTGGCGGGTGTGGGGCGGGAGAAGGGCCCGTTCCGCATCGCTGGAGGGTTTGTAAGGGGAGAGGAGCCCTCGGAGCCAGAGACGAGGATTGTTCCTGCCTTCACACTCAGCTGAGCTCCCATTCCACGCATTCCTCCTCTGCTCGCGGCAGATGTTGGCAGCGGGCGCAGCCTCGGGAGGGGAGGTTATTGAGAACATGACTTAACGCCTGAAGAAATTCCTCTCGGAATATTCCAGGCTCCTGATTTCCGGCTGTATTTGGGGCTGGGGGGAAGGGGAGGGAGCGCCCTGGGCCAACAACGGGGGATTTTCGGGAGCAAAACCACCCGGCTTCGGGTTCCTCTCAGGAGTTTTACTGACAGGAAATTGCAGTGTCAAGTACTCAGCCGGCAGCGCCGGCCACATCCAGCATTCCCAGGCTCTGAAATCCCTCTTTTTTTCTGGGAAAGTCACACCAGATTCCAGCCCCCTGCTCTCCCTGAGTCCTGTTCTCTCCCACCCACTTGTGTGGGGATTCCGTGGTCGACTAAAGGGACACGAGGAGCTTTTCCCATTGTGGATATTTCAGGTGTTTGTGGCTTAAAAAAAAAAAATCTCCCCAGGAGACAGCAGGCATAAGAAAATTTTGCCTTCTGGGAGGGTGAAACTTTGATTCATTGCACGTGTGTGGCTGTGTGAGGGCAGGGATTGATGAAGGGTTTCATCAAAGGACAGGAAAAATCCCCCAAATTCCTCTCCAGGCCTCTCAAAAAAAAAAGGGGGGGGAAATGAGGCCCTGAATTGTTCTTTCCATCCCACAGAAATTTCCATCGTGTTAAAAATGTTCCTTTTTCTATACTGAGATTAACCAGGACCTCCAGGAGCTCCCCCAAAACCACAGAGGGACCGGGGGGGGGGGTCAGCACAGACACTTGGGCACCATCCAGGCAGGGAAGAGCCTGGTTGAGACCCTCCCCACCTGGATCAGGGACCCCTCCCCAGGGGCTGCCGCTCGTGCTGGGGGACACGGAGGTGTCTCATCCCGGTTTTCCAATCTCTCACCATTCCCAGGGCTCCGGGATCTCTCCACAGACGCTGGATTTGCCCCGGGGAGCCACGTGCCCCCCATCCCCGGGGATGCAGGGGGTGCATTCCAGGATTCAACACCAGCAGCCACGTCCCCTCTCCCGTGTCATTCCTCTTTATTCCGTCTCATCCTACTTTTTTTTTTCATTAAAAATAGAAGTGCTCTCCTAAAATGAAACCCAGATGACCGACCTCGGACGGGCTCATCCCAAGGGGGGGGGCAGGACCCTTCCCATACCCCCGGGACAGCCCCGGTCCCGGCAGGGGGGTGTCCCCTCGCAGCCCCCTCCCCATTCCACCCCTCCCCGGCCCCTCCGTGCTCCGCGCTGGGCTCGCAGGGGTTAACGCCCTTCCAGAAGGCTCCGAGGGACACGGACCAGGCAGAGGCTGTGGAAGAGAAAGGACAGGCTGGTCTGAGCTGGGCCTGGAGCCCTGGAGCCCTGGGAGACACCCAGGGAGACACCTGGGAGACACCGGGATGGTGGAGGCGCCGGGATGTGGGAGCACAAGGAGCAGCCCCAGCCCCCCCTGAGCGCCGGGGAACCCCCCCTTTGCCTCCCCGGCGATGACGCAGCCGGGATCCCTCCTCGCTGCTTCGTTCCTCTCCCCCTCGGGAACAAAAGCCGGGAGCTCGTGCTGCTCGCAGCGGCTTTTCCAGGTGGGAAAGGGGCCGGTGAATCCCGCAGGGAGAAACCAGCGGCCGCACAATGGCCGGGGACGGGTGGCCTGGTTTATAAAATCACCCCCTCCCCGTGCCCTCCTTCCAGCCCAGGCAGCCGAAGACAACGGAATTAACCCCCAACCCGACCCCTCTCCCCCTTCCCCGAGCTCGTTCCTCCCCGGGAATTGGGACAAGGAGCTCACCTGGATGGCGCTCGGGCTGCGGGGCTGGTGCTGAGCCGCATCTCCCCCCCCCCGGCGCCTCCCTAGAGCATGTAAATGATGTAGGAGAGGATCACGAGGCCGATGATGGCGAAGAACATCAGGATGAAAATGTCCAGCATGGTGAGGGAGGAGGCGCTGGGCCGGGGAGGAGGTGTCGGGAAGGGGCTGCCCGGGCTCCCTGCGGTGGCTCAGACAGGGATTCTGGGATCCAGCTGCTCCCTCCCCTCCCAGCCCAGCACGGCTCGCTCAGGATGGAGAGATGATGCCGGAGCTGATGGAGCCGCTTTCCAGCAGGGAAATAAAGGAATAAACGCCGGCGGGCAGACCCAGCTCAGCCCTGGGGGCCCGATGCCGGCCCTGCCTGGGAAGTTGTTGCTCAGTCCCTGCTCCTTCCTTCCCGAACTTCCCAGTTCCCGGGGGGTGCTCGCTGTGAGGTGAGCCCCGTTTGCAGCTGGGAACAGGCCCATCCCATGGAGAAGGAAGGAAAATTGGCCCTGGCAAAGGCACACCAGGACTGCTCCGAACTCACCTCCCAGCCTGGTGCTCCTGGGGTGGTTCCCCCTCCTCTGCCTTCGGTGCCACACACACGGAGCTGCTTTATTTCCCTTGGGTTTTTTGGCTGGTGCTGTTCCCAAATAACACCTTCCTCCTCCACACACCTTCCCGATTTTTTTTTTTTCCCCACTGCTAAACACTGCAGCTGCTGAAAATCCCACCTGGAGAGGCTGAATTCCCAGGAATTCTCCGTGGAACCAGGCGGCAGCAGGGATGAGCCGAGGAGCTGCATCCCAGGTGGATCCCCAGGGATGCCAGCGCTTCCCACTCCCAGGGCAGCCAGGCCAGATGCTGACCCAGCTCTGGCAGCCTCCCTTAATCCCAAAATCCCCACCCTGCCCCAGGGAAGCAGGAAAAGCGACCGCAGCCAAAGGCAGCACAATCAGCAGGTAAAAATTATACTTTTATTTTTTTTCATCCGAGTTAAACCGGGAAGAGGACGGGGTTGGATTGTTCCACTCGATGGTTTGGGACAAAAAAAAAGGCCAAATCACATGTTTTACTGGTG
Organism: Neopelma chrysocephalum; assembly: GCF_003984885.1. Taxonomy (NCBI): domain Eukaryota; kingdom Metazoa; phylum Chordata; class Aves; order Passeriformes; family Pipridae; genus Neopelma; species Neopelma chrysocephalum. The sequence goes on along the minus strand of NW_020897796.1, from coordinate 402,248 downwards.
GGTGCTCAGGCCCACGGGGAAGGAGGACACGAGGACAAACCCCAATCAAGCGACGGATCCCGAAGAAAACACGTTCTAAGCTCAGCACTGAGACGCAACCGGGGAAGCTGGGGATGGACAAGGGCTATTTTACATGTGATGAGAAGCAATTCAGCTTTTCTCATTTTTCCTTTTCCTTTCTTTCTTTCTTCCTTTTTTTCTTTTTTTTTTTTTTTACTATTTTATTTATTCATTTATTTTTTTTTTTTAAATACAGGTTTAGGTGCTTTTCGGCTATGAAAAAAAGGCAAAAAAGTGCATAAGTTGAGAGAAAAGGCAAGAAATGAAGCAGTAAGAGGTTTGTTTTCCCACGGCGGGGGGGGGGGAGAAGGGGCCAGGGAAGGGTGGGGGGGAGGATTAGGGACAATGGTCTCAAGGTAGCATTAAAAAAAGGTCTGTATCCCAAAACGGAATTGCCTGTGTTATTTGGTCCATTAAAAAACGGTTTATTCACATTGATACTCCCCCCCTCCCCCATTCCCAGACAAGAACGTGATTAAGAAGAGGATTGGCAGAGGGATGTGGGTCCCCCCTGCCCGGCCGCCCCCTCCCTGCTCTTGTGCTCACTTGTTTTAGCACCAAAATCCCAGACAGCCCCTCCTGGGAGCCCAAAAATCCCTGGCACTGTCCCCCATCCCATCGCAGCCGGCTGGGGAAGGAGCCAGGAGTCCCTTTCCCTGGCTCAGGCCCTCCCAGGGGGTCTCTACCCCGCCAGGGACCCCCTCCTTGCTCCAGCAGCCCCTGATCCCAGTCATCCCAGTCATCCCAATCCCAGCACCATCCATGATCCAGCCCCTGTGCTCTGAAGCAGGAAGCAAGGACGTGTCCCCAGGGACGTGTCCCCAAACAGGGCCAGGGAATGTCTCAACTCGGCCGCTTTGGTCCCTGTATTCCCTCTTTTCCTTTGGGAACAGCTTCCAGGTCCCCCTGGAAGCATCCTGGTGCAGCCCAGCAAGGGGACACCACTGTCCCCTCATCCTGCTCCTGTGACCCAGGAGAGGAGTGTCCCACTCCTCCCTCCTCACACAGGCTTCCAGTTATCCCGACCCCGACCTGCTCCGGCCCCTTGGGAGCCCAGAGGAGAAGGGGACGGGGATGTGCCTTGAGATTTTGGTCCATGACATGATTCCAAGTCAGAGGTGGTCCCAAAAGCTGCCACCATGGCTGGGAATGAGGTGCAGGGTGGCTCAGGGTGGCTCAGGGTGGCTCAGGGTGCTGAGTCACTCCAGAGCAGGGGGCTGGAGGGGGACACTCACCCGGGTCTGTCCCAGCGTGGTGCCACAGGGGGAGGATCCTTCACACCCGGCTCAGAGGAGGCACAGGGATAGGGGCTGATCCTGCTGGCTCCCCACACCATCCTCCCAGCAGGTGGGGGGGGCTCAGGAGGGTCCCAAAAACCCGGCGGCAGCAGCGAGAGAAAAGCAGGGAGGTTCTGGGTGAATTTGGGGAGCGGCCACTGCTGCGAGGAAGAGGCTTCCAGGGGACACCCAGACCCCGGTCGGGGGGAGCTGGAGCTGCAGGGGGGCTCAGCCCAGCTCCAGACCTGGAGCCAGAGCAACCCCACAGCTGCTCCTTCACCCAGGGGAATCGGGGAGGTGGAAGGGGGCAGCCGGAGCCCGAGGCAGGAGCACCCAGAGCCACCCCCAGGGCTGCCCGGAGCGGCCGCTGGGGATCCCCAGGACAAAGGCTTTGTTTGAGATTCTAACTGCGAACGTTTTCCTGTTTCGAGGACTGAAGGGAGCAAAGATCGAACGGGAACTGCGCGGAAGGGCCGGGAGGAGCAGTGGGATGGGCCAGAGCCGGGGAGGGGCAGGCGGAGGCTTCCAGCCCATCCCTGCAGCCCAGGGCACCCTGGGGATGAGCATCCCCGAGCTCACCCGCACGGGCACCTCCGCCCAGCCCTGCCAGGGCGGGGGGAATTTGGTCCTAACACGATCTCCCGCTCTCTTTTCTGGGATCGCGGCAACTCCGGCTGCTCCCCCCCCGGCCAGGAAAGGCCAGGAAAGGAGGGAGCCCCAGGGAGCCGCGGCCCCTCGTGTGCCCCCCCTGCACACAGTCCCTCCGTCCCCACAGGGCCACAACAACGGAGCTGAACGGGTGGGAGAACCCGGAGGACACACGGACACGGGAGAGCCGGGACGTCCGGAGGCACCGGAGCACACGGAGCGGGGACGCTGGGGCAGAGGGGCTCACACACACACACACAGAGGGGGGGGACAGCCCCGGGCTGGGGGCTGGGCTGGACCCCCTTTCCTCCCCTCCCCCGAGGGCTCAGATGGCCTCCACGTAGTTGGCGGGCAGCATTCCCGTGTCCCCCGTGCGCTCCACGGTGCCGTACATCCACCCGTCGTCGATCTGCTGCACGTTGATGATGGTGTCGCCGTCCTGGAAGGAAACCTCGTCCTCGTCCGCAGCGTTGTAGTCGTAGACGGCGCGGAAACGCTTCTGTGGGGACACAGGGGGGCGGTGGCAGAGCCTCCTCTGGTGCCCTGCCCCGTCCTCAGGGTGTGCCCGATCCCGATCCCGATGCCGGGGGTTATCCGGGATATCTCGGCCCCTTCCCAAGAGCTCCCCCCCTGGCGCAGGAATGGGCAGCAGGCAGAGATCTGGGAGGTTCAACTTTGGACACAACAACCCCCCTGCAGGGGGGACAGAAAGGGAGCTGGGGGTGCTGGTGACAGCAGCTGGACGCGAGCCAGGGGTGCCCGGGTGGCCAAGGAGCCAATGGATCCTGGCCTGGATCGGGAATAGCTCGGCCCAGCAGGAGCAGGGAGGGGATTCTGCCCCTGTGCTTGGCACCCCTCGAGTGCTGTGCCCAGCTCTGGCCCCTCAGCTCGGGAAGGACATGGAGGGGCTGGAGCGTGTCCAGAGAAGGGTCTGGAGCACAAATCCTGTGAGGAGCAGCTGAGGGAGCTGGGGGGGCTCAGCCTGGAGAAAGGGAGGCTCAGGGGGGACCTTCTCACTCTCTACAACTCCCTGACAGGAGCAGGGAGCCAGGGGGGGATCAGGCTCTGCTCCCAGGGAACCAGAACTAGGACAAGAGGATCTTAAACCGTCCTAGGGGAGGTTTAGGGTGGACATTGGGGAAGAAGTTCTTCACAGAGGGAGTGACTGGGATTGGAATGGGACACTGGGCATTGGAATGGGCTGCCCAGGGGGGTGGTGGGGTCACCAATCCCTGGAGGTGTTCAAGCAGAGCCTGGATGTGGCGTCAGTGCCACGCTCTGGGTGACAGGGTGGGGTCACAGGTTGGACTGGGCGATCTCAGAGCTCTTTTCCAACCCGGCTGATTCTGTGACTCTGTGACTCAGAGCGAAACCCCCCCAGGGGGTGGGAAGCAGGGGGCTGGTGCTGGGGGGCTGCTCTGGGCTGTACTCACCCCCCCTGCAGACGGGACACTGCGCTGTGTCGAGGCCGGAGCCGCCGGCTCCTTGTATCCATAGGATTGGGACGGCGGCTGCTGCTGCTGGAACACTGCGGGGGAAAGGACGTGAGGTGGGATATGGGGGGGGGCACAGCAAAGCCCCTCACAAAGCCCTGGCTGCCCCCCCCGGGCCTCACCTGGGTTGGTGGGCTGGACGTGGTGGGACGGCTGGTGCTGCTGCTCGGCGGGTCTCCAGTACCCTCCGGAGCTCTCCTGGGAATTCCTGCGCTCCGGCTCCAAACCCTCGCTGGGGCTCGGGCCCATCCTGCTCCGCTCGAACTCTTCGTGGTATTTGATCTGCAGAGGGGGTGGCAGAGGAGGGAGAGGTCAGGGCTCACCCAGCCTGGCCCTGGCAGCAGCTCCTTGGGTGCCAGGAACAGCTTCTCCCACTGAACAGGCAATGGGATGAGAGGAAACGGCCTCAAATTGGGCCACGGGAGGTTTAAATCAGATATTAGGGGAAATTTCTTCGTGGGAAGAAACTGGAACAGGAGTCACCAGCCCTGGAAGTGCTAAAAACATGTGGATGTGGCACTTGGGGACAGGGTTTAGGGGTGACATGGCAGTGCTGGTTAATGGTTGGACTCCACGAGCTTTGAGGGTTTTTCCAGCCTGAATGAGTCTATTATTCTCTGAGCCTTCATCTCATCCCAGCTCATTCCTTTCTGAGACCAAGGATTCATCATCAGCCACTCCCACCCTCCCTGGCAGTCCCAGGGGGGTTTCTTCCCCCACCCCCCCCCAGAGCACAGGGACACTTGCTCAGGTTTGTGGCACTGAAAGGAGGAGGTTCCAGTGTCCTACGGGTGGGATATATGGAAATTTTTCAGGATGAGATGCAAGACCAGGCTCCCAATCCACAGGAACACGGAGCAAAAGCCCCCTTGGGAATCCCCCACTGCAGACACTGAGCTTGGTGGGCAACCCCCCCATCCCACAGCCAGGGACAGGGGGGACCCAAGGCAGGCAGGAGGGAAGGGTTAACCCAGCCACGGGGGCACCAGTGTAAAAATTAACCCCCCCTGGTGTTAATGAATGCATTCCCAGCGGGAAGCACCTGGAGCCTGTTCATCTGCTGGTTAAACTGTGATTTCCTGAAGGGCACCACAGCAGGAGCCTGGAGCAGAGCCACCCTTCTGGGGGGGAGGAAAAAGGCCTGGAGGGGAGCACCCCACTCCTCTGGATGGTGTGGAGACCCCGGTGAAGCTGGGGACAGCCTCAGGAACAGCCTCAGGAACAGCCTCAGGAACAGCCTCAGGAACAGGGACAGCCTCCAGGATGGGCACAGCTCCATTCCCAGGAGGGTTTCCCCACCTCCACTGGGGCATGGCCATGCTGGGACCCCCTTTCCTGCCCCTGTTGCTGCCCTGGCAGGGCAATGCTGAGGCTCAGACAGGCTCTCTGCAGGGACAGGGTTTGTCTCTGTGTCTTCAGTAAGTGGGTCACGGCCACCCCGGGCTGCCAGGGACGCCGGGGAAGCTGCTGCAAAACTGTGCCTGTGGCTGGCAGAGGGTGAGGGGGCTGAGCAGAGGGACCCAGCTCTCTGCTGGGTGGTTTAGTGGCCCCCAAACCTCCACACTTTCTGCCCAAACACAGCCCCTTCCACGGCAGGGAAGCTCAGCTCGGCTCCTGCCAGCTCGGAGCCCACGGAGAAGCTGCCCCAGGGAAAACCTTCCAGCCAGGTCCTTTTCCCAAGCCTTGCCCAGCCTGGCTGTCCTGGGGTTTGGTGGGTCAATAACAGCCCACAATTCCCTGAGGAGAGAGCAGCATTTGCCAAGGAACTGCGAAAAGGGAGCAGAAGGAGAGGGAATAAACATCCCCCTCCTGCCCTGCTGGGGCTTCTTGGGGGTGTGAGGGGGCATTAAATAACCCACCAGGGCACAGGCACCCTCTTCCCTCTCCCTGCATTCCAGTGAGCCCTTCCCTGGCCATCCCAGCAGCTCCCACAGAGGGATTCTGTCCCCTGGGCAGGGATTCTCATGGATTTTGGAAAAGCCAGGGGCAGGAGAGGAGCTCACAGACACCACGAGCTCGTGGAGCCCCCAGAGAGGTTTCTCATGGAAAGGGTTGAGTGGGCAGGGAGAATCCAACCCTTTCCCTTCCCAGGGTTTCCCAACAGCTTTGGTGGGGAACACACATGATTTTCACCAGCAGGCAAAGGTTAATGGTCTCCCTGTGCTCTGCTGGGGGGAAGGACAGAGGGAGCTCAGGGGGATTTGGGGCAGGGAGAGCCACACCCTGCTCCGGGTGCTGCAGCTGGACGCGCATCCTCCTGAGCATCCCCCTGTGCATCCCCCTGTGCATCCTCCTGTGCATCCCCCTGCCTGTGCATCCCCCTGTGCATCCTCCTGAGCATCCTCCTGAGCATCCTCCTGGGCATCCCCCTGTGCATCCTCCTGTTTACTGTGCCTGTACATCCCCCTGAGCATCCTCCTGTGCATCCCCCTGTACATCCCCCTGTGCATCCCCCTGTACATCCTCCTGTGCATCCTCCTGTGCATCCTCCTGTACATCCTCCCATGCATCCCCCTGTGCATCCTCCTGAGCATCCTCCTGAGCATCCCCCTGTGCATCCTCCTGAGCATCCTCCTGCCTGTACATCCCCCTGTGCATCCTCCTGTGCATCCTCCTGTTTACTGCGCCTGTGCATCCTCCCCCATCACCATGGCAACGCTCCAGCATCCACAGCCATCCCCAGGCACACACACACAAGCCAGGGGGAGCAGGAGAGGGACAGAGCCCCTTGGAAGGGGTGATCCCTGGGGGTCCCTCCCAGCTCAGGGTATCCCAGGATCCCACGTGCTGCCCACGCTGAGGGTCCTGGTGACAACCAGGGGGGGATGGAACTGCCCCTGGGCCACATCTGCCCCCTCCCAAAACACCACGTTCTGCTGCTCCCTTCCTGCTTTTCACAGTCAACATGGAGCACCTTGGACACCACTCTGGATCCAGCAGCTCAGAGGACTAGGGAGAGGCACAGGAGGGTCACAGGATGCCCAGGAAAACAGGCTGGAGAACCAAAGCTGCCAGGCTTCCAGGCTTCCAGGCTGTCCCTCAGCAGCTGTCCCAGCCTGGTCCCCTCCTGGCTGCACAGCAGAGCCCCTCCTCAAGCCCCCCCTGGCCCCGGGAAGGTCACAGCAAGGGCACAGCAGGGATGGGGAGCCACTCACGTTGCTGATCTGATCCTGAGTCTTTTTGATCCTCTGCAGCTCGGGGGTGTCGGCCACCACGCTGAAGCCTTTGCCCTTGTTCTTCTCAAACTCCTCCTTGTAGCGAATCTGGGGACAGAGAATGAAAAACCAGGTTCAAAAAAGGCGGAGAGCACAGCTGGATCCAGCAGCTGGATCCACCAACAGCCCCTCACCGTGACCCAGGGGCTTCAGGAGGGGCAGCAGCACTTAACAGGGGCTTTGCCTCACCCAGGAGACCCCCCCAGGGTGCCCAGGAATGGCAAAACGGGGATTTTCCAAGAGCTGGAACACACAAAACCAACTCCCCCCGAGCTCGCAGGGCTTGTTTCCCTCTCAGCAGGGGTTGGGGTCACTCTGGTTTGCTCCCAGTTCCCTGTGGGCTGCCAGGAGCAGCTGGACCACGGGATCCAGTGACCCACAGCCCCAAAAAGGCACTTCCAGCCAGGGGATGTTCAGCCACCTCTGGGAAGGAAAACGCCCGGAACGAAACCGGAGCGTGGAGGGTGGAGGCTGGGGAAGCACAGGCCGTCCTTCTGTCTGTCTGTCTGCCAGCCCCTGACACCAGCTCTGCCTCCCAGCACGGCCAGGAGCCCAAAAGTCGTGGCTTTGCTTCACTTTTTTTTTTTTCCTTTTTAATACAGTTTTAAGGCTGGAGCTCCCAGCTCTCAGCCCAGATGTGCTGCCCAGCCCAGATGTGCTGCCCAGCCCTCAGCTCTGGGGGCTCCTGGCCCTGCTGCTCCTCGCAGGACTCTGCTCCCACCAGGTCACCCAGAAGCAGAAGCAGCTTCTGCAGAGGCTGAAACCCAACCACGGGACGTGACAGCTCCAAGGGGGAAGGAAACGGGGCCCGGCAGCCACAAACCCACCCCATTTCCATAGCAGGGGGGAGCAGACGTGCAGAGAGACACCCTGAGCCCCCCGTGGGGACCTGGCCCTCCTGTCAGGGGCCCTTCTGGGGAGGAAAGAGCCCTCAGGGGCTGGATGCAGAGCCCTGTTTCCCAGGGATTCACCTCCCCGGAGCTCCCCCTGAGCTCTGCAGGTCTCACGTTGTCGCTGCAGTGAAAAAGTCACCAGGGGTTCTCACGCCACCAGCACAGACACACAGCAGTGCCCAGCCCTCCTGGAGCCCTCCTGGAGCTGGGCTGGCTCCACAAGGAAGGACTCTGCAGACCCCACGCTGCTCCCACACTCCGACATAAATCCGGGAAGCAGAGCTGGGAGCTGGGATCGAGCCCATTTCCCTGGCACAGGCACCCCCATGGACAAGGACCTCACATGCTCCTGCCTCTCTAGACCTCCCAGCTCTGCCTCCCAGTCCAGCTGGGCCCGGAAACACCTTTCAGGAAAGGCTGCCAAGGATTTTATAATGTTTGGAGGAGCCAAGACACACCCCCATGGCCGGCCGGGCTCTCCCGGGCTCTCACACTTCCAGCAGAATCCAAGCTGTGCTGGAGTGCCCAGGGCAGCCCATGGAGCAGGTCCTGCCCCCTCTCTGCTCCAGAATGACACAGGAAACACGAGATTGCCAAGGAAAAAATGAGACACTGTGGGTTTTGTGTCGCAGAGAAGCTGCAGGTTCCGACCAGCTCCGTGTGTCCCACACCCCATCCAGCCCTGCCAGCACCTTGGGGGGGCTTGGGGGGCACAGCACCCACTGTTTGGATTTTGCCTGGAGCAGGGGGGATGCCAGACTCCCTGGGCAGACTGGATTAGTGGTACAGACACCCCAGAACTTTCCAACACACGAGATTCCCTCTTCCCGCCCTGCAAACAGGGAGGAATCGAGCTGTGGGAGCATCTCCCGGCCCCTCCACCTTCCCCACGGCCACAGAACCCCCAGAGAGATGGGATGAGCTGAGTCATGCCCGATTTCTCACTCTGATTTGTCATTAGAAAGCAAAAGCTTAATGACCCACAGCTCGATGGCCCTGCAGAGTCCACCCTGGGGCACTGCCACCCCCCCATGCCAAAGCACAAACACAGGGCAGAAACCTCCCTCTGCTTGAAGCAGCAGGAGGGAAAGAACAAAATCTCTGACCTGTTTGGGGTAAAGGACAAGTTGAATTTCCCCGAGGGGGGAAAGAGCAGCTCGGGAGGTTTGAACAACCAGGAAGTAAAGGTTAACTGAGCTGTGACACAAAACCTGTGACACAAGAGCAGTGACACAAAACCTGTGACACACCAGGACAGGGTCAGGAGGGGGTGACTCAGCCCTGCAGCTGCTCTGGAACCACCAGCCCCAGTTTGCCCAAGGGACAGGGGCTGTGTTTGCCTCTGTTTCCCAAAAAGGAGAGGGTTTATCCCTCACACACACAGAAGCTGATGAGCTGTAAGAAATCCAGGCTGGAAAGATAAGGAATCACCAAGCAAGGAGCCAATCCCACTGCCAGGCAGTTCCTCTAATCAGTTGTGTTTTCACCCTCCTAAATCCCACCCCCCCTCTGTTTTCGGGATACAGGAATTGAGCCCTAAAAACCTGCAGGATGGGGATGCCTGATGATAACCACATAACAGTAATAAAATGGCATCCACAACGAATTTTCCCAGAGGAACCGTTCCCTCTCCGTGCTCGTGCCGACGTGTGCATCCATGTGTTATCCAGAGGGAGCCGGAGAACGGCCCTTCACACATCACAGCCCTTCAGCTCGGGCACATCCAACCCTCCCCCCGCGCCACGTCCTCGTTGTCACCAACACCGAGGTGACAACGGAGCTCCCAGAGCACGGCAGGAACAGGATCCAGGCACCTGCTTCCCACCCACGGGGGCAGGAAGGGCTGTGCCCCAAACCCACCCACGGAGGGGCTCGGAAAAGGAGCCACCGGGGCCGGGAACCTGCAATTTCCCTGCCCCGCGTGGGCTGCGGGATCGGCCCTGCGGGCACCGGAGCTGTCACTGAGGGGACACATTTATCCACACAGGACAAATTATCCGGCAGCTTCCAGTGACCGGAACGGGAGACGCCTCCCCGGCGGGACACAAATAGCGGAGAGACGTGACACTGCTGGGGCACTGCTGGG
>NW_020897796.1:376537-392566 GCF_003984885.1 Neopelma chrysocephalum | reverse complement strand
CACAGCCCTGATCTTACTCCACAGGGAATTTTACCCCTGGATGCACGTGCAGACCCTGCCTGTCCCGGGCAGAGCTGGGATGTGCTTTTTGGATGGCACTGGAAGTGGCAAACTGGCACAGGAGGTTCCTGCCAGGCTGCCAGCAGAGCCAGCCAGCCTCTTCCACGAGCCTTTCCCAGTCTCAGCCAACAGCCCCAGTTCATCCAGTTCATTTGCAGGACTCTGAAGCCTCCTGCCTGCCCTGGCAGGGCTGGAGTGACCCATTCCATGCCCAGGGCTCTGCTCAGCTCCTGCAATTAGTGAAGGGATTGTCAATAACCCAGAGCAGCTGCCGGGGGTTCCAGCTGGAACTAAACGCTCCAAGAAACACAAATGTTTGGAGCTTGGAAAATGGGAGACTCCCTTCGTAGGCAGAACAAAGGCAGAGAGGAATTAAGATCTTATCTGGAGTGTGTTTAGGATCCGTCCTCCCCCAGGGATCCAGCCTGGCAGCTTCCACCTGGTTCAGCTTTGCCACGGACCTGCCTCCTGCATCCCACCTTTCCCGCATCCCTCCCCTCCTACCTCCCTCCCCAGCCCTTCTGCAGGGGCTCTGCCAACACCCAAAGGTCCAGCACCCCCCTCCACTCACAGAAATCCCACTTTGCAGCTCACCCTGGGGTGAATCCAGCTCTGACAAGGTGGGTGCTGGTCCCTGGCAGACCCTGCCCGCACCCCAGCCCCTCTCCTGACCTGCAGAGGGCTCTTACAGCCCCTGTGCTATCCCAGCTCCATCCCCCAAAGCCCAGGAGACCCTCAGGGGCTGGGCATGGCTGTTCCTGCCCCGGGGACGGGGGTGCTGTGGGGGGTTTGGGCTGTGCTGACCAACTGGAGGTGCGGGGTGGAATAAAGACACCCCCTCCCCCTGCCAGGCTGGTGCCAACCACCCCCTGAGGAGCTGCAAGTCCCACCCAGGCTCAGGAGAGCCCAGGAACAGCCCAGTCCCTCCCCTGGGTGCCCTTTAACAACCAACAGCTAAGGAAGAGCCTGGAGCCCCCGGCGCTGGAGCCTCCTCGGCGCAGCAGCATCTCGCTGGTTACCATGGAAATTGTGTCCCCTCGTCCCTGTCACCGCTCCACGGACACAAATCCAGCCCCAGGCTGGGCTCCAGCTCTCAGCCTGAGCCAGGCTGCACTCGGGCAAGGCAGGGAGAGCTGTTGGGCAACTCCCTGTGAGGAAGAGCCCTTACAGAAGCCGAGGTTTCACAACCCCAGGGGCACCGCCAGCCCTGGCTGCTGCAGGTGAGGTCTGAGCTCTCCCCCTCCCTCCTCCTGGATGCATTCCCAGGGAATCTGCTTCTCAGCTCCTGACACTCTCAGGCTGATGGGAAGAGAATAAGGAAGGTCATGGCATCCTTCAGTGTGCTGATCCCCAAAAAATGACTGTTCACCCCAAAACCACCGCGGAAAATGCCGGGCTGTGCTCCTTCCACCCAGCACAGCACCGAGCCACCAGGCCTTGCTGACAGCACCCCAGGCTGCCTTAGTGCCCCTTTTCAGAGGGAAAAAAAAGGAGTTAAAAAGACTCCCAGAGCAGTTGCCACATCCATGTGTTCTCCTGAGCTGCTGACTCAAGCCCAAGTTGCCTCTGATGCGTTTTCTCCCGGCACAGCTTCACCAGGAGCACAGGGCTGCACTTCTGTCACAGCCCAGCTCGTGACAAGGGCTCAGGGCATCACTTCAGATGCTCCAACGTGGCCCCTCAGCAGAGCAAAGTCCCACCAGAGAGTCCTGGGATCACTAAGGTGGGAAAATCCCTCTGAGATCAAGTCCAACCGTTAACCTGGCGCTGCTCAGTGTCACCACCGAGCCCTGTCCCAAGGTGCCACAGCCACAGGGGTTTTTTGGACACTTGCAGGGATGGTGATTCCATCCTGGGCAGCCTCTTCAAGTGCTTGGCCACCCCTTCAGTGAAGGAATTTCCCCAATATCCAACCTAAACCTCCCCTGGCACAGCTGGAGGTTCCCTCTCCTCTTGTCCCTTGTTCCCTGGGAGCAGAGCCCGACCCTCCCCTGGCTCCCCCCTCCTGTCAGGGGGTTGCAGAGCCAGAAGGTCCCCCCTGAGCCTCCTTTTCTCCAGGCTGAGCCCCCCCAGCTCCCTCAGCCCCTCCTGCTGCTCCAGCCCCTTCCCCAGCTCTGCTGCCCTGACCCCCAGGCAGGGTCACCCACCCAAAGGCCCATTCCAGCCCTAACCCTGCCCTTCCAGCAGCTTTCCCACAAAACCGATGCCCACATTCCCACTCTCAGTGTTCTGGAGCAAAAGGAAAGCCGGGATCACTCCGTGGCCCACCCAAGGACAATCCCCAGCACGTCACTGGGAGTTCCCAGCCCACACCCTGCTCAGGGCTGGGGACTCTGCTGATCCAGGGACACCTCCAGGGGAGAAAACAGGACACGTCTGGACAACACCCTCTCCAGCAGGCTCTGCTCTTCCCACCAGAGAGAGAAATCCTTATCTGTGCCAGTCCTTATCCCTCCATCTGTTTATTCCTGCCTGCCAGAGCTTTCAGGCCCTACGAGATTTTGGGTTCACCTGAAATACCCCCCCAGGAGAGTCAACATGGAGGAGGGACCTGCACCCCAAACCAGAGTATCCCGGAGTTGTCAGGGTTGGAAGGGACCTCTGGAGACCACCCAGTCCAACCCCCCTGCCCAGGCAGGGCAGGTGACACAGGAGTGTGTCCAGGTGGGTTTGGAATGTCTCCAGAGAGGGACATCCATGACATTCCTCTGCCACCTCTGTGGGAAGAAGTTCTTCCCCAGGTTCAAATTCTGCACGTTAAATATCCAATATTCAATATTCTGCATGTTAAATATCCAATCCCTCTCTCAAGCTCAGGTCAAAATCCCAAGGTCTGGCTTAAGGCCACTGTCCTCCTGTGCTGGTGAGTTATCCTGGAATGGGAAAAGGATGAGGCTCCAGCAGGAGGGAGCAGGAGATCAGCACTCCAAAGGTACAAAGAGAAGTGACAAACACAACGTTGCCACCGGGTGAGTGATTGGGGACATTAACTCAGGAGCCTCCCAAAGCCAGACACAGATGGAACTTCCAAAACGTGGAACCACCAGATAAAAACATAACGGAAAAAGACTGTGGGGTTTTTTTTCCATACAGTATGAAAGTCTGGAGCTCTGGAGGGCCCAGCTGGCTGTGAAATGCTCACCTGGCTCTGGAGCTCACTCTGCTGCTTTAGGCGCAGGTTCTCGGGGGTATCTGCCACCATGGTGAAGGATTGCTTCGGGTAGTGTCTGGGGAGGGAAGGAGATCATTAATCCCACTGTCCCCCCGCTCCCTGCCCTCTCCCTCCCACCCCAGGACCACCAGCCCTGTCATCTCAGGTGCTCCGACACGGCCCAAAGTCCCACACCACGGGATTATGGAATCATTAAGGTTGGAAAAGCCCTCCAAGGCCATCGAGCCCAACCATTCCCCAGCACTGCTAAAACATGTCCCCAGGTGCCACTTCCAGTGCTTTGGTCCCACTGTGGAGGAGCCAGAGCTGGGGACACATCCCCTCGTGGCTTTGGCAGCTGCCATTTGGGATGGGGGGAATTCCCAGCTGGGATTTTGGACGGTGGGATCCCTCCCTGCGCCCGACACCTCCCCAACCTTCCCACTCGGTTCTCTCCCGGTCTCGACACATTAACTTCGGGTTTATCAAAAAAAAAAAGGGGCAAGAGGAGCCCTTTTTTCCCCCAGGGACAAATCCATTCCATGTCTGTTCCTGTCTGGTTTCTGGAGAGGCCTTAACACACCATCAGCATCCCTCAACCAGCCCTCAGGGTGCCATCAGCCCGGGAAAGCTGCTGACTCTGGTCCACAGTGACTTGGCCCGTCACAGTTTCAGCTGTGAAGGGTCACGGGGGGAGGTGGGAGGGTTTAGTTGCTGCTCTGACTGAAGTTTCAGCCACACCACCCTCACGCTGTGGTTTCCTGGTGCTGCAGAGTGTCCTGATCCCGAACCACGTCAGCAAAACCCCGCCCGGGAAAACAGGCAGGAACAGGGAGAGGAGCCCAGGGAGAAACCCAGGGAGAGCCCTGGGAGAAAGCAAATATCCAGTGCTCGAGCTGGAGGCTGCTCCCAGCCCTGTCCAAGCAGATGGATGAACCTCTCGTGGCCATTCCCACCCCCTGGAGACATGGAAAAAAGCACGAGGCAAATCCCTGGATAACAGCGGGACAACACTCAGCTGGGCCCAACCAGACCCCCCAGGGGCTGTTATTTTTGGGGTCTCTCAGCTGCCAAGAAGGTGGTTGAGTCAGTCCCAACACTGTGGAGCTTCACCACCCGGGTCCTGGTCCTTCCCTGGGATCAGCCATGTCCTGCATCCCAGGGATGCTCCTGCCCACGGCCGGATCCGCTCCCGCAGCCGTGTCCGGAGCTCTGCCCGTGGGACAGAGGGGAACAGCCTGCAAGAGCAACATTCCCAGCCTGGCTGTGGGGGCAGAGCCCTCCCCCTGAGCACAACACTTCCCAGGAAAAGCCCAGGGAGGGAACCTGACCCGGAGCAGACGGTCGCTGTGCCCCTGGGCTGGCAGAGAAACCCAACACACCCCACAGAGAGCACAGAGGGGGGAATTCCTTTGGGAAGGGGCAGAGGTTTCTCTTCCACAGGTGTTAAAGCAGGATGCACCAAGGGGGCTCCCTCTAAACCCCTCCACAGAGACTTTCAGGAAGTTCAGGAGGCTCAGGGAGGGCCCCAGCCCAGCCCCGGCTCACACTGAGCACACGTGGCATTGGGGCAGCACAGGGAGTTGTTTCACTTTCAGATCCATGCAGGGACTTGGATGAATTCCCTTGCCAAGCCAGGCCACCCCCCTGTCCCCTCCCTGCAGCAGCTCTCAGAGGTGACCAGGGCAGAACTGCAGCTCCTCGCAGAGCACAGCGAGCCCTCACCTGCTTTTGGGGATCTGAAGGCTCTGACACAACCCTGATCCCTGTCCCAGGGCTGTAACTCCGACTGTGCAGCTCCCACATCTCCATCAGGGAATCTCAGAATGGTTTGGGCTGGAAGGGACCTTAAGGACCAGGAAGGTTCCACCCCCTGCCATGGGGACACTTTCCATAGCCCAGGTTGCTCCAAGCCCCATCCAACCAGGCCTTGGACACTTCCAGGGATGGGGCAGCCACAGCTTCTCTGGGAATTGCATTCCAGTCCCTCCCCACCCTCACAGGGAAGAATTCCTTCCCAACCTCCCAATCTAACCCTGCCCTCTGTCCCTTCACAGCCATCCCCCCTCGTTCCTGCCCACGCTGTCCCCTGAGGGCTGTGCAGCAAAGCCCAGGACACCTGCAGCTCCCAGCCCTCCCCAGCCCACATGAAATGGGGCTCTGTGGCCTCTTGGAAGCCCTGGGGCTCTGCTCTGGGAGCACAGGATGAGGGAGCTGGGGGATGAGGGAGCTGAGGCAGCGCTGGCGGGGCAGGACAGCGGCAGATCCCCGACCACAGCCCTGCCAGAGCAGCACATACCTCAGCCAGGCAGCAGGGCAGGAAACTCGAGATCAAAAATAGCTGCCTCAGCCTCGCTGGAGACAGAAGGAGAACCCACCTCACACACACAGGAACCACCCAGTGCAGCTGTGGTTTGCACAAAGGGGAAAAGACAGCTCAGCTCCTCACTGCGGGTCCCTCCCGCTCCCAGCCCTGCAGGGGAGCCCAAAAATACACCCCCAACTCCTCATCCCACACCTTGTCCTGCTGGGCACCCCCAGTGCCCCACTGTCACCATCCCAGGGTGCCAAAGGGACGGGAAATGTTCTGCCCATCCGGGGACATCCCACGAGCAGCTGACAGGGCTTGGCTGTGAGACCCCAACTAGTTGCCCAAAAATACACCTCCCTGCCCCACAGCTTGTCCTGCTTGACTCTCCCACTGCTTTGGGGATCTGGGAGTCAATACCAGGGTGCCAAAGGGATGGGAAATGTTCTGCCCATCCGGGGACATCCCACGAGCAGCTGACGGGGCTTGGCTGTGAGACCCCAACCAGCTCCCCAAAAACCCACCTCCCTGCTCCACAGCTTGTCCTTGCTGGACATTCCCACTGCTTTGGGGATCTGGGAGTCAACAGCAGGGTGCCAGAAGGGTGGGAAATGTTCCTGCTGACGGATCTTGGCCATGAGACCCCCCAGCCCTCCTCTGTCCCCAGCACGTGGGGACACACAGGACGCAGCCACAACCACAGCAAAGAAGCCCAAATGAACCCTCCCCACCCCTCAAACGCCCAGCAGCAAGGCTGAGAAGGACAAGAATCAGTTTTACCCAAACAACAGATCACCAACTGCTTGAAGGGTTCAGCCTAATCCACGTTTGGATTAATCTGATTAGAGGGGGGTATAACACTGTGTGCTCGGGCTCCTTCCCAGCGTCAAGGATTCACACTGGGATCCAGTGTCAAGGCAGGTACTTCCCTGAGCCACTGCCTGTGGCTGCTGCAGAGAAATTCCTGCATTAAAACTCCAACAATGTGATTTTCTGGGAGGGTCCTGAGCTCACCAGGAGCCACAGGACACCGGGAGGACACCACAGCGCAGGGGACGAGGGGAAACGGTCTGGAATTGCACCAGGGGAGGTTTAGGTTGGATACCAGGGAAAAGTTCCTCTTGGAAGGGGTGGTCAGGCACTGGAACAGGGAAGTGGTGGAGTCACCACCCCTGGAGGAGTTCGAAAACCTGTGGATGTGGCACTTGGGGACAGGGTTTAGTGGTGACAATGCAGTGCTGGTTTAATGGTTGGACTGGGTGAGCTGGGAGGGCTTTTCCAGCCTTAACGATTCCATAGGATCAGGCTATGGGGTGGTGGTACCTGCTGGGCAGAGTCAGGAGCAAACCCCACCAGGATTCCGTGCCCAGGTGCCCTGAGGGAGCTGCTGGCAGAGCCAGAGCTTAATTAACAGCAGCACTAATCCACCGAGAGCAGCACCTCGGCTGGGGGGGCACGAGGGGACAGACCGGGCTCCTCTCCTGCCCCCGGCACTGCTCCCAGCCTGGAGCCCTTCCCTGAGTGTCTGGGAAGTCCCAGCCTGACTCAGACCAAGGTCAGAGCAAACAAAGCCACTTTCTGAGCACCAGCAGTTCGACTCCTGAGTATCCCAGACCATGGAAGGTGTCCCTGGACTGTGGAAGGTGTCCCTGGACCATGGCAGGGGGTGGAACTGGGTCCCTTTGAGGTCCCTTCCAACCCCAACCATTCTGGGCCTCTGTGAGACACCAAACACCCTCCCAGATCACTAATTAATTCTCCAAACACCCTCCCAGATCCCTAATTCTCCATGTGCAGAGCAGGTTGGGAAGGTGTGGGATAACGGACCATTCCCAGCCATGGGAAGTGGGACAGAGCTCTGCCCCAGCACTGTGAGGACACCCCATCACCTCTCCCCGGGGTCTTTACAAACCCAGAGGATTTTTTTCCTGCTGCTCCTTTCCAGACATTCCCAATTTCAACAGCTCCCGGGAAATCCAAGGAGCGAGACACGGCCCCCAGTCCCGGCCCGGAGCTGCCGTCGGATCACCGCTGCTGCCAGCAGAAATCATCCCATTGCCATGGCAACCGCATCCCATGCCCCGGGCATGCTAATAACGCTCGGGAGGAGACGAGCCCCCGGCAGCAACCTCTGGCTGCGGGGAGGAGGGAAACCCCAGTCGCTGCGAGGGCTGGGGAACGCAGGAATCCAGCGCCGTGGAGCTCAGGGAAACCGGGAAACCACGGGAGGAGGGGGGAAAAAAATAAAAATAACCCGGCAAACAAGAGCCTGATTCGGACTGACAGCAAGGTTGTGCTGCGTCCTGCTCCGGCCCAGCCCGCAGAGGGAGGGCAGACGGACACCGCGGATGAAGCTGGAATTAGGCTCCCGTTGGATCCTGAGGAAATCTCCCGAGGATTGGAGGCAGCTTTGACTCCAATCCTTGAGCCCCCCGTGGGGAAGAGGCAGGAGGAATCTGTCTGTCTGCGCCAGGCGGGGGAGGAACCGCACAAATTCAGCATCTTCCCCCAGGATCGGGCACCGCTTTTCCCCCCGCAGCTTTTCTCCCGGGAGGAAAAGGCATTTGAGTCCTCAGGGAATTTAAGGCCAAGGGAGAGGGGCGGGGGGGTTCTCCTGCCCAGCCAGTCCAAACAGACACCCCCCGATCCCTGCCACGCACCAGGGAGGGGCAAACCAGCTCCTCTGCATGAGAACGAGCCACGGCGAGAGTCAGCAATAAATTAAACCCTAATGAGGAGGCAGGGAGGGAATCGCCTCGGGAGGGGAGGGGGAGGCTGCGTGGGAACGGGGGCTGTGCTTTGGGGGGAGCACGACCCGGTTCCCCCCCTTCTCCCAACCCAAACCGAGGCAGGGGCAGAGCCGGGGGGGTCCTCAAAGCCCCCCCAGCATCACCAGAAATAGGTTCTGGCAGCGGAAGCAGGAGGGGGAGGGCGGTTGTTGCTCAACCACCTCGAAGCAGCACAGGCAGCACACGCCAAAGCCACCCTAAAACCACCACAACACCATCCCCACCAGCCAGAGGCTTCCCAAAGCGGGACCAGCGGGAATTTGGGTGCCTATCCCAGCGCTGAGCCCAAAATCCACGGAGGAAGAGGGTTAGGGTTGGTGTGCTCCCCTATAACACCCCTGCCCCGACGCCCTTCACCCCCTTTCCTGCAGAAACACTCACTTATTCCTAATTTACTGCAACAGGTCGGGAAGCTGCAGGGAACAAAAGGCACCTTAAGGGAAGATGGAGCCCCGAAGAGCCTTAGGAAAACTCCACAGGCTCCAGACACGAGCAGCCCGGGAAGATAAAGGAGTGGGGGATGAAGCTGCTTCAACCCACCCCCCTCCCGACAAACTGCGAGGAAATAATTAGTCCCACGCACCCCGGGCTGTGACATTTGTGTAAAGTCTGCTGCTGGGGGAAGAGCTCTCCAGGCAAAACCAGGAAACTTCCAAGAATAAATGGGATTCGGGGAGGGGAAAAAAAGCCACCCGTGGGTGCTGCCTGAGGGAGGGGCCCCCCTGGTTCCTGCTTGGGGGGTGATGCTCCAGCAGGACCCGAGCTGGCAGGAGCACCGGGGTGTTTTCCCTGCCCGAGGGGCCGGGGATGCAGGAGGGGGAAGCGGGATGGGATCCAGGTTTCGGTGGGTTTTGGGGAACGCCGGGTTTGGTGACGCCGCAGCAGCTGAGCTGTGGGTGTGAAGGGATGGAGCTGAGGGGCTGCAGAGCCCCGGGGTGGGTGTTGTGGAGCCTCAGCATCCCACAGCTGCTCCAGACAGGGATTATTTTAAGGAGAGATGGAGAATAGCTCGGTGTCTTGGGAGGCAGAGCCGCCAGACAGCCAGGGGGGGATTGGCCCTAGGCACCTCGGGGTCTCTGCTCACAGACACCACATCCAGCCATCCCCTGCCTGATTAGAGCCAGAGAACACATGGAGCCCTCCCCCCACTGGCACGTTAATCCCAGTGACCCGGGGGGATGTGGGGCAGTGGGACATGTGATGGAGCGAGGGCTCCGTGTGCCCCCAGCACGTCCCTGCTCGGGGAGGGGGGGCAGGAAAACACCCCCTGAACCTGCAGCTCTGCAGGACCCACCGGGAGAGACAGGCTGGGAATAGCACCTCCAGATCCAGCCTGGAGAGGGGGAGAGTGAGAGGAGACCTCAGGGGTCTGGAGCTTCCTCACAGGGGGAGGTGGAAGGGCAGGTGTTGATCAGCTCTGTGACCTGCGACAGGACCCAGGGAAGGGCTGGAGCTGTGCCAGGGCAGGGTTAGGTTGGATCTCAGGGAAAGGTTCTTCCCCCAGAGGGTGGTTGGCACTGCCCAGGCTCCCCAGGGCAGTGGGCACGGCCCCAAGGCTGCCAGAGCTCCAGGAGTGTTTGGGCAACGCTCTGAGGGACAGGGTGGGATTGTTGGGGTGTCTGTGCAGGGCCAGGGGTTGGGCTGGATGGTCCTTGGGGGTCCCTCCCAGCTCAGGATATCCCATGATTCCACGATTTCCCACAGAACAGCCAGTGAAGGAGCACAGAGATGTCAGGGACCCTCCTGAGCCTCCCCCCTCCCCAGCTCAGCACAGACCACCAGCCCCCCCGAACACCCTCCAGTCTGCAACCCCCTCATGGCAAACAGCCCCTTTCCACCCTCAAACCCCCACAAACCCCCAGATCCTGCCCCCAAAAGAGGAGCTGTGTGGCCCCGAGGCCCCGGGAGGCGCCGCAGCCGCCAAAGGCAGTTTTTTTGTGGCGCTGCTAAATCAGGTCAGCGGAGTCTCCTCCGGCCACAGCTCCCGTCTGGCTCCCGCATTAGGGGCCGGGTGAGCACGGCAATTCCCAGGCAGATGAAAGTTTATCCGGCTGTGAACGGGCTCGGGCTCTCCCGGGGGAGAAGGGCCCCGTCTGCTCCTCGGACCCTGCAGCCACGGAGCAGAGAGATCCATGTGGGGAGCCACGAGCCATTCCTGCCCCCCATCCAGGGAGGAAACTCTCCCAAACACAGCCCCTCCTCCCCACACACCAACTGGGAACAGCCCCACACTGGCACCTCGGCCTATTTCCCATTTTCCTCCCCCATTTTCCATAAGTCCCCACACCTGGGAATTATTCCCATCTCCCACCTTCCCAGCCCCACAGCAACAGTGGGAAGGGTTTGCCAACGATCCCACTCCCAGATCACCGTGAACCTCTGAGCGCTTGCACCCATCACGTCCCAGTCCTGCCCCAAAAGCAGCGTTTCCCCCTAAGAATTCCCACCTCGAGGAGCCAAGTGGCAGCACTTGAGCTCCTTCTGCCTTTGGAGCTTCTCCCAAGCTGGAAAGGAGGTTAAATTCTCCTGTGACACCGGCAAAAACTCCTTTAGGTGCAGCGTGGCATCGTCCAGCTGCTCTACAGGGACAAATAATGGGGTCTGGGAGATACAGGACCAGACTCTGCTGCTTCAGCACAGCTCAAACCCCCTCTGATCCTCCAGCAAGGCCAGTTTGCTCCACGGACAACGTGTGGGATGACTGAGTGTTTAGAAGGGCCTTTCCAGCTCCAAGTGTTGCTTATATCCAGCACAGGCTGCTCTAAACCAAGGGCTCTTGGCGGGTTTATCCCTCAGCCCTGGATGCAAACACTCCATCCCGAGGGGTGACAGTCACCCCCCTGCAGCTGGAGCAGGGATTTGGGGAGCTAAACAAAGGAAGCAATTGGCTGTGCTCTGCCAGGAGGCTCCAGAGTTCACATCCTGCCTTTCAAAGAGTCGCCGGTTCTCGGGGACTGAGCTTAAAAAATAAACTGTTCTTTGGTCAGCAAGGAAAGCAGCCCCACGCCAGGCCTGCAGACACCCCACCACGGGCTGCAGGGAAGGGCTCCAGTTCCTCACAGTGATTTCAGGGAAAAGATTCCAGTTCCTCCCAGCATTTTCAGGGGAAAAAGCTGCCAAAATGGCTGGTCCAGCCCTCCACGTGTGCAGCTGCTGCCTGCTGCCAGCATCTGCTCCCAGCCCGCCTCAAAACCTGACTCAGAGCACAGCACAACTTTGGGGGGTGGAATTTCTCAAAGACCCCCCTCCTGCTGCCCACCCTGTGTCCCGGTGCCAGGGCTGGAGGAGGCAGGAGAAGCCAATCCCATCCCCACAGGCTCCCACGTGGCTGTTTTGGCACGGGACATGGTGGGAACAGGGTTTTGCTCTCCGTGGGTGCAGCAGGATCCATCCCATCCCTGCCTCCAAAGCCTCTTCCAGCAGCTGCCTGAGTGAAAACCAGCCTATTTCCACAAACCTGCTTCAAGCCATAATGGAAATGTTTCAAGGGAATGCGGGAGAAAGGAATTGCCAGGGTGGGAATTCAGGACTCACATCTGCAAAGGGCTGTTCCCCCTCCCATCCCTCAGCCCCCAGAGCAGAGCAGTCCCTGTCCTGCCCTCCCAGCACTGGGAGCAGAGCAGGCAGAGCTTGGGATTTTCCACAAGGTTTTTTTGGCCCCAGGCATGGATAAGCAAGTTTAGGAAAGTCAACATCCATCTGGAGCCGAGGTCAGAGCCGGGCAGCTCCCGGCTCCCAGGGCACAGGGAGAGGGAAAACCACCTCGGCTTTGCACATATTCCCCTCTTCCTCACCCCAGGAGCGGCTGGAAAACTTCTTCCAGGTGCGTGGAAAACACCCAGGGCTGTTGGAAAGGAGCAACACAGGGCAGGGTGAGCCCGGGAGGGAGGGGAGGTCCCTGCAGGAATCCCGGCTGGATTTCCCCCTCTCCCACCTCACCAGAGGCTTTGGTTTGGGATCACTGGGGCAATCCCTGGTTTCATCTCATCCCATGCCAGGAGAAGCCAGTCAGGGAGAGGTGACAGCCAGGGATGGGGTGGAGAGCCCTGTGGAATGTCGGGATTTCCAGGGGGAGCAGCGTCAGCTGGGAGAGGTCAGTGGCACCGACAGCCCCGGGACTAAGCCCTTCCCAAGCCCTCCAGAAACAGATGCTCCACCCCAAAGAGGATTCACCAACATTCCCAGCCTTCCAGCCATCAAATCCCAGCATTACTCAGGCGCTTTCCCACACCCCACATCCTCTCTCCTCCTCAGCGAGGAGCAGAGAAGCGGGATCAGCCCACCACAACACCACGTCCCCAAAATCCAGGAATTCTGGGGTTCCAGCAACTTCCCTGCGCCCCAAGTGCAGAAGCAGAGTCAGCACAGAGGCAGCTCCTCCCATCCAGGAACTCGGCACAAATAAAGCCTGGGATAATAAACACCTGGAATCCATCCCAGCAGCACAGTTGTTCCTCTTTCCCTTCCTGCTCCCCCCTCCACCACTTTGGAAGATCACTTTATTAGCGAGGAAAGCTGCTCCCAGATGGAGCAGGGAGCGATGCCAAGAGCCGATCACTTGGCTCCTTGTCGAGCTGCTCACTAACTTTTTCCAAGCCGGGAATTAGCCCGGAGGCATCGGATCCCTTGCTTTTTAACGGCAGGATTTTTAACGGCGAGGAATCCGCCAGGGAGGGGTTTTTTTTGGGATTTTCAAGGTTTCCCAGCTCCCGCCGTGCCCGGGGAACACCAGGTGAGCCGGGCGGGATCTGCTCTCCCTGACTCAGAGGGGAGGAATGCCAGCCCCGCATCCCGATCCCCCGCCCCCCTCCCCGGGACGTTTTGGGGCCGCGCCGGGTGTGGTTTCTCCACCAGGAAAAAGCAGCTCCGCGAGGAAAAGCCGAAGTCACGGCAGATGGAGAGCGGGGACCTGCCGACACACACCCCCGGGGGATATTTCTGGCAGCCTCACACAACCTTTAGCCCCTTTTCCACGAGGAAAAAAATGCAGTTTTTAGTGCTGGAGCAGCACCACGACTTCCTGGGGCTCTGGGCTGGTGGGACGGGACATCCCAGGATTGTGGAGCCGAGCAGGGGGTCTGGGTGGGCAGCACCATCCCAGGATGTGCCAGGCCAGGCTGGATCTCCTTGGAATGCTGCAAGTCAGGCAGGAACTTCCTGCAGCTCCTCTGCAGCAGCAGCAGGGAAAGAAACCCAAGCCCAGCCCCGGGAGCAGCAGCAGAGCCTCTGATCCACCACACTGGGGTGTGTGTGCCCAGCCAGGGCTTTGGACAGGGATGCATCCAACTGGGAACTGCTTGTTCAGCAGCAGGAATTCAGGCAAACCCGCAGAGATAAAGCCTGGCCTTGGCTCTTGTCTTGATGGCTTCAAGGGAGAGCAGCAGATGATCCCCTGTAGCCAAGAGAGGCACAGAATGAGCCTCTTGCCCAGGATTCTGCTCCTTCTCCCCATCCCTCAGCATTCCAAGCAGCACCACTGCCCAGGGATGGCTCTGAAGCCTCCCCAGACTGAATATTCAGCTCTGAACTCCCACAGACAGGATTTTCCAGGCGGGATCTGTGCTGCACAGGTACCACCTCCACCGGGACCTCCTCGCTCCCTCAGCCTCAGCACAGCTCTGCCACCCTCCAGCACAGCCAGTTAAATATTAAAACCTACATATAATGTACATTTGGGAGCAGCTGGGCCCTCGAACACGAGTCTTGCCTGTCCCTTGTATCCAGGTTCTCCCCTTCATTTAAGCAAGTCTCAGACTTCAGCTGGATTTTCCCTTCCTGTTCCAGTTCAAAGTGCTCACAGAGTCCAGCCCAGCCCTGGATGCTGCTCCCAGTGAGCAACCAGTCCCCCCCCAGTGCCCAGCTGGAGCCCAGGGAGGGACAGGGAGGAGGGTGGAGACAGTCACAGCTGCCACCAGGCAATTCCCACACCCTGGCACGGGGAGGGCAGAGGGAACCAGCCACTGTCCCCAAAGGCTTCTCAGGGATTTATTGCTGGGGCAATGTCAGAGCTGGAGGAAGCCCAGCCCTCTTCCTCCTGCTCTCTTGAAGAAAGAAACTCAGGAATTTGGCAGGAGGCCACAGCTCAAACAGAGGAGACCCTGTGCTGAGGCATGTTCAGAAAAGCAGCCTCTCTCCCTGCCAGGATAAACGTTGCTTTTCCACCCCCTTCTCCGGGGACAGAAGATTTTGTCCCTCGGCTCCGTTTGGGAAGGGTGGGCTCCTCCTGGGCTGGCTTTTGCCAGGCAGTCTCACCTTGCCTGGAGTTTCTCACTCCCCAGGACACTCCAGAGGGAACCAGCCCGACATCCAAACTTGGAGCTTCCCTTCACACTCCCCCTGAGCCCCTGGAACTGCAACCCTGGGCTGGCAGAGCCTCCTGTGCCAGCAGCTTCCAGCTGCTCCTCACTTCCCTTTGCTCCCAGACAGGCACAGTGGGAAGAACAAAGGATCCAACTCAAGTTTCTGTGCACAATTCCAAACATCCAGAGCTGCCCCCGGGGGGCAAGGGCAGGACAGGCAGGGGCTGTGAAGGGGTTAAAGCAGCAGCAGCATCAAAGGGAGCCCTGAGAGAGGGGGCTGAGAAACTGAGATGGGTCGAGGTTGCGCAGACTCCTCGGAATGTCAGGAATTTCCCATTATTATCCCACTTCCCTTCCAGCAGCCTGGAGGGAGAGCACAAGCACAGGACCCCAAGGCCCCGGGATGGGCATGTCCTGGGGGCAGGGTTCCCGTGGTCCAGGGAAGGAAGATTTGGATCAGGACACTCCGGAGAGCTCGGGGGTCTCATCCCTGCCAGTCTCCAGCTCCCCCTTGATGGGTTGAGACCCCTGCCCAGCCCAAAGACCTCCCAAACCAACAGCTCCTCCTGCCTCAGGACACGCATTTCCCCCCCTTGTGGGGCTCCAGAAGTTCCCAGTTTCACCCCAAAAGCTGTTCCCCCTAAATAACCAATTAACAGTCATTTGCTGCTTCCCCACGCCATCCCTGTGCTTCCAGGGGGAGAGATCCCAGGAAACAGCCATTCCCAGCCACAACTGGAATGCTCCAAGTCTCCCCTCAGTCCAGGAGGAGTGGTGGACTTTGGACAAGCCACAGTCACCATCAGCAACATCAGCAACAACCACCCATAAAAGCCACGGGACTGGGAGGGTTCGGTCTGGTCTCACCACTTCTCTTTCCTACACAGGGAGAGTAAGTTTAGCTGGGATAATTAGGGATAAATCCTTCCCTGTGAGGGTGGTGAGGCCCTGGCACAGATTATTCCATGGATACCCCATCCCTGGAAGTGTTCAAGGCCAGGTTGGAGCAGCCTGGACCAGTGGAAGGTGCCCCTGGGGGTGGAACTGGGTGATCATTGAGGCCCCCTCTCAACCCAAACCAGCCTGGAATTCCATGACTTTAACACTCATCCTGCAGGGATGTTGTCAGGATTAGTGTTTTTAAGCACTTCTGTGAACAGACCAGTGCTAATACCAGGATGAGATCTCTAATTTTCTTTCTAAGAACTGTCAATGGATAAGAAGCAGCTACAAAAGATCATATTCCAAAGCTGCTTCACAGATATTTAAGAGACACATCGGGACCAGCCCAGGAAGGGGTGAGGAATTAAGGGTCCTCCTTGGTAAGAAAACAAAAGTGGGGGGCACTGGATACCCAGTGCTCAGAAACTGATGGAAAGGAGCAGAAAAGGAGCAGAAAAGGAGCAGAAAAGGAGCAGAAAA
>NW_020897796.1:369754-376527 GCF_003984885.1 Neopelma chrysocephalum | reverse complement strand
GGAGCAGAAAAGGAGCAGAAAAGGAGCAGAAAAGGAGCAGAAAAGGAACTAGGCAGCTGCTCTCCTTCTACCCTGCCCTGCCTCCATTCCCTGCTCAGGAGAGAAGGATTTTGCCTTCAAGCTTCATTTCCCTCCCAGGTGAGGAGCAGTAAATCCAGGTGACTGCCCTGGCCCCCAGCCCAGCAGAGCACAGGCCGTGGTGACCCCCTGGCCCTTGTCCCCTCCCCTCAGATACCTGGGGGGGAAGAAAACAGAAGAAAACACCTTTTGATTTCCCCTTCTTTCAGGGGGGCACAGGTTGGGATCAGCTCCAGGGAAGTGCCTGCCTGGATTGGAATTTTATTCCCCTCTTGCCCTGCCCACGCTGGGCCTGGAGAGCAGCCACCAGCTGGCATTTAGGGCTGGAAAACCCTGGGTTAGGACCAGTATTAACTGGTGTGTGACCCTGATTTAAAACTAGTATTAATTGATGTGAGACCCTGATTTAAAACAAGTATTAATTGGTGTGTGATCCCGATTTAAAACCAGTATTAAATTATGTGAGACCCCCATTTAAAACCAGTATTAATTGGTGTGTGACCCCTGATTTAAAACCAGTATTAACTGGTGTGTGATCCCTTCATCCAGCGCTTTCCCTGCGTTCCCAGCAAACACCAAAAGAGTTTCAGGACAGGTCAGGGTGCCCCCCACCCCTCGTTTCGGGGTGGGGGCTGATGTTTAAGAGGGAGGAGGGTCCAGCAAACCCCACATCAGCCCCCTCAGCCCCCCCAGCACAGGGACTCACGCGTTGCAATACGGCTTCTTCTCGTAGCCCTTGTAGTTCTTCATGTTGAGGGTCATCTTGCAGGTCTCGCAGTGGAAACATGCTTTGTGCCAGAACTGAAACACAGACAGGACAACCATCAACACCAGTGACCCCCCCATCAACACCAGTGACCCCCCCAGGCAGGCCCAGGTCCCTCTGGAATCACACAATTCCAACCCAGCAGCTCCCGGGGTGCCGGCGGTGCCGCCCCTGAAAAATCTGGAGGACAGGAGATATCCTGACTGACTGAGGGCAAAATGAACCTCCCTGAGCCTCCCAGCGCATCCCATCCGAGCTTCCACAGCTCCAGGAATTCGTGAGCTCGGCCAAAGGCGGGATGGAGGAAGCTCCAACTCCACCAGAGGCACCAGCCCCGGCTTTGGAGGCTTCAGAGTTGCTGCTTTGGGGTTTTTCTGCTGAGCTTTGCCAGGTGCCAGCCAGAAGAGCAGGTCAGGTGAGGCTGCACCAGCCAGGGAGACACGAAAAGATTCTCATGGGAAGCAGGCACAGGGAGCTCACACAGATCCAAGGCTGAGGGCAGAATTCAGATCGTGGCCCAACAGCACAGGATGAGACCCCCAATAAACCCTAAAGGGCTGTTTGAAGGTGGGTTTTAGGGCTGCTCCTAAATAAATTATTTCCACTTGGCGCTGAGTTGGCCCCAGTGGGTTCCCAGGCTGGAAGGAACCCGATCAGAACAGCTCAGAGCTGCTCCCAAGGAATTAAAGTTCGACCTTAGAGGTCCTTCCAACCAAAATGATTCTGATTTTGTCATTCTGAGGGGCTGCTCAGCCCCACACAGACCAAGGTCAGTGTCCTGCCAGTCAACCAGTGCCTGGATTCTGCATTTCCATCGGGATTTGAGGGGTCTGGAGTCAAAAATTCCCAGGGCCCAGCCCAGGAAGGGAAGCTCCTGAGCTGGAGCAGGGAAACGGGGAATGCACAGCCCAAAGCAACACCTTTAGTCACACAGGGAAAAATCAGTCCTGCCCTAGAGCTGCCCTCCCTCCTCCAGCACCCAAACCCTGCAAAATCAGGGAGGAAAACAAAAAAAAATCAGCCAAAAAACCCACCCCAAATTAGGAGCTCAAAACACCAATTAGATGACAGGGAGCCCTGGGAGCCAGGCCCACGCTGAGCACTCAAAAAGCAAAGCCAGGGCACCCAGCTGGGGGGTTCTGGCTGTGATTTCCACCCTCAGACCGTTGGAGAAGCCATTTCCCCACCCCAAAGCCCTGTTCCTGCAGGGAGCCAAGCCCTGGTGTCACCACACCCCGAGCACAAACACACTGCCAGGCTCTGGAGACGTGACTCAGCCCAGGAGGACAATTTTCCTCCTTTCAGTTGCTCTGAGCAACATATTTGTTCCTTCCCTCTGGTTACACGAGTTCCTCCAGCACCCACAGCCAGAGGGGGTTTTGCTCCACACCCCCCCCTTCCCAAACAGCCTGGCCAGGGTGACTTTCCCTCCCCATCCCAGGTTTGGAACTCTTTAGGGACAGACAGAACAGCCCAATCCCGAGTTCTTTGGGGTTTTGGGGGGGTCAAAGCGTTTCTACTGGGGGTAATTAACCCTTCCCAGCAATAACTGGGATTGGTGTGTGATCCCAATTTAAAACCAGTATTAATTGGTGTGTGACCCTGATTTAAAACCAGTATTAATTGATGTGAGACCCTGATTTAAAACCAGTATTAATTGATGTGAGACCCTGATTTAAAACCAGTATTAACTGGTGTGTGACCCCCGATTTAAAACCAGTATTAATTGGTGTGTGACCCTGATTTAAAACCAGTATTAACTGGTGTGTGACCCCCGATTTAAAACCAGTATTAATTGGTGTGTGACCCTGATTTAAAACCAGTATTAACTGGTGTGTGACCCTGATTTAAAACACTGTCGATCCACAGGGATGAGCTGACAGCCAACGTGATCCCAGAGCCTTTTCCTTCAGGAATCCCCCAATTCCCACGAGCCAAGGAGGATCTGGCACCCTGACCACGGCAGAATGATGCTCCCAGGCAGGGTCTACCCCCAGCCAAGCAATTCCAGGATATTCCCACCTCAGCTCCCATCAGGAATTGCTCAGCAGCAGTGTTCCTGTCCTGGGGCTCTGCCCATCTGCCCTACCCTTAAACCTTAAACCTTGCTGCCCTCAAACTCTGCCCCACACTGATGGGTTTGATGGCAGACCCACAGACTCTAAGGCAGCACTAAAAGGAGGGCTGGAACACGGCTGGACACAGGGGAACAGGAGTTATTTAGGCTTCCAGGAACACTCCAGCACGGCTGCAGAGAAAGAGGACAGGCTTCAAGTGGGTTTTCAGAGGAGCATTAACGCCCTGTGCTTTCCAATTCCTTTCCAATTCCCAGCCCAAAGTGCTCTGAAGGCCTGGAGGCAATTCCAGGCACACCTCTGGAGGTGATCCCGGGTCCACCAGGCTGGGCTGGATGGGAAGCACACCCTGGACACCCTGGAAAGCTGCTGTGGGAGTGGCAGCTTCCCCCCCTCCCAGCAGAGCAGGTCTGGGGACAGAGCTCAGGGCCACAGGGGCGTTGGGATCTATTTATAGAACCAGGGGATGGTTTGGGTGGGAAGGGACCTTGGAGACAACCCAGTTCCACCCCCAGGGACACCTTCCACTATCCCAGGTTGCTCCAAGCCCCGTCCAACCTGGCCTTGGACACTTCCAGGGATGGGGCAGCCACAGCTTCTCTGGGTCAGAGCAAGCCCAGAACGAGCACCACTGGAGGCTCCAGGGCTTGGGGACAACACAAGGAGGGACCCCCTGGGCTGCAGATCAACCCTGGCCGGGGTTTCAGGCCCTGCAGAGCTCAGGGTGACTCGTCCCTTCTCGGAGCAGCTCCTCAGCCCTCCCTGGGCTCAGCAGCCACAGCCCCGGGACGGCTCTGGGGTGTCACTTCCCCTGCGGAAGCAGAGACATCACCCAGCACCTTCCCCAGCACCTTCCCGTGGGGGCAGGGACAGCAGCACGGCCCCAAAACCCTCCCAGGACCCCAAACCCTCCCAGGAGGGGCTGAGAGCTGAGGGGCAGCACCAGGGATGTGGGCAGGTGGGTTTTGTTCCCCCAGGAGCCCCACAGAGCAGCGAGTTTTCCACGGATCCCAGGAGGGAAATGGGCTTTCCGGGCTTCAGCAGCACAGCAGAGGCACCACAGACACGTTTCCCCTCCCAGCAGTCCCTCCTTGCAGGCACAACTTCTGCAAACACGCCCCGGCTGCCCTTCGGACTTTGCTCCAGGTGCAGGAAAAGCAGGGAGGGAGGCAGCACTCCAGCACCCGGCCAATCCCAGGGTTTTATGGGAAGTGGGTCAGAGCTCTCCCAGCCAGGAGCCCCAGGAGAGGTGAAGCCAGGGGCAGCAGTTTGGGTGGGGTGTGTTGGCCCACGAGTGCCACGATTTTTAGGAAGAGGAAGCAGATAAAAGGCCCGAGAAGCACAAGATGGTGACTGCAAGCTCCTGCCCTGCTTCCCAACAGCTGGAATACACCATCTCCGGGTGTTCCTGGACACACAATCACCAGACCAGACAGAACACAGACCCCAGACAGTGTCTGAGCAGGAGGAAGTGACAGATCATCCCCCCTTCCCTTCAAATATCCACAATCCCAATAACCCCCTTCCCTTTCCAGTGATCCACAACCCCACTTCCCTCCCAGTTATCCCCAATCCCAACACCCTGCAGCTACTGGAGGCCAGCCCAGGCTCCGGGAGACTGAGCCACTTGCTGCCCCCAAAACCCAGGACACAGGGGTGACAGTTCAGCTCCGAGCCATTCCCAGCCCCAGGAGGAAACATCATCCCTTAAAAATGTGAGCAACAGGGTCTGCAAAGCTCAGGAATGTCGCTGGAGAGCCCAGCATTCTTCCAGTTACTTTTTTTAGTCCCTAAACTGGTCTGTCCCAGAAGCCTGGGAGAGGAGGGGGAGGAGGAGGAGAACAGCTCAGCTCTCCAGGATGGGTTAGTTGGGGAAGTAAATCCCCTGGGAACAGCACAGGGAATGGAGACCCACCACCACCTTCCTCACCTCCGGCCCAGAGCTTCGGTTTTGATGGGAAAATACTCAGAAAAAGGGATACTCCATGTTAAAGGAGGCAGCCCAGAGATTGGAACAGGGAAGTATCAATTGGGATGGAAGATTTGGAAAAAAAAAAAGGGGAAAAAAGCTGGATAATGGAAACCAGATGAGGTTCCCAGCTCCAGGGAAGCATTAACTGTTGCTTTCCTTCGGCCTCCGCAGGCACAGGGATGTGCTGCCTTTTAATTAGAGATATTACAATAAATATATCAATTTGATATACGAGGAAAAGTCCTGGATGCCGCTGGAGAACCCTGGGAAAAGGGCTCCATCCACGTCGCCCAGCGTGGCACAAGAAGTGCCACCTCCAGCAGCCCCCCAGGGCTGGGAGGAGTGTGGGGGACCCACGGGATAAGGGGGGGGTCCCACAGCGACGTGATCCCCCCGGGATTGGGGTGGAAACACCGCCGGGAATGGGGGGTCCCGTGGGGATATCACCGGGAAAAGGATGGGGGGGGAAGAACCACATTCCCTGGTGCTCCCCGGGGCTGGAAAGAGCGTGGGGGACCCTCCGGACAATGGGGTCCCACAATGATGTGACCTCCAAGAGTCGGTGGAAATGTCCCTGGAAAAGGGGGATCCTGAAGGGGCAGTGTGGAAATATTCCAGGAAAAGGGGGTCCTGAAGGGGCAGCATGGAAATATCCCTGGAAAAGGGGGGTCCTGAAGGGGTAGCATGGGAATATTCCCGGAAAAGGGGGTCCTGAAGGGGCAGCGTTGAAATACCCCCGGGAATGTGGGATGGGCGGAGAACCACGTCCCCTGGAGCAGCACAAGGAATTGCCACCCCCCGGAACCCCCCCGGACCTGGAAGGAGCGTGGGGACCCCTGGGACAACGGGATTCCACAGCGATGCGACCCTATGGAAACACCCCCGGGAACGGGGGTTGGGAAAACCATCCCACCCAGTGGCAACTCCACAGGAAAAGCTCTCCCAAATCCATGCACGTGCGACCCCCTCTCTCCCCCCCTTCCCCCCAAACTCACCTTATCCAAGCAGTTCACCTTCTCCGTGGGATACACGATCTTCCCGCAGCGCGCACAATTGGGATTCATGGCTGAAAAACTCGCGTGGAGGGGGAGGGAAAAACTCACTCCCACCCCTCCTCCGCTGCTCCTTCTTCCCCTTCTTCTTCTTCTTCTTCTTTCTGAGCCGCCGCCCGCGATGTCGCGACTTTAAATAGTCGGGAAGGGGTGGGAGGGAGGGGAAAATAAAAAAAGGAGGGGGGGGGGGGGGGGGGGGGGGGGGGGGGGGGGGGGGGGGGGGGGGCCCCCCCGTCGGGCCGGCGGCGCGCGCGTGCGAACCGTCCCTCCTCTTACGCGCCGAGCTTAAATATTCACGGGGAAAAAAAAAAAGGGCTAAAAAAAAAAGGGGGTGAAAAAGGCGAAATAACGATGTTTTTTTTGGGGCCGAGGCGGGATTCGAACCGGGGACCTTCCGACCTTCCCCGGGCAGAGGGACCCCCTAGCGGAGGGGAGGAGCGCGGTGGGGGGGTATAGCTCAGTGGTAGAGCATTTGACTGCAGATCAAGAGGTCCCCGGTTCAAATCCGGGTGCCCCCTCCCTTTTTTTTAATTTTTCCCCTTCTTTTTGTCCCCCAGAACTCGGTTTGGAGCTCTCCATTCCCACGTTTTCCCCCCCAGGCCCTGTGCTGGTTGCTGGCTGCAGGTGACCCCCAGCAGAGCAGAGGAGCCTCTGCTCAGTGTTCCCAAGGAGGAGGGATGAGTATTTCTTTGAGAACCTGCTTTCTGCCCTGGGATTAATTAGCAGTTTTGCTGGGATGGCAATTAGCAGGCAGATTCCTGCTGGGAATGCTGGCTGGAAGCAGGGGGTATAGCTCAGTGGTAGAGCATTTGACTGCAGATCAAGAGGTC
>NW_020897796.1:343712-349754 GCF_003984885.1 Neopelma chrysocephalum | reverse complement strand
TTGATGGTAACAAATCTTTGTTTGTCCTGCTTTTTGCACCTTAAATGGAGGAGAAAAGGGCAGATTCATCCTTTATTGTTTTCAGAACTTGCACTTGATTGATCTCTCTCATGTAAACGTGATATTTTGTGTGTTTAAAAACACTGATTTTTTTTTTCTCTTCCTTTAGAAAGAGGGAGGAGGAAAAGAAGAGGGAAGTTTTGAATAATCCTGTGAAAATGAAGAAAATCAAAGCTTTGGTAGGTGCTTCTCAGGGTTCCTTTGCACAGAACACACTGACCCAGGGGGAGGCTCAGAAATCAGAAGTTTTGCTGTTTAGCTGAGCTCTTTCCTGACCTAAACTCTTTAATTTTGAGATAAGACCTTGTTGGGTGGCTCGGATTTTGTTCCAGGAGCTTTTCCACAGAAAAGCTGATTTTTCCCTTGTGATTCTGAGCCCCCAGGGGTGGGGATGGTGATAATGAGTGACAAGGAAATGGGGTTTTGCTCTGCAGCTGCAGAACAGTTTGGATAAAAAGGAGAAGAAGAAGAAGAAAGAGAAGAAGAAGAAGCACAAGAAGCACCGACGGCGCAGCTCCAGCAGCGACAGCTCCAGCAGTGAGGAGGAGAGAAGCAAAAATAAGTAAGTTTTGAGGTTTTGTGGCAAAAATACCTCATTTCCTCATTAAATTATTTGGTTTTCAAATCCTCTCTTTGAGTCTTTAATTGGCTTCGATGTTCCTGTGTTGTTACTTTGTTGTTTTTGCATCATTAACGTGCCATAATAATAATTTCATGTTAAAAAAATACCATATTCTTGCAGTTCACCTGCACCAAAAGGACTGTTCTGTTTTCTCTGTAGGTCTCAGAAGAGGATGGACAATTCCTCCTGGAAACCTGCTCCTTACAAAGTCCCAGGATATGGTTTGCAGGTACGTGTGTATCCCAATCCCAGTGCCCTGAGTGAGGGAAAACCAAAGAGTTTTGGGAGTTTGCTGCAAATCTGCTGCACCAAGTGGAAGAGGATTATGAGGGGAACACGATTTAATAAATTTTAGATTCAATTTGCAGCCATCTAAGCCTTGAAATTAAAATTATTCAAATCCTGGTGGGACTTTTGTCTGCTGAGAATTCGAGTTAAGGTTTGTTTAGTTTCTCAGAGTGTTACCCATGGAATCGTGGAATGGTTTGGGTTGGAAGGGACCTTAAAGATCATTTAATTCCAACCCCCCTGCCAGGGACAGGGACACCTTCCACTAGCCCAGGTTGCTCCAAGCCCTGTCCAGTCTGGCCTTGGACACTTCCAGGGATCCAGGGGCAGCCACAACTTCTCTGGGAAATCCATTCCAACACCTCCCCACCCTCACAGGGAGGAGTTTCTTCCCTCATCTCTCCCAACACTCAGCTTGGCTGCCTTGTTTAGTTTTCTGAACATCAGACAAAAATAACATTTTTAGACACATTTTTTTTTTAGACAAGGGGTGAACAGGAACCTGGGGAGGGACATAAATAAACCCCAACCACACATGCACCCCTCCCTGAACTCCTTCTGTCTGAGATCTCCTCTGTGGCTTTCCATTGTTCTCCTACAAGATCCTTCTGAATTCCAGGTGAGAGACTCAGAGCAGAGCCACAGGTCCCGGAGCTCCCCAGGGCCTGGCCAGGACAGGGCTCCCCACAGGCACCGGGATCGTTCCCGGAGCTCCTCCCGCTCCCCCCAGAGACATCCCAGCAAGAGGAACTCGGAGCAATCCGGCTCCAGGGGCTCAGGATCTCCTTCCAAACACAGCAAACAGTGAGTGGGGGTCACCTGGGGCAGGGAACCACGGGCTGCTTGGGGGGGAAATTCCCTGGAATCAACATCCCTCCTGTTCCATCTCCTGCCACTTTTGTGTCCTGATATTATTCTCAGGGATGGATGGATGGAAAGGTGGAAGGTGGGAGCTGTCCAGGGGCACCCAGGGAGCTGCTGGATGGGACAATCCCACTCTTCATTTGGGACACCCTCTCTAATCACACCCTTTGGGTATTATAATTTATAATTATAATATACAATATAATATAATATAATAGTATATTATTATATATGTGATAAATATTATTACATATAATATAAAAATATAATATAATATAATAATATATAATAGTATATTATATACAATAGTATATTATATATAATATACTACAATAATATACTACAATATATATAATGATATAATAATATATATGATATATTATGATATAATAATATAATAGTATAGAATATAATAGTATATTATATATATATACTATAATAATATAAGAATATAATATAATAATATATAATATGTGATCTATTATAATAATATAATATAATAGTATAGAATATAATAGTATATTATATATAATGTACTATAATAATATAATACTATAATATAATAATATATTATATATGATATATTATAATAATATAATAATATAATTATATCATATTATATTATGATATATAATTATAAATCATAATTTAGAATTAGAATTCATCATTTATAAATTAGAATAGATACAGAAAAGATGTAGAATTATCTTTTTTAAGCGCATATAAAATCAGGTAGCAGGTATTCATTGTTTGCTGATGAAATAATTAGAACTGAGTAAAAAAGTATAAATTTATAAAAAGTATATTAAGATTCATTAGAATTTGTTTGCAGGGTGGACAGGTAACAGCCCTGCAGCTGTGGGGGATGTCTTGGCTTCAGAACGTGCTGAGAAAGCCAGGGAATGTTCAGGAATGTGCTGATCTGTGCTAACAGGGGCGTTTTTTGGGTTGCAGGCACAGCAGTCGGGAGGAGAAGGGCAGAGCCAGGAGCCCTTCCCCCAAAAAGAGCTACAGGCGCCAGCACCCCCCGGGTTACACCAGGTGAGGGAGGCTGAGAACCAGCTGGGTGCAGCCTGGGAACCAAGTTTGAACCACAGCAGAGCAGGTCAGGTGTCCACAAAGTCAGACACAGAGTCTTCGAGGGCTCAGGGGGTGCTCCTGGGCTTGGCTGTTAGTTGACACCTTGGACACCTTCCCAAACCCATCCATGTGGTCGCCGGTTCCTCCTGCCAGGCAGGAAAGAATGTGAGGTGTCTTTGTCCCCTGGGCTGTTCATTAGGAGGTTCTGTTTCGCTGCCATCAGGCAAAAAGGACCTCGACAGCATCATCTTACAGGTCAATTATCATAGAATCATAGAATAGGTTGGGTTGGAAAAGACCTCCAAGATCATCAAGTCCAACCCCTGATCCAACTCCAATGACTATATCATGGCACTAAGGGCCACGTCCAATCTCTTTTTAAAAACCTCCAGGGATGGTGAATCCACCACTTCTCTGGGTAGCCCGTTCCAATGCCTGATAATTAAACACAGGGGGAGAAAAGAGGCTCTTGCTGGGCTGTGGTGAAGCTGAATATTTACATATATGAAGCAGAATATTTAAAAGCTTTGTTGGTTGGCCACCAAAGAGAAAACCATGCTAAATACCCCTAATTTGGGGCGTTATAAGTCATCTTTGGTGGTTGGACTCGATGACCTTAAAGGTCTTTTCCAACCTTAACAATCCCATGGTGTTAAGGAATGGGAAATGAGGGGAATGGGGCCCAGGGTGCTGTTGTTTGACTGTAGTGGTGGTTTCTACCCAAACAGAAAACTCTCTCCAGAGGAACTGGAGCGTAAACGGCAGGAAATGATGGAAAATGCCAAGTGGAGGGAAGAGGAGAGAGCAAACAACCTCAGGAAACACAGGAAGGAGGAGGAGCTGGAGCGAGAGCTGGAGAAACTCGACGCCAGGGATGGAAAGTTCTTCCAGTGAGTCTTTTCCCTCCTTCTCATTCGGGGGGAAATCCAGGCCACAGCTTCTGAGTGAGGGCCTCAGGCTTTGGGATGTTCCAGATCATGGTGTAGGATCCATCTCCACTGTGTTTTGTGGTAGAACAGGTGACATCTGCTGTTCCCAAATTCTCCTCTCAGCCCAAAAGGTGCTGATTTCTGTGATGGCCTTGACAGTCAGACTCAGGAAACAGTAACCAGCTGTGTCTTGCCAACCTGTAGAAATAAAAAAACACCAACCTCCAGGTGGGGTTTTACATGCAGATATTTAGAAATTCTCTGGTTTTAAGTGCTTGAAACACTCTTAGGCCTGCAAGTGCCTAAACACACTTAGTGGTAACTTAGCCCTTGTAGCCATGGCAGGCAAAAGGATTTGGAGTGACACCTTCCAGAGGGTGCAGGAAAGATCCCATGGCAGTTTTATTCTCCAGGCTCTGTAGATTAATCAGAGGAGAGCATGTTCTTAAGTGCAGACCACAGAACCATGAGATGGTTTGGGTTGGGAGGGACCTTAAAGCCCATCCAGTGTCACCCCCTGCCATGGGCAGGGACACCTTCCACCAGCCCAGGTTGCTCCAAGCCCATCCAACCTGACCTTGGACACTTCCAGGGCTGGGGCAGCCACAGCTTCTCTGGGAATTCCATTCCAGCCCCTCACCACCCTCAGAGGGAGGAATTTTTCCCCAGTATCCAATCTCTGATCTAAACCTCCTCTCTTTCAGTTTAAAAAGTCTCATTTCTTCCTCTGTCCCAATTCCCTGCAGCCGTTTGAAGCTGGAGAGTGCCTCCACCTCCACCCTGGAGGACCGTGTGAAGAGGAACATCCACTCCCTGCAGAGAACTCCTGCTGCCTTGGAAAAGAACTTTATGCAGAGATGAGGCTTGTTCTCCCTCTGCTCCCGTGCAGCAGTTAAATGGACTCTTGTTCCCAGAGGTGAGAGCCTTCCAGCACAGCCTCACTGCTCTCTCCAGGAACAATTCCCATCTCCCAGAGGTGCTGGAATCTCTGTGCTGAGCCCAGGGCGTGCTCAGGACTGGGAATACTTTTGTAATGGGTGGGACCTTGGCCTGGGGAACTCGTGAGCCTTTGTGGTCCATTTTTAACATCTTGCCAGAGCTTTTCCTTCCTTCTCCCCGCCTTGACTGGTGTCACTTTTGTATATTATTATTACCAAATTGTGCCAGGTGGTCACTGCTTCCTACTACCAAGCTCTTTATAGGCCAGAGCTAAACAGATATTTTTATTAATCCTTAAAAATCAGAGCAGAACCAATTGACATGTGAGTTAATTTCATGGAATTTGATAAAACCACACGAGCCCTGTCCATCCTGTCACCATTTCAGGTGTGCAGGGTGTGATATTAGGCCAGTCTCAGAGTGTCTGTGGCCATTATTTGGTTGCTCACAGATTTCACTGGTATTTGACCCAAAAGAAGCTGCTTCCAGGGGAAGGGAAATGGGCAGAGCATAGCTGGGTACAGCAGACATTTCTCTGGGATTTTCTACTGTAAGTAATGTGTATATGTACAGCGGTGTAGATTTATTTTGTCTTTTTAATTAAGAAACTTTCACTGTCATTTGTTAAAGCTTCTTTGTGGCTCTCGGGTGGGGTGGGGGGGTGAATTTGCTAGGGGGAAGGTCTGGGAGGCTGTGGGAGCCCCTTCTCGGGTGTATCCATCCCTCAGGACCCTCCCGGTGCCGGAGGGGTCGCGGGTGGGCCCCACGCGGGGTCTGTCCCGGGGCCGCGCTCTGGCCCTTTAAACGGCGGCGCGTGACGTGGGAAACAGCCCATTCATAATTCCAGCCGCCTCGCCGCTGATTGGCCCGCTGGCAGCGGGGGCGCGGCCTGGGCGGGCTCCTCACGCCGGCTGGGCGAGACCATCTCCGCGAAGAGGAGGGGGGAAGGATGCTTCCCCCCCCCCCCCCCAGCCTCGTCCTTTTCCCTCCGTTGTCGCTCTCCGTTATCCCGCGTCTCAGCCCAACGCGTGCCGCGGTTCTCCGCGTCCCACCCGCGGGCCGATCCGCAGCCACCCCGCCGCCATTACCCGCGGCTTTCCCCCCCCCCCCTCCCGCCGCCCGCGGGGGCGGCCATGGCACCTCCCGCCGCCCGCCCCCTCCGCGCGCCGCCATCTTGGCGCCTCCTCAGCGCGGGGCCGGAGCGGGCCCTGCCGCCGCGGCGGAGCGAACCAACCGCGGGGGCGGGCGGGGGGGGGGGGG
>NW_020897796.1:330867-343612 GCF_003984885.1 Neopelma chrysocephalum | reverse complement strand
GGGGGGGGTGTGTGCGCCGGGCCGGGCGGAACCATGCGGAGGCGCTGGTAGGGGGGCGCGGGGAGGGGGTCGGTCGGGTCCGCCATGGCCGCGAACTGCGCGGGGGCCGCGGGGACGGCGGGGGGCGGCGGGGCCGCGCTGGGCTCGGCCCTCAGCGCCAGCAAGACCAAGACCAAGAAGAAGCACTTCGTGTGCCAGAAGGTGAAGCTGTTCCGGGCCTCGGAGCCGCTGCTCAGCGTCCTCATGTGGGGGGCGAACCACACGGTGAGAGCGGGCGGCGCGGGCACCCCCCACACACACACACACGCTGCCCCCGTTCCCCCCTCAGAGCCGGGAACACGCCCGGCACTGACCCCCGGGAACGGGGCCTCGCCCCCTCACACCCGGCCTTGCCCCTGATCCCCTTCGTCCCCCCCATCTCCCTGATCCCCCTTGTCCCCCTCATACCCGGCCCTGCCCCTCAGCAGGTGCCCAAACCCCCCCAGGTCAGACCCTTCCCCTCTCCCCCTCAGCCTGGGCCTTTTCCCCCACTCCTCCCTCCCCACGGCAGCTTTTGCCCCCCACACCCTCTCTCCCCTTAAATCCCAGCTTTCCCCCTTTCCGTGCCATCCCTGATCCAGCCCCTCCCTGGGGTCTGTTCCCGGTGGTGCCTTTCCTCCTGGGGCTCCTTGCCCAGAGCATCCCCGTCCCCAAACACTTCGGGGTCAGGGGTCCCTCCCAGACACGTCCCTTTGCCCCCCACACACCCACCCCCGGCACCTTTTCCAGCACCTCTTCCCACCGCCCCTTTTCCCAGGGATGGGGATGGGGAGCGATGCTTTTTTCGGTGCTGTTGCCCTGTCACACCCCCCTCTGTGGCAGCGGGGGGACCCTGAGGACGCTAATTTGTCACCCACAGCCCTGTCCCCTGTCCCAGCCCCTGCCTTCCCACCCTGTGGCTGTCACACACCCTCGTGTCACAGCCCGGAGGGGACACCCCTGCTCCTCACTTGGGTAATTATGTGTGTTATCTCCATCCCGAAAAAGAAAGGGCTTTTGGCTCCATCTGTCCAGCCTTGTGTCCCTTCGATTCCAGGCTTCAGCTTCCCGTTCTCAGGCCATGCCTGTGCTCTTGGCCTCTGTTCCTGTGGGAGCCAGTTTTAGGAGGGAGGTGGGAGAGGGTCCCTCGGGAATGTCTGTGCTGGCTCAGCTCTAATCCCCCTCCTTTGGCAATTCCTAAGGCCATCCTTATGTTTTCTCTGGAATATTCTGTGATGTCAGGCACAAATTCGTGCTGGAGAGGAGGATTCATTCCTGGATGTGGGTGCTGGATGCTGTTCTAGGTGGTCAGAGAATCCAGAAGCCTCATCCCTTCCTGAATTAATCCACTTTTAGGGCTCAGACACACCTATTTCTCCAGTGGATTAGTGGATGTTTCCTAGAGAGTGAAAGGGATTTGGGCTTAATATTATTTTTTTTTCCAGAAACAAATAACACACCAAAAAAAAGATCAGACTTGCATTCCTGGCTTGCCTGGCTGGAGTGAAAGCTTCCAAATGTAGTTCAGCACGGAGTCAAAGGATGTTCCAAGTGCTCAAAGCCTTGCCCAGGAAGCAGGATAATGAGTTTAATCAGGCTTTGATCTGTGGTGCCATTAGAAGCCCTGAAGAAATGGAAATTGGGGGGATTCTTTGGAGTTCCATCCCTGGCCTCTTAGGGACAGTTGTTGCTCGGTGGAAATTAGTCTTTTTTGGGGGTTTTTTTGTGTGTTTTGTGGTTGTTTTTTTTTGTTGTAGCTGTCTGGGTAGTCAGAGCCTGGCAGGGATTTGAGGCCCTGGATCAGGACAGTGGAACTTTGGGAGCACTTGGCTGTGAAATATTTGGGCAAAGGGAGGAACCAAGGCGACACTAAGCTGGTAATGAGATTATGTGGGATGTGTATTAGGAAGAAATTGCTGCCAGAAGGAGCCAGGGTATCCTGAGGGGCTGGGAAGGGGGGTGAGAAAAGTTCAGCTGTGACCTCCTCACCCTTGGATAGGCATCCAGGATTTCCCAGTAAATCCCTCCACCTCTCTGCCACGGTTCTCTGGGCTTGGGTGAGTCTCTGAGTGCCCAAAAGGGGCTGCTGGGACAGAGCTCTGAGCTGAGGTGGCTCCACTGACTCACCACCAGCAGCTGCTCATCCTGGGCTGTGTCTGGGAGATGATCCTGGTGCCCTGGTTATGTGGGAATTGGAATTCTGTGCTTCTGGGTTTGGACTGCGTGGAAATAATTTCAGGGACACCTTTAAACTTTGTTACAGGTCTTCTGGGGGGTTGTTTAACGTTTGGCTCCTGGAGCAGAGCTGGACAAGGAGGGGTGGGTGAGTCTCTTGGCTGTGTCCCTGGAGTTCTGCCTTGGGATCCTTGGAGTGGGAGGAGGAGAAAACAGCTCTCAGCACAACCCCGGGGCTGTGCCAGCGAGAGTCTGTCAAAATTACTTGCCTCTGAGATGAACTTTTTCACAGACAAATCAAACAAACAACCATTTTGTGCAATCCACTGGAGAAATTCCCGTGGGTCCATTATCCGAGTCTGGCAGCAGCTCGGCCTTGCCTTTAAACAGGCTCGTGAGCAGCTGGTGTGAGCACAGGCAGGGGATGGGTCTGGAGAGGATCAGGAGCACCCCAAGAACAGCAACTGGTCTCTGGAACAGCAGTTTTGGAGTGTTGGAATGAGGAGCTGGGTCTTGGCTGTCCCGGTGCTCCCCGGCCAGCGTTTGGATCGGGATCAGGGTGGGGCTGTGGCCTGTGTTAGTGGGGCCAGACGTGGGTGGTATTAGTCAAACAAGGACATTTTGGGCTAGAAAAATTCAGGGAGGGGAGGGGAGAGAGGGAAATGCAGCCACAGAGGCTCACCCTTGACTTCTGAGCTTTCTGTAGCACACTAAACCCAGCAGACGTGGAGATGGTTCCCGGGAAGCTTCGCTCGCTGTCGTCATGGCACTGGGAGAGGAGCTGCAGCTCCTCGGGGTTGGATGTGTGTGTTTGCTGCTCCATCCCTGCCCTGGATGGGTCCCTGTGCAGGGGATGGGAGAGCTGGGATGGTTCTGGAAGGGAGCAGCTGTCTCCCACCCAGCAGGGTGAACCCAGTGTTGTGTGGTGCTCTGGGAACCATGGAAACGGTTGTGAGGTGCCGGTTATGGGAGGCACTGGGATCCCAGGGAGTTTGGGGAGTGGCTCCTGGATCTGTTGGATAAATGAGCAGTCGAGTTGGCCAGGCTGTGATGATGCTCCTCAAGGTGCCAGTTCAGCTGGAAAGGCTCCCTGTGGCTCTGGATGCTGGCAGGGGCAGGGGGTGGCATAAACATCCCGTTTTTGTGGAAAGGGGGAGATCTGTTGGCCGTGTGGACCTTCCCTGAGGCAGCCTCCTGCGCTCCAGAGGCTCCAGATTCCTGGCTGGAGCAGCAGCCCATCTCCCAGGACCTTTAGGAGTGGTGCCAGAGCACAGCTCGTTAGTATTCTAGGGAAACAGCAGAACTGGGATTTGCAGCTCGCTCCTCCCTGCTCAGCAGCGTTGGGCTTGGTGTTGCCATGTTAATTGTAGCCAGAGCAGCATCTGCCACATATCAAACGCTCAAATCCCATAAATTGGTCCTGGCACGGTGGGAACAGCCTGGATCTCTCCTTCCCAAACCCCACTGTCTGCCCTGGCTCTAATTGACCTCTGGAGAGAGCAGCATATGGCCATGACAGCCCTGGTAATGACCGAGGCCGTGGCTCTGAATCCGATCCCAGTTAAATCAGGATTCCAGGAGCCCTTTCCCTTGCTGGCCGTGGAGGGAAAAGGAAGGTTTTCCTGGGTAGTTCAGCCAGGAAAATGGGGCTGGTTTCCCTGCTCTGCCACTGGCTGGTGTGGCCATGGGTGGGTCACTGAACCTTCCCATCCCTCAGGGTTTTTTTAGGACCAAGGGAAGCAATGGCTCTGCCCACCTGGACTGGGAGATGGTTCCCATGGTCCTGGAGCTGACAGGATGGGTGACAGGAGGGTGGCACTGATTCCTCTGCCAGGGCCCCTTTCCACAGGCTTCCAAGCACTTTATTTGGGAAGGGGTGGGTTTGTTGTCACCAGGGGCTGCTTTTTTTTCCCCCTCTCTTTCATCCCAGTGTCCCCAGAGCACTGGCAGGAATTATTGACTACAAGATTCATGCTCCCCTAGCGTTGCATGGGGGGGTTGTTAGCATGGATACTGATTAATCATGCTCTAATTCATGGAAAACAGGCTTTTTTCCCTCAAACCATCACCCAGTTCCTTTACTGTGTTAAGCAGCAGCAAAGTTCTGCTGCAGATGTGGGTTTGCCTCCGTGCTGAAGTGATTTTGCCATGTGTCTTTTTACCTCCTTCCCCAGAGGGATAATAAAGTTTAACTAATGCTCGCAAAGTACTTGGAGATGCCTTTGAAAGGCTTGGAGGGGGGAACAAAGTATCTTTATTTTCCCCAGCAAATTCCTGCCCTAAAGAATCCTGGAGAGTAGGCTCGCACACTCCATCAGCTGGATCTTGTTAGTAAACAAATTGCATTTTCCCATCAATTTACTAATGGTAATTGCCACTTTGAGGCTACAGTCAGGTTTTGAGACAAAATTACGCCTGGCCCGTTCGTCCCAACAGCTGTCCCTGAATGACATGGAATATTGATGTGCCTCTGATTGGAAAAGGGGTTGGCTTTTGGTGGCAAACACAAATTGTCAACCCTGAACTCCTGACTGGCTCAGGAATTCCAGTGACCAGGAAATAAAAGCTGAAGAGAGAGAGGGAGGAGATGTTTGAGGAGGTGTTTTTTCAGGCCTGGGAGGCCAGGGGTGGCTCAGGCACAGCTGATTTGTGCTGGTTGAGGGTGAAGGGAGCTGGAGGAGCTGCAGGGTTGAGCTCGGTGCTCTCGGGCTGCTGAAGAGGAGGGTGGGATGAAGGTTTTTCCCTCCCTCATCTG
Source organism: Neopelma chrysocephalum (assembly GCF_003984885.1). NCBI lineage: Eukaryota > Metazoa > Chordata > Aves > Passeriformes > Pipridae > Neopelma > Neopelma chrysocephalum. The sequence goes on along the minus strand of NW_020897796.1, from coordinate 338,664 downwards.
CTGTTGCCCCAAGCCCCTCATTGGTGGCACCTGCCTGCCTTTCCCTGGGATTATGTCCCTTTGATCTGCACCTCTCTCCTTGCTGGAGTGACTCTGCCTGAATTCCTTGGGAATTGCTCCTTTGTTCTCAGGATATGGTGGAACCACCGGAGAAATGGGAAAGCATCCCTGGTTTTGGGAAAGTCCCTGTTTTAGTGCTCCATGGTGGCAGTTGGTTTGGCTAAAATGGGTCTTGGTTTTAAATCCTGAGAGCCCCCGAGCCCAGGGTGTGTCTGAGCCCTTTGTGGGGCTCCGGGAATGTGCCATTCCCACTGGGAAAGCTGACCTGGGAGGGGCAGGGCTGGGGCCTTAGGTCTTTCTGCAAAGTGCAGGTGGCAAAATGCACTTGTAATGGTGCTTTCAGCCTGGGCTGGTCCCTCTCAGGGGTCTGTGCTTCTAGAAATGGAAAACTCGGGGCGTGACAGGACTGGGCAAAACCAGGGGCTCGTTTTTCAGGCGGATCCAAGGGCAGATCAGGACTAAAACTCTGGAATCCTCCCAGAAACCCAGCGTTGTGCTGGGTGTGGGGGCACATCCCTGGGCTGAAGAGCTTGTGCTCCAAACTGCCCGTTCTTTTTGCACTTTGGGGACCTCTGAAGCTTTTGTAGGGGTGTGGGGACATCCCAGGCACAGCTGTGCCTGCAGAGGGGACGCTCCAAACAGCCCAGGGGTGTCACTGTGATCCCTGCACCTGCCTCCTCCACAACAAAGAACCAAGACCTCTCTGCCCACCTTGTGCCCACCCCAAACATCCTGGTGCAGCCAAACTTCCTCCAGCCAGGAGAACTGTGTCTCTTTTTTCGGGAACGGGCTTCCCAGGAGCGGAGGTTGCCCGGAGCCCCTCCCTGCTGTGCTCCTTGCCGTGACCTTGCCTCCTGTAGCATAAATACCCCGAGACACACACTCTGCTATATATAATCTGCTCTCCACGCCCCTCCCCGGGGAGAAGGCGAGAGAGCAAACATGTGCCAGGCGTTAGTCACGTTGAGGCTGCTCTCAGATTCCACCGGGATAAGCCGAGCACAGGGATCCCTCCGGAGAGGTGATGGGTGCTGGCCATCCTTTAGGGCTCCCCGTGGTTCACTTGCTGCTGGATAATCCTCAGGGAGGGGAACTGGATGCTGAGGGTTGTGCTGTGGGAAGGGAGGGTTTGGGATATCCCCCTTCCAGGGTGGTGTGGGGGCTTCTCATTCCTCTTCCTTTGGGAATTGTCAAAAATGGGTGTTACTGTGGCAGCACACAGTGTTTAAAAAACAAACAAATTTAAAAAAACCCCTAACACAACAGCAAAAATAAACTAAACAAACCCATGTTTGCTTCCAGGTTGGTGTCAGGAGCAAAGGGCCAGTGCTGGCACCAGAAATGGCCAGTCCAGCTCTTTATGCAGGTTTTGGTGCCCAGCACAACCCCTGTCCTTCTCCCTGTCTCCTCCAGAGCCGAAATCCCGAAGCACCCAGAAATCCCTACGCAGCTGGAAGGGAGGAAAAGCTTCTGCAGAGGGGAGGGGAGGGATTTTCGTGGCTGTTGTATCCCGGGAGGAGCGGGAGCACCTCCGGAGGGAAACAAGGTATCCCGGTGCGCCATTTCTGCCAGTCAGCAGCGCGGCAACAGGTGCCGGGCTCGCTTTGAGGTTTGTGCCGTGGCAGAAACCAGGGCACCCGGAGCCGCCGGGAAGCGTTTGTGTGTCGGAATCTCTGCCAGGGAGGAGACAGTCTTCTAGTCGCTGTTCCCTCTCAGCCGTCAGCACCCTTCCTCCGCTCGGGAAGGAGCTGATAACGGCTTGTTTGTGCCTTCCCCAGCCGGGAGGAGGGCTGGGAGCAGGCGTGTGCCACCGTCGGGCTTCCCCTCTTGGGAGACAGCAATAATTAGTGGCTGGAGGCAGCGCCTCTGCCTTGCTACAGAATTAGTTGTTTTCTCCTCACCCCGAGGGGAAGTGGCTGCGTGGGACTGGGATGCAGCTCCCTGGGAGCTGGGAGATCCCTTCCTCACCTGGAGTCCTCTTCCTGTTCCTCAGTTCTGGCTCCGGGAGCAGCTCAGTGCAGGACTGAGCCTTGGCATTGCCCTCCCTGCTCCGTGGGGATTGCTGATGGTGTGTGGGGGTGACATTACTTATTTATTCCCCTGTGCAGTGTTTTCCATACATCCCAGAGCGTTTTATGGAAGTGCTTAGTGCTACCCTAAGGAAGAACAGGGCAGGGCTGTGCTACCCTAAGGGAGAACAGGGCAGGGCTGTGCAGAGCCCCATCCCTGCTCCCAGCGGAGCCGTGGCCGGTTCGCTTCCCGCTTATCTGGTGTGTGGGATGGCTGGCTCTGAAAATAGCCATCTTTTTTTCTGTGGATGTGTCTTTCTCTCCAGTCTGACGTGTGTTAAATCTGGTCTGGTTTTTCGTGCTGGGGGAAAAGGGGGGTGATAAACAGGGACCTCACAGAAATGGCTCACGGAAGATCTCCGGATCTGATGGTCCTCGTGTGGTTGGGCAGGGATGTGGCAGCAGTTTGGGCAGTGCTGTGTGTCCTGTTGCACGCAGGGAACGGGGAATCCCAGAGCTGGAGTCCCTTCCCTCTCAGCCTGATGACTTGGCCCCTGTTCCCAGACAGCAGGGAAGTTTTCCAGCAGCTTTCCAAGCGTGCTGGAAGTCACTTGACCTGCGGAAGATTTTGGTGTTGGGAACAGACCCCAGGCCTGACTCGTAGCCAAACCCTGCTGTTGCCAGTGTTGTCTGCCTCTCTCTCCAGCATTACCTGCTTGGCACAGTAGTTATGGGAACGGAGTTGGAATGAAATTGCTTCCTAAATCCAGGCTGTTTATAGCAGCTCAGTGAGATGGGAGTGCTGTGGAGTCCCTGGGAGTGGATGACACCAGGGCCCTCAGAAACACCGTGCCTCTTGACCTGCTCTTGATTCTGGCACAGCCTTGTCAGTGCATGGGCTTGTGTGGGGCAGGGCAGCTAGACACAGCCCAGAGGTGGATTTCTGTTTTTCTTTAATTATTATTATTGGTGCTGTCGCTGCTGGGGGCTGCAGCACAAGCCTGTCTGTACAATAGTAGCTGAACGTTCATTCTTCTGCTTCCCTGTGTTCCTGTGGCTGCCACACATGACTAAGGAGCGAAAACAATCTAGTGGAGTGACTCATCCCTCCAGAGAAGGTGGGATAAGAGCAACAGGAGACAGCAAGCATGGAAACAGCATCCATGGGGAGCTGTACTGGGCTGCACCAAAGCTCCCAGAGTCCATCCACGGCCAAGACTTGGGTCATCAGTGACCTGTAACAGGGAGAACCAGTTAAGAAACTGGCTGATGCAACATTTCCTAAATAAAGGCAAAGGGGGGCTTAGTGAAAACATAAAATCTGCTGTTTCTTGGTCTGTAGGTTTGTCTGGGTTCTCAGCTGTGTCTTGGATGGTCAGTGGAAGGTGAAAGGATGGAAGGAGGTGAGGACTCGGCACGTGATGGAGTGAGATGGTGCTGTGGCTTTTAACCACGGTGTTCTCCTGGTTGCTCCAGTCTGATGGGTTCCAGTGCTCCCAAACCAGCCTCTGGGGTGTTTGGCATCCCTGTAAGTCCACTGACAGTCCCTGCAGGGCAGTGGAACAGAGGTTCGAGTCTCCTTTTCCCTTCTCTTTCAGATCAATGAGCTCAGCAATGTTCCCGTCCCTGTCATGTTAATGCCCGATGACTTTAAAGCCTACAGTAAGATTAAGGTGGACAATCATCTATTCAACAAGTAAGTAGGTGCTTCCCAACCTCTTGGTCCCTAGTGAGAGCTCTTTGCTGTGGGGCAGCAGGGGTGGTGAAGGCCTTCTGGGTTGTTCCCAGCTGAAATTCCAAGAGGATCTGGCGTGGCTGGACACGAGCCCTGAGCCTGTGCCCTCTTCAGACCCCTCACCAGGACATGCCAGGGGTCAACCTGTCACTGAGATGCTCTTTTGTGGCTTGGTTTCTTTCCTTTGAGGGATAAGACTGTACCCCTGGCCCATGGGGTGTCTGTGGAGTTACTCCCATCTCCTTTTCCCAGAAGATCAATTTTTGGAAGCCCTTCTGGAGCCGTGATGGTGGCTGGTGCTCAGAGCCGTGTTCCCCACCCTTGCTCTGTGTGAGTGCAGGGCTGCAGCACTCCCTGATTAATCCTTTGTTTTCACTGACTTTCCCAGGGATCAGCTTTGGAGAGTGGGAGTGTGATTGGAAAGTTTGTCTTCCCTGGCACGTACAACGTGCAGTATCTGCTCTTCCCTCTTCTCCTACGTAGATTTTAGTTTCCCACGTTTTGGTGCAAAGGATCCTCGCTGACGACGAGCTGCCAAAATCTCCCACCGTGTCCAAGCAGGACCATCCTCTCTGGGCAGGATCAGAGCAGGGCAGGGAGCAGATGCAGCTCTCAGGGACAGGGAATTCTGTGTGTTCCAGGGCAGCCTGGCAGCAAAGCTGGGTCTGGAACATGCCAGGCTGGAGCTGATTCCCCCCCTCTCCCCCGTGCTCTGGGTTTGTGGCGCGTTGACCTTTCCTTTGACGCGCGAGTGATCTGATGGGATCTGAAATCAGAGCCCACCCACCCCCCTTCTCCTGCAGCTCCTCATCCTCCCCAGTGACAGAGCGTGCAGGGGGCAGCTGTGGGGCTGCACAGCACGAGGCAGCAAAGGAGGGGCAGAGAGAGAAATGATCCTGTCAGGTCTGAGCTTGTGACAGAGGAGGTTGTTCTGCAGGACAGGCATCCTGTCAGTCAGGATCCTGCAACCATCCCCATGGAGAGATGGCTTTTGCAGGCATCCAGACATCCCTAGTGAGGGGAAATACCTGCAGAGAGGGATCCTTGTAGGTGGGATGGGGTGGGATATCCCTGGGGGGTTGGCAGAGAAGCGGGAGAAAAATCGAGTTTGATTTCACCAAGCTGATGGTTGTTACACACAAATATCTTTTCTGCCCCAGGGAGAACTTGCCAAGTCGCTTTAAATTTAAGGAATATTGTCCACTGGTGTTCCGGAACCTCCGGGAAAGATTTGGGATCGATGATCAAGACTACCAGGTACCAGCTCTTCCCTCCCTGCCCTCCTGACACCCTTCCCTGGGACAGAATAACCAAACTGGTGGAGAAACCAGGGTACAAACATTGTTATCATCAGCTTTTCTGGGTTTGTAATGGTGGTTTGAGTGGTTTTACCATAACCCAAGGGCCCACAGCAGTGCAGGAGAGCTTGCTGTGGCAAGCACTGGGCAAGAGGAGAAGGAGAAGATGGTCCCTGCTCTGGGGAGTTTAAACCCAGGCGTGAAATAGGAGCCGCAGTGGAAAGGAAGGAGCTGGAGGATGACAAAGATCCAGTGTGGAACATCTGCAAGGAAAATGAGTCTGGTGTTGCTTTACAGATTCAGGTGAATCTGCTGCTTGTCCAAGTGTGCGTGTTGTTGAGTTGGGTGTATCAGGGTGGCTCCTGCTCTGGGACACATCCCCTGAGGCCTTGGAGGGGACGGACTTTTTGGGGGCTTAAATCCAGGGAGGGAGAGAGAGAGAGAGAGAGAGATGTCACAGCTCCTGCTGCTGCAGCAGGGCCACCCTTCCACACGCAGCAGGAGGCTGCCTGGGGATGTCAGAAAGGAGGGGAAAGCCCATGCAGAGGGAGGGAGGCTTTGATGACAGCCTGATGGCCTTTGGCAGGGCCGGGATGGCCGGGAATCAAACCGGCGTCCTCGGCTCCCGCCGCCGCTGATGGAGGCGGGCACAGCGCCAGGACCGGGGCACCCGCTGGAATATCCCCGGGATCCACCAGCCAGGGAGGCACGTGGGGGACTCCTCTGAGCATCCTGCACTGCGTGGTGGGGAGAGGAGGTGGGAGCAGGGCTGTTCCTGCTGATCCCACCAAACCGCTCCACTCTGGTCCTGCGTGTGTGTGCCCCCCTCACACCCGTCTGTGTGACGCCCTCCCCGAGTGTGCCCAACACTCTTGTTGCTTCTCAGTGCCCTGCTTCATCATTCACACTTCCCCTGCTGTCCTGAAGGGTTGTTTCTCCCATCTCTGGGGTAGTTCAATTTCTTAAAAAAGAAAACATTAATTGAGCTAAATTCAAGGTGGGTAAAATGTGGGAATGGAGCCAGGACACTAAATATTAAACACCCCAAGTGTGGAAGAGGTGGGAGATACAGGCAGGGAACCGAAGGGCCGTGAGATTGGTAATGCTCTGTGTGGTCACGATTTCTGCTTCCCAGCTCCAGAAGAAAAGCTCTGTGGTTTTGAGGTGAGGGCCTGATTAAACTGTGCAGCACAGGCTCCCTTGCAAATGTCAGCGAGAAACAAGGGGATTTTTCCCTTTGCCTTTATTTTCCTGACGCTTTCTAAAACCGTTGGCAGTGGTGGAGTTTTTCCCCCCCCGCTTCATTAAAGTTTTAGAAGCTTTAAATGCTTCATTCTGAAAGGAAACCTCTCGGCTCACTTGCAGCGTGACACGGTAAATCCCTTTTTCACAGCAGGCTCTGTCTGTGCCTGCAGCTGAGCAGGCTCCCTCTGCTGCCAGCTCTCCAGAGCTGAGGGGAGAGGAGAGAGCAGTGGAGCTGTCACCTAAAAAAATAATCCATCCTGAAACACATTGTCCAGCCCTGAGGTGCTGGATCTGCACCTGGCTGAATTATCCAGGTGTTTGCAGTGCTGTGCTTCAGAGCCACAGCTCTCCACTCCCTGCTTGGACCTGTGGCAGGGAAATGCTGGTGGGAGGCTGTTGGTTGATAAAATGGCTCCTGAGCAAACGCTGGTGACTGGGCAGGGTGGAGATGGAAGGTGGAGCTTGGGAGTGATGGAGGGGACCAGCAGGAGACAGGTGACCTGCTGGGCTCGGCAGGTGTGAGGAGCAGTGGCTCTGACTGAGGGATGAGGCTCCCACTGCCTGGGGAGAGGCAGCAGAGCAAAGAGCTCATCTCGTGGCTGGGGGAGCGTGGCAGATCCTTGCTGTGCAGTTTTCCTGGGATTTTCCAGTCGTGCTGCGAGTCTGAAGGGGAGCTGCAATGTCTCGTTGCTAAGGGTGGAGACAGGGATATAAAGACAGATGCTGCTGGTTGTCGGAAGAACAACCAGGCTATTTATACTCCCATCTTTTACGTCCCATGGCAAGAATAGCAGGGGCTGAGGGTGGCTTTTGGCTGCAGGATGACCTGCAAAGAATTCCCACTTTGGCCAGTTTAAGCTGCTTTGCCATGGGAAAGGCAACAGGCCATTTCATTAGTTTTGTTCTGGCTTTCCTTAAACCCCAGAGATACCCTGACTGTTGTTCCATTTCCAGGAGGACATGCCAAGAGCTCTGTGTATTCCGTGTCTTTGGTAAAAAAAGTGCCCTCAAAAACACCTGCCAGGTGTTGGAGTAAATAAAACATGTCAGCAGGTAAAAGGCCCAGATGGAAGCCCTAAAACCATCCAGGTTTTTAAAAAGCGTGCCCAGCACACGGTTACGGGGACAGAACACACCCGGAGTGTCTGTTCCAGGAGTTGGGTCTGCTCACCTCGCCTCCCAAGGCTGCCCTTCCTTCCCCAGGGAGGTGGCAGAGCCCCTGCCAGTCCCTGCCCCTGTGCTTGCCCCCCCAGAACTCGGTGACCCGCAGTGCCCCCGTGAACAGCGACAGCCAGGGCCGCTGCGGCGCCCGCTTCCTCACCACCTACGACAGGAGGTTTGTCATCAAGGCCGTGTCCAGCGAGGACGTGGCGGAGATGCACAACATCCTCAAGAAGTACCACCAGGTACGGTGAGTCTGGAACCCTGGGAGATGGGCTGCAAACACCCC
>NW_020897796.1:315972-330857 GCF_003984885.1 Neopelma chrysocephalum | reverse complement strand
CTGCCTGGAACCCTGGGAGATGGGCTGCAAACACCCCGGGATCTGCCGGGGAGCTGGAGCTCGGCTTCGCAGCTGGCAGAGCTCCCGCAGAGGTTTTGTGGGAGAAAACAAAGTTTCTTGGGATCTGAGAGCCAAATGTGGCCCAGCTGCCCGTTCCTTCATGCTGCTGAGCCCCTTCACAGCTCACCCAGTTGCTGACATCAATGAATTATGGATTGCTGGTACCTGAGACCTATAAACATGCTCCCAGTTCAGTCCTTTGCATTGGACTTTCCAGAGGGACTGGAGAGGAGCAGGGAAGGGGGTGCAAAGGGGGACAGCTGGAAATGTTCTGCCCTGGTCCACATTATGTGCCAGCCCATCTGCTCTTCACTGTCAGGAACACTGAGATAACCACAAGGAGGGAAGTTGGGCAGTGCCAGGGCACACCTGGCCTGTCACAGCAGGCTGGGCACACACACAGTCAGAGAGTGCCAGAATGGGTTTGTTTGGAAGGGACCTGAAAGATCATCCAGTTCCAACCCCCTGCCACGGGCAGGGATGCCAATCCTTGGATCAGGTTGCTCAGGGAATGGGATGCTCTGTCTCAGCTGAGGGCTGGAAGGTTCTTACCATGCCTTGACTCCTTTTCTTGGGACCCTGGGGGACGTTTCAGGCCTCCTTTCCTTTCGCATGAGTGTCGGGTGGCTGGAACTGGAGGGTCACTCTCAGCACCCTGTGTGGTGCCAGAGGTGGGGTCTGTGTGACAGAACTGTCCTTCTCTGCCCCTTCCCTCCCCTGCTGCCCTGCAGTTCATCGTGGAGTGCCACGGGAACACCCTCCTGCCCCAGTTCCTGGGCATGTACCGGCTCACGGTGGACGGTGTGGAGACCTACATGGTGGTCACCAGGAACGTGTTCAGCCACAGGCTGACTGTGCACAGGAAATACGACCTGAAGGTGAGGCTTTGGAGGGCTCCAATGGGGCTGGGAGCTCCTGCAGAGGGCTGGGAGCTGGGCTTTGTAACACCCACTTGGCAGGACCGTGGGCTTTGGGTTTTGTTCCAGGGATCAGGTTTTGGGGGCTTTGGATGGAGCATCAGCTGGGTCTCAGGTGTTGGTGCATTCCCCAAGTGACCTATACTAAACCAGGGAGATCATGGAAAGGGGGTTGAGCACTCATTTTGAAAACACTTCCATAATTTTTCTGCATATTGTCAGTGAATTTGTTGGGAATATGACACACAGTGTGGTAATGATATTTTCTTCATCTTTTTTTTTTTACCAGGGCTCAACAGTATCCAGGGAAGCAAGTGATAAAGAGAAGGTATGGAGCAACCCTGGCCAGCCTTTCCTTCCTCCTGGTGGCTGGAAGCAGATGGGATCCAACTGATTTCCTTTTTCCAAAGGGGTATTGAGCAGGGGATATTAAACAGGCCCTGAGTTCTAACCTCTTTCTGTCCCACCTTTCAGGCTGTGCCCAGTAACTGCTCAGGAGAGGAAGGTGCTGGTGCTTCCCTGGCACTGCCAGGAGTGGGGTGGGAACTTTTTGGGGGACAATCCCACCAGTTCCAAACCCCACATTAGAGCAAGTGGTGTCTTTATGGAAGGATTTCTCCCTAGAACTCCCTGAATGCCAAACTGAGGCAGGTCAGCAGTTGGATTTTCCAACAGATGCTTTTACAAACCAGCCCAGCTCCTCTCAGGCCCTTGCCATGTCTCAGCATGGCCCTAAGTCTGGGTTCTGGTGCCAGTCAGGGAACTTAGGACTGAGCATCCTGCCCCTGCAAAGCTTCAGCTGTGATGCTGCCCTGAAATTCCTGTGGAAATCTCAGCAGTAACTCTGGTGGTTCTGCATGTTTTGCACAGGAATGTAGGATTTTCAGGTTTAGTCCAGCCTGTCCTAAAATGAGATCTCTGGCACAAGCCAGGGAACAACCCTTTACACCGAAATCTCTGGTGTCACCATGCCCAAGTGTCCCCAACTTACTGTCTGGAGCTATTTCTGCATGTGCAGCTTGTCCCAGGCCATTCACACGAGATCATGAAGCCACCACATGCTCCTCTGTCACCGTAAGAGCAAAACCATTTAATTCCCAGTTCTTCCACATCCCTGAGAAATCCTCAGGGCTTGCTGCGAGTGGATTCCTCAAAAAAACAGTGGGTTGGATTTTTTTGCTCCAGTCTTTAGGGAAAAAAGCATTTATTTTTTTTTCCAAGCCTTCACCCCTTTCCCCCAGTTCAGAAGCCAACAGAATGAATTTCTTTTCAGTTCTGGGAGCTGGTTGGACCATCTCAGGCTGGAGCCCAGCTGTGCAGCTCCCAGCCTGCAGCACATCTTCCCAGCAGAGTTTAAAGCTCACTTGCTCTGTGTCTCCCTTGAGTTTCTCTGCGTTCACTGATAATTATTGTGCTCTGCCTGATGCCATTTTCATCTTTAGTGGACAGGATGAGCCACTTGACCTTAAAAACAGCCAAAAGACCCTGGTGCAGCCCCAGGGTGCTCAGAGTCCATTCAATCCACACATTTCTGAGGGATCCGTGGTCCAGCCCTTCCCCCAGGGTTGGAGAATTTGACACAGGCTTTTCTTTGCAGGCCAAGGATCTCCCAACATTCAAGGACAACGACTTCTTGAATGAGGGTCAGAAGCTGCACGTTGGAGAAGAGAGTAAAAAGAACTTCCTTGAAAAGCTGAAGCGGGACGTGGAGGTATTTTCCTGGGGGACAACTCTTCCTTCCTCTGCCTCCCCTGGCTGGATCCTCACTGTGGCCTCTGGCTCCAGGGGTGCAGCAGTGCCTGGAGAGGAGTCACTCCTGGGTCAGTCAGGCTCCTGCTGAGGGCAGTGGGCCTGTGAGCTCGTGTGTAGATTCTCTGGAGTCTGAAAAGGGTTTAGCTCTCACTCTACAGCCCTTCCTTAGGGCTGGACTGAGGATTTCTGATCCCACGCGGGTGCTGTTCTCACTCCTCTCTCTCTCTCTCTCTCTCCCCCAGTTTTTAGCTCAGCTGAAGATCATGGATTACAGTTTGCTGGTTGGGATCCACGACGTGGACCGGGCGGAGCAGGAGGAGATGGAAGTGGAGGATCGGGCAGAGGACGAGGAGTGTGAGAACGATGGTTTGGGGGGAAACCCCATCTCCTCCTACGGGACCCCCCCGGACAGCCCCGGGAACCTCCTCAACTACCCCCGGTTCTTCGGGCCCGGCGAGTTCGACCCCTCCGTCGACGTCTACGCCATGAAAAGCCACGAAAGTGAGTGTTGTGGGGCCGTGGGGGAGCTGTGGTGGGCACAGGAGGTGCCCAGGGCTCGGTGCAGTGGCAGGACCGTCCCTCCCCTTCGCTGTGCTGAGCTGGAACGGGTGGAAGTGATGGTTCTGGTGTGCTGGCCCGCTGGTGTTCCCTGCCCTTCTGCTCCCCCTGCCAGCTCTGCTGGGTGTCTGGGGAGGAGGGGAGCGGAGCTGGGCTTTGCTCAGGGGGTGCCAGCGACTCTCTTGCCTTGCCAGGTGCCCCCAAGAAGGAAGTTTACTTCATGGCCATCATAGACATCCTCACGCCCTACGACACGAAGAAGAAAGCTGCACATGCTGCCAAAACAGTGAAACATGGGGTAAGCCTGGCATGGGCAGGGGGATGGGCCTGGGGGGCTTCTGCTCTGCCTTCATGGCCCTCTGTGTGTGGGGGGGATGTCTCCTGGCACTGATTTTCCTCCCAGTGTGGAAATTCTGCACAGGAGCAGCTCTCCCCTCGTCACTGTCCCACAAAGGAATTTTCCCTCTGGCTGCTTGGGGATGATTTGTATTTACATCCCAGTTTGGGAGGTGCAGGAATTCACTGACTGCAGGGGGGGTCACTCCTGTTCCCTGGCAGCAATCCTGAGCTGCCCAAAAGGGCTTGAAAAAAGCCCAGGTTATAGCAGGACATGGAATTGTGGAATCATTAAGGTTGGAAAAGACCCTTAAGATGGGCAAGTCCAACCATCGACCCACCACCATGTGGAGTTTACATAGAAGGAGTGGGAAGGGACCCATCAGGATCATGGAGTGCAGCTCCTGGCCCTGCCCAGGACACCCCAACAATCCCACCCTGTCCCTGAGGGCGTTATCCCAACACTCCTGGAGCTCTGGCAGCCTTGGGGCCGTGCCCACTGCCCTGGGGAGCCTGGTCAGTGCCAACCACCCTCTGGGGGAAGAAGTTATTTCCCTAATATCCAGCCTAACCCTCCCCTGGCCCAGCTCCAGCCATTATGATTTCTTTATGCTCCTTCTAAATCTCCTGTAAACCACGAGGAAACAAAGGCAGTGCTTTGTCTCCGTGGTCTGAAGACGCAGCTGGAGCTAAAAGCAGTTTCCATGGGGGTCTCTCTAGACCTGTTGGTCTTTCTCCTAGAACTTGGATGCTGTTATGGGTCTTTCCCAGCAGAGCTGTGCTGCCATGATCCCTCTTGGCCCTCAGAGGAGGGTGTTTGACTGCTGTGTCTCTGCCTTGCAGGCCGGGGCAGAGATCTCCACCGTGAACCCCGAGCAGTACTCGAAACGCTTCAACGAGTTTATCTCCAACATCCTGGCATAGTTTGTCTTCAGCCTTCAGCGAGGAAGGAAGAGCAGAGGGGCTCCTTCACCCACAGAGAACGCAGCCTGTGACACTCAGACACTGTAGCAGCATGTGGGGTGTGTGTGGGATGTGTGTGTGTGTGTGTGTGTGTGTGTGCAAGGTGAGTGTGTGGCACTGCGTGACTTCAGAGAAAAACTCATTCTTAGGTGCACCCTCTCCAACAGTCCACTTGACCCAGGAGGAAAAGTGGGATTTTATGTTACAGAAGTGCCCAGACATTAAGATTTGAGGGCTTTTTAAACCAAGCAAAGTGCATTGTTTCAGCACTGCTCTTTCTAGTGACATTTTCTCCTCTCTTGATCAAGAGGATCCCAGAGGGATGTGACGTGGCACTGTATAAAGGGGTGGCTCTAGATCATGTTCAGTGGGAGTGAAGCAGTGCCTGATTCCACAAACTACTCCTTTTTTTTTTTTCTTTTTATTTTATTGGACTGTCTTTACCAGAAAGACATACAATCCCTTTTATTTCCCTCTTGGTAGGAATTGGAAGGAAAATAGCTCACCATTTCAAGGACGGAAACTATAACTCTGATAAGGAGGAGTCGCTGAACTTTAGGTAAATTCAGACTGGGACACTTTATATTTTTTGGTTAATTTAAGTAACAAAAAAAAAAAAAACAAAAAACTTTTTTGTAACTGCACTTGATTTACAAGAAGGACGAGGGAAATGGAACATCTACCAAAGATGATCTCTTAAAAAAAGGTGTTAACTCCTAGAACCTAAAAAAAAAAAAACAACCAGTGTGAGAAGTAGTAGTGGCGTTGACCAACCTCAGCTAATGATGTGCTCGGACCCTTTGTGCTTTCAATTGGCCAGCTCTGAAGATTTCCTAAAAGAAAACCAGAAAAAAAAAAAAAGGCATTTTGTACCTGTAGATATGGGATAACATTTGACTCTCGGGACGTTTCCCTGTCGCGCCTCGGTCAGGAATTGCCGTTGTCTCTTAGGCCACAGCTGCCCATCACAGTCCTGCCAGTGTTAATCTAGCTAATGTTCAGTCTTCCTTACTCACCCCATCTGCAACAGGTACTTGAATTTGTTTTCCTGACAGAGGTTCTTGGCTTAGTTGGTTTCTTTATTTTTCCAATGGCAATGTGACTTGCACACGAAGGAATTGGACTCGCTGCCAGTGGGGAGTGCTGGGAGCTGTGACTGTGGAGCAAATTCCACGGCTCAAGAGGACTTCAGGACTTGAGCTGTGGGTTGGTTTTACTCTCCTCTGCTCCAAAAAACCCCTCTCTAGAGCGACAGTCGAGGAGTGGAAACGTTTGAACACTTTGCACCAGATTATTTTTCCATCCCCCCCTAAGGATTTGGAGCTGATTGGAGTGACTGAATAACGTCCTGTTTTGTCTCCAGAATGCTTGTAATACTTTTTTCACAGCCAAGCTTGTCGGGCTCGCTTTGGGTTTTGTTAGCTCTGCTGCACAAGTTACAGACCCCCCTTTTGGTTCTTTTTGTTTTTTCATTTTTCCTTTTTTTTCCCGAGCAGGATTTTAGCGTTTTTTGAACAAAAAAAAAACCTCTTGCAGTTTGAAACGTTTGTCGCTTTTATCTGCCTTGGAACTGTTTTCACATATGCCTTTGTTTCGGGAATAAGCTGTTTGGAATGTCTGTCCTGTGCTGTAACAACGTGCTACAGTTTTGCTGTGTGGAATTTGGTCCTTTCGAGAGATAACTGGTGCTCATCACATCCTGGTAATTCCCCCCCGACTTTAACGCTGGATTCTCAATGTGGGCTTGGGGTTTTTGGGTTTTTTTGGGGGGGGTTTGTTGTTTTTTTTTGATTTTCATGTTCCATCCCCACATTTCGTGACGTGAATCCCGCAGGTCTCAGCTTTGGAAATGGGACAAAGAAAAGAGGGGGCTAAAAAGTTTTGAGCCCAAAACCAGAGTGCACTGTAAATAGAGTCTTTAAGAAATCAAAAATTAGGGCTTGTAACGGGGGGGCATGAATATTTTTTTCGGTCATTCCCTTTCCCAGGGACAAATTCCTGGTGCCCCCTGGAGTCCTTTCCCTGTCCTGGGGGTGTGAACACACCCTTGTCTGGGAGGCTGAAGGGTCTCGTGTCTTAAGGTGTGTTGCTGGAAAAGCCACAACCCAAATTGTGCAGCTGTTGAGAATCCTTTAACAAAAAAAAACAAAAAAGGGAGGACTTCAGGGCACCATCAGCTTCCTTTTGTGGGCATTAGATTGGTTGCTTTCTCTCTTAAACAATAAGCACTTAAGTTTACTGTCAATTAGAAATTTAAACACCGATCACTTTTTATTCCTGACAGTTTTAAAAAAACTCTGCATTGAATATCTGCAACTTTGGCCTGGTAAGTTTGCCCTTCTCCTTTTGGGAAAACCAGCTTTGGAACTGTTTATCTTCAAATCACCTGTTTAAAAATATATATATAAAGAAGAGGAAAAAAAAAGGGGGGGTGGGGGAAGAGAGAAGGGAACGGGTGAACTGCAGACCCCCACAAAACAAACAACCCAAAGAAAATCGAGTGGAACTGGGAGCAAAAATCTCCTTCACCCAATTTCATAAACAGGGATAAAATTAAAATACAGTTAATTCCTGCAGCAGTCTTTACAGAAGTCATGATAAAAAGGGCTGGAGAGCAGTTAACTGTATTTTCTTATTCCACTCCAAACTCCTGCAGGGATTGAATTGGCTGTTTCTGGCTCAAGTGATCAGAGAAGCCCCACAAACTCTATTCACTTTAGCACTTCCCCAATTCTGCCACTTCTGTCAAGTTGCCATATTTGTGTGTATTAAAGTAATTAAATGCAATTTTCTCACTTAATGATGTATTACCCAGGTATGTAACTTTGTTTAACATAAGCATTTTGTATATTGTTTACATTTTGAGAGGTAGCATTACGTTAAAAATGCTAATTTTTTTGTTTCTAGACAGTATTTTTATTACCAGAATAAGAAGTGAAGCTGCAAATATTTGATTTGTTTTTAAAAGGGACTTTTTCTTTCATTTGGTTTTTGTTGTTGTTGTTTTGGTTTTGTTTTGGTTTTTTTTTGTTTTTATCTTCTTTTAGGTCACTTTTTTAACTCGAGTATTTAAAAAAAAAAAAAAAAAGGACAACCCAGCCCTTTCAATTCTGGTTTTACAACTGCTTGTGCTAGTTTGTTGTCTGTTCCTGGTGTGACTTTAGTTCTAGTTTGCTGAATGTAGATATTTCTGTCTGTAGCATGTACCCTGCAGAACACTTTACACTGAAGTGCATTTGACTGACCCCCCCCTCGGCTGCCAGACTTGCTGTAGGTGGGCAGGTTGCTCAGATTTGGATCAGAACAAAAAAACCCAGTGCAGTTTGGTCAGCTGGAGTTTAAAAAATAATCAGTGTGTGCAGCATCTGTGCAGTGCCTGAAGGGTGAGCTGGGCAGGAGCTGCGGGATCCACACTCCACAGGGTCTCTTTCTCTCTCTCTTTCTGATCTGTCAAAATTTAGCAACTAAAACCTGCTTTGAAGTTTGAATTTTCCACCTTCCCTGTTGATTCAGCTCCTCCAGTGTGACCAAGAGTGGGAGAGGGAAGGGCAGAGCCACAGCTTTGCTCCAACAGTGCAATAAAAACCACTCGGGAGCGTGTTTGGGTCACCCTTCAACGGGACCCAGGGGTCCCAGGAGCTCCCACTCTTGGTGCCAGAGATGGGAAGGGGGTTTGGAATTTGCTGTGGGAATACCAGCAGGAGTTCACTCCTCATGGCAGGGTGGGATCCTTCCCTCTGGTCTCCCTACCTGACCTGGGTTTAATTCTAAAAAGCCCCAAATCATGAAATTCATCCCCGGGGGGGGAGAACTCCCGGGAGCGGGGGGCAGGAGGTGACTCAGGATGCCTGAATACAGGAGGCTGTGCTCCTGCATCCTGGTTTGGAATCAGATCAGCATAATCAGCGAGAAAACTAAACCACTTGAGTCTTACTTCCTTTTTTTTTATTTTGGGAAAGGGGGGGAGAAATCCCTGCTTTGCAGAGCGCTGCCTCCACGGGGGCAGCGGGTGGGGAGCGGATCTGAGCCCACCGAGGGGGAAGTGAGGGTGTGTGGTAGTTGGGGGCCGTGGTGGTGGATGCTCCCAGTCCTGTGACTACTATGCAGTCTTTTCCATGCCTCCCTGAGCTGCAGGAAGTTTTCCATCCCGGGGGTTCCATCCCACCCTTGCCGAGGTCAGAGCGTGTGTCGTGCCCCCAACACCCCTGGACTCCCCCCCCCCACCTCTGCAGAGCCATTCTCCACTGTCCCCATCAGCCACTGCCCGTTTTCCTTGCTTTTTTGGGATTTGGAAAAGCTCAGAGCCAACTGCTGGTCTCATTTCAGGGGTGGTTTCAGTGTTTACCATTCCAGAGTTGTGCCGCTCTCTGGCTGCACAACCCCCAAAAAACAAAACCAGCTGGATGGAGTCGTGTTGAGTGGATTAC
Source organism: Neopelma chrysocephalum (assembly GCF_003984885.1). Classification (NCBI taxonomy): domain Eukaryota; kingdom Metazoa; phylum Chordata; class Aves; order Passeriformes; family Pipridae; genus Neopelma; species Neopelma chrysocephalum. Next base: position 321,844 of record NW_020897796.1, on the reverse strand, counting down.
ACACAGGTCACAAGGGATGGGCAGGGCTAATCAGTGCAACTGAAAAAAAAAACAAATGTGAATAAATTAAGTTTAAAAACTAAAAAAAAAATAATAAAAAAAAATAAACATTCTAGGTTTTTTCACTGCTGTTTTTTAAATAGGAATTTTAAGTCCTCTGTGCTTGTCTGTTTGCTAGGAGCAGTTTGAGACACTGTTACTGTTTTGAAATGCATGCATGTTACAAGATGAGTCTCCAACCAGAGAAAAAAATAAAATTAAAACTTTGTGTACATCTGTGCCTTCCTGCTGTGCTCTTTACCGGGATCCTGCTCAGCTGCCACCAGCCAGGGGCAGCACAAGGGGGATGCTTTAAACTGCCAGAGGGAAGGAATTCCTCTCTGGGAGGGTGGGGAGGCCCTGGCCCAGGTTGCCCAGAGCAGCTGGGGCTGCCCCTGGATCCCTGGAAGTGTCCAAGGCCAGGTTGGATGGGGCTTGGAGCAACCTGGGCTAGTGGGAGGTGTCCCTGCCCATGGCAGGGGAGTTGGAATTAAATGATCTTTAAGGTCCCTTCCAACCCAACCCATCCCATGATTCTTTGGACCACAACTGGAGAAGCCTTTTTACAGTGCCTGTAAAATGGGGGCTTAAGTAAGAACTGATTTTACCAAGTCCTGGCTCCCAGAACAAATGGATTTGTCCCAGTCCACGAGCTGCAGCTCAGCCCTTCACATCCAGGTGCACTGAGGGGATCAGTGCAGGTGGCTCAGAGGGAAAGGTAAACTCTGCTCCCACCTAAAACCTGAGCTCCTTCTCACAGCTTTAGGGAGGAGAACTCGATCCTCGTGTTCAGACCAAGCAAAGGCAAGTTCACTCCAATCCAGAGGTTTATTTTAAAAAAGTCCCAGAAGGGGTGTGACACAGGAGCAGCTGTGCTGGGCTAGTCCATGCGAGCCTTCAGGGTCCTCGTGGTGATCTTGTCTTTCTCTCTAGAGGGGGAAAGACAGAAGATTGTCAATAAATCCACGTTTAGTCCCCACATACAGCTTATCCCTCCCTCAGGAAGCTGCAGGTGCACAGGTGGGCTGGGTCACCTGAACTCAAGGTGGCTGTGACACCTGAGTAAACCCCCTCCTCCTCCACCCCAGGAGAGCTCCTGGGGTGGAATAAATGTTCCAGGGAAATAAAATGAGCTGCTTCAGGAGCCAGTTGAGTTGCAGAGCTGGGAGTTAACACTGCACCCAGCTGAGGCAAAGAGCATCCCTCCCTGTGTGAGGGACCATGCTCCCACATTCCAGTGGGAATGCAGCCAGGGAATCCCTGTGCAGCAAGAATCTGACTCCAGGCTTCCCTCCTCTTCTGCAGTTCAAGCAACAGGTGCTCAAATAAATACACTGAGAATGAAGAAAGCATTTCTAAAGACACTGGTGGAAGGGAGCAGGGTTAGGGATGCCCTGGAAACCAATCCCTGCAGTGAACTGAGTGCAGAGCTTGTTCAGTTCTCCCCCCGTTCCACAGGGAAGGGAGCAGCACTCACATGATGTGAACCACCACCCCCATCCCAGATATGGCATCTCTGTCCACAGCGTTCAGCATGGCCTGGGAGATCGTCTCGAAGAGGTGGTCGGGCTCCTGGGGGACAGAAGCAGCAGAAGTTGGGCTAAAAACTGCATAGAATTTGGTCCAAACCCCTGTTTATCATCCAAGACCCTACAAGACTTTTCCCTCGGGCTGTTTAACCCATGGCCTCTTCTCCCGAGCTCCTTCAGGAAGCGCCGCAGGAGGAGCTTCTCACTCAGCCCACGTTTCCCAGTTGCCCAGTGAACACAGGAGGGTGAATCCATGAATCCCAGCCCTGGCTCACCATGTCTGGCTCCCAGAGGGACTCGCACATCCCGTACATCTGCTCGGAGCAGGTGCCGCTGACCACGAAGTCGTCGGTGACCATGGGGCAGCCGATGAGGTCCAGGGAGCAGATGAAGGGCTCGTGTGTCACGGGGTCCAGCCCAGCAATCACGGGCTCTGTGTAATAGGGGCCAAACCTGGGGGGAACAGGCAGCTCAGAGCCGGGAGGGACCCCCCCAAGGACCATCCATCCAGCTCCTGGCCCTGCCCAGGACACCCCAACAATCCCACCCTGCCCCTCAGAGCGTTGCCCAAACGCTCCTGGAGCTCCAGCAGCCCAATGACCCTCTGGGGGAAGAACCTTTCCCTGAGATCCGCCCTGACCCTCCCTGGCACAGCTCCAGCCCTTCCCTGGGTGCTGTCACTGGGGCTGCCCCTCGGGAGGAAGCCGTGGCAGCCCTGAGGTCTCCCCATCAACGCAATCCCACCTCCCACGTAAACATCCAGACAAGGAAAACATCCCACAGCTGCTTTTGGTGGGAGAAAGAACCTTCCAGGGCAAACTGGAAGCACCCTGCAACGGTTTTGGCGAGGCAAACAGGACAAACATCACTAAATTATCCAGTCTCCTTTATCCACACCACCAGCAGCTGTCACAGGAACTCCAGAACCTGCCCCAGGAACCTCATCCCTCTCTGACAGGGCACAGAGGATCTGCCTGGGAGTTACCGTCTCTCATAGAGCAGGTTGGAAACCATGCTCATAAAAGTCTGGGGCTTGATCTGCCTTCCCTCCTTCAGCTCGTAGAGATTCAGCCTGAACTTCAGCCTCTGGGCACTGCAAGAGATGAGAACTGGGATTAAAGCAAGGCAGGTTGGTTTTCCCTTCCCCTTCACCCAGGCCTGAGCTGTTCTGCTGCTGACAGACACCAGCACCCGAGGCAGGTGGTGCACAAACAGCTCTGAACTTCAGTTTTAGTAGTGGTGTGACCTTAAATCACACGCAGGTTTATCTAAAAAGCTCTCACAGAAGGGAGACCAAAACCAGGAGCGCTGGCACATATTATATTACATTACATTACATTAATTATGTATGTTATCCCCTCCTTATGAGCACACACAGGTACTTACACCCAGCACAAGCTGCCCCTCAGTATTTATTGTAAATAAACATGGGGCCTCACTTACACCGTCTGCACGTCGGTGGCCAGCCCTGCCAGCCCGATGTAGAGCCTTTCTCCCATCGGGAAGATCTTCTGGAAGTCGGTGGTGACGGTCTGCGCCTGGATCCCGAAGCGCCGGTCGGCGGCGATGGCCACGCAGCCCTTGCCCTTCATGGCCATGACGGCCCCGCCGTTATAGGACATAATCGACTGCAAAGGGAGAGCTCAGCGGTACCGCCGGGGCCGCCCCAGCCCCCGGGGCCCGGCCCCGCTCGGCCTCGTGGGCTCGGCTTTGGCTACGGAACGACCCCGGGGGGAGACCCGCGGGGAGCGGCCTCCCGCCCTCCTGCCTCCCCCGGGCACCCGCGGGCACCTCCCGGACCTCACCATGGTTGCGGCAGCTCGGATCCCGCTCAGACCCCGCTTAGACCCGACTTAGACCCGGCTCAGGCCCGGCTCAGACGCGGCTCAGGCTCCCCTCAGGCCCGGCTCAGACTCCCCTCAGCTACTGCCGCGCCGCTGGTCCCGCCCCCCGCCGCTTCCCATTGGCCGCCGCCGCGGCCCCGCGCCGAAGCGCCGCTGGCGATTGGCGGGACGGAAGGCCGAGCGAGGAGCTGATTGGCTGAGGGGGAACGGGAGGGAGGGGCGGGGAAAAGTGAAGAGTCACAGCGAGAGGGGGATGATGGGAATGGGGAAACACCGGGATCGGGAAAAGGGGAATGGGAAATAGAGGGACCGGGAACAGCGGGATCGGGAACGGAGGGACGGGGAACAGCGGGGTCGGGAACGGAGGGACAGGGAACACCGGGATCGGGAACGGAGGGACCGAGAACAGCGAGATCGGGAACAGGGGGACAGGGAACAGCGGGATCGGGAACGGAGGGACCGAGAACGGTGGGATAGGGAACAAGGGAATAGGAAACAGAGGGACCGGGAACGGTGGGATAGGGAACGGCAGGATAGGGGGGAGAGATGGATCGGGAACAGCGGAATCGGGAACGGCTGGATAGGGGGACAGCTGGAGCAATGAGGGAACAGCTGGATCGGGGGAACAGATGGAGCGATGGGAGAACAGCTGGAGCAATGAGGGAACAGCTGGATCAAGGGGGGCACAGCTGGGCATGGCACAGCTGGATCCGTGGTGGCACAGCTGGAGTTGGGGGGCACAGCTGGGCATGGCATAGCGGGATCCATGGTGGCACAGCTGGAGCGGGGGGCACAGCTGAGGATGGCACAGCAGGATCCATGGTGGCAGAGCTGGATCCATGGTGGCTCAGCTGGATCCATGGTGGCACAGCTTCGGGTTCACAGGGCCATGGCACAGCTGGATAAGCCGGTAGGGACATGGCACTGTCAGAACATGGCACAGCTGGATATATCGGGGTATCAGCTGGATTCCAGGCCTCACACCCCCACCGTTTGGGATCCAGGGACAAACCCTAAACTCTTCCTCTGGGGCAGGGCCAGCGGGGCTGCCCAGAGGGAAAACACCTCTTTGGAAGGTGCCAGCACCACGAAGTCTCTCTGTGAAGTCAGGGATCACCCAGGGGAGGGGAAGGACATGTGGCTGGGAGGGTGTTTTTTATTCCGGGGGGAATTCGCTCTGCAGAGCATTGGATTCACTTCCTCACCCACCAACTCTGTCCTGGAGGAAACAGGATTAAATGTTTCCTTTTGGGGAGTGAAGTTGTGCCAAAGGGAAAGAGATCCATGTGTTTGGAAACAGCCCTGGTTCCGATGGAAACCTCTGTCCCGGGCTGGGGCTGTTCATCCATCCTGGGACCAAGTCCTGGGACCAAGTCCTGGAAGCACAGCCCGGCCTGTGGCTGTTTTAAAGTGCATTTAAAAGTGTAATTTTAAGATGTTTTCCACTGTAAAATGTTTCTGGCAGAAGTCAGAGCCCACATTCTGCCTGGTGGGAACATCCCAGGCACTGGGGAGAGACGGAGCAGCGGAGCCAGATGGGAATAACAGGGATCTTCCCAGCATGGCTTTGTGCCCTGAATTAAACCAGAAACTTCATTATTTCTGGTATGAAAATAAAACCAGGGCGAGCAGGGAACATAAATAGATTTTACGAGAGTTTTTAAGGGGGGGAGGGAAGCGATTTTGGAGCCCCTTCAGCTTATTTTTAAGGCGAAACATGGAAAATCTGGATGGAAACAGGCTTTCAAGTCTCTGCTCCGATTTAATGTCCCGACACTGAGGTGCAGAGGGGCCGATTTTGTGCAGAGCAGGGGCTGCTTTACTCGCTCATCCGGCGCCTCGGAGGGAGCCGGGAGCCCACGGGCAGCACCGGGGCCGCATCCTGCCCCTGGCGCATTTTCCCGGTCCGGCTCAGTCCATCCTGGGAAAAGAAGAGAGAGGGGAAAAAAAGAAGGAGCGGCGGAGGTAAAACGGTAGCACCGTCCCTGGGTGGGCTCGAACCACCAACCTTTCGGTTAACAGCCGAACGCGCTAACCGATTGCGCCACAGAGACCGCGCTGCGAGCGCCGCCGCGCCCGCCGCACTCAGCGGGTGACGGGAGAGCGGGGCCGGACACCGGGAACGGGGATAACGGGGCTGGGGGCACCGGGAATAGGGGTACTGGGGCTGGGGAAACCGGGAACGGGGATAACGGGGCTGGGGAAACCGGGAACGGGGATAACGGGGGGGGGGAAACCGGGAATAGGGGGACCGGGGGTGGGGGCACCGGGAACGGGGATAACGGGGCTGGGGGCACCGGGAACAGGGGTACCAGGGCTGGGAAAACCGGGAATAGGGGTACGGGGGATGGGAAAACCGGGAATAGGGGTACCGGGGATGGGAAACCGGGAACAGGGATACTGGGGCTGGGGAAACCAAGAATAGAGGTACTGGGGCTGGGGAAACCGGGAATAGGGGTA
>NW_020897796.1:305625-315962 GCF_003984885.1 Neopelma chrysocephalum | reverse complement strand
ACTGGGAAACAGGGGACTGGGGCTGTGGAAACCGGGAATAAGGGTACCGGGGCTGGGGAAACCGGGAATAGGGGTATCGGGGCTGGGGAGACTGGAAAACGGGATACCGGGGCTGGAGAAATCGGGAATAGGGGTATCGGGGCTGGGAAACCGAGGCTTCAGGCACCGGGAATAAGGATGCTGGGGCTGGGCGTACCGGGAATAAGGATACTCGCACCGGGAACCGGGGCACCGGGGCTGGGGGTACTGGGAAACGGGGTATCGACGCCGGGACATCGGGAATCGGGCACCGGAACCGGGACACCGAGACTGCGGGCACCGGGAACTGGGATACCGGGAAACGGGGCATCGAGACCCTGGGACATCGGTGGGGGGACTGGCACTGGGAACGGGCGCATTGGGCACCGGGACACCGGGCACCGGGAATAGGACACCGGGACACCGACAGCGGCACCGGGCGGGGCCGCAGCCGTGGCCGAGGGGACGCGCGTGGGCGCAGCGTGACACCGGTACCACCAGTACCACCAGTATCACCAGTACCACCGGTACCACCGCGTGGGCGGCAGCGCCCGCCCGCTCCTCTCCCTGCCCCTTTCCCCCTCTTTTAGTTCTTTCCCGCTTTTCCCTTTTTTTCCCTTTTATTCTCTCTCCTCCCCTTTTCCTGCCTTTTTTCCCCTTTCCTCCGTCCTTTACTTTTACCCCCTTTTTTCTTTCCTTTTCTCATATTCTTTTTTTTATTTCTTTCCCTTCCTTTTCCATTTTCCCTCTCTTTCTCTAATTCCCCTGTTTTTCTTCCATTCCTTCCCCCTACGTTTTCACTTTTTCCTTCTCTTTCTCTAATTTTCCCCAATATTTTTTCCCTTCCTTTCCCCTTTCTTTTTTTCCCCCACCTTTTCCATTTTTCCCTTTCTCTAATTTACCTTTATTTCTCTTCCTTTCTTTTTTCCCCCTTCCTTTCTCCCCCTTTTCCATTTTCCCATTCTCTAATTCCCCTCTATTTTTCTTCCTTCCGTTTCTCCCCTTTTTTCCTTCTCCTTTTCCATTTTCCCCTTCCTTTCTGTAATTTCCCCTCTATTTTTCTTCCCTTCCTTCCCCCTTCCTTTTTTCCCTCTTCTTTTCCATTTCCCCCTTCCTTTCTCGTATTTCCCTCTATATTTTTTCCTTTTTTTTCGCCCCATTTTCCATTTCCCAAAATTCCCTCTATTTTCCTTCCCCTCCTTTTTCCCCCCTTCCCTTTGCTTTCCCCTCCCTGCCGAGTACCGACAGTCCCGGGGAAGATCCCGCCTGTCCCGCGTCGCCTCCCGAGTGGGAATTGCCCCTTTTGGGACCCCGAATTCCCCGGGGTGGGGGGGTCCCAGGGCATCACCCGAGCGGAGAAGGGGGGACACAGGGACCCCTTAACGGGGAGCGGAGCTGCCGCCGGGCATCACTCGCACTTTGGGGTCATTCCAGCGGTTTTTGGGGCGCTTTCATTTCCCCCCCGAGCACAACGCGGGACCCTCCGCGACCACCGGGGCGGGGTGGGGGATGCGGGGTTTGGGGGGGGGGTCCCCCCAATCTCGGCCCCTCATTCCCCTCCTCCGCAACCCCCCAAAGGAATGAGGTCACGTGAGGCGGGCGGGGCCTGGCGGCGGCTGGAGGAGGGAAAAAAATAAAAAAAAAAAAAAGAAAGGAGGAAAAAAAATAAAAAAAAAAGGAGGAGGAAGGAGGGAAAAAAAAAAAAAAAAAAAAAAAAAAAGAAGGGGGAAAAAAAAAAAAGAAAAAAAAAAGGGCCGCGGCGGCCGCAGCGCGGAGCCGAGCGGAGCCGCGACGAGCGGCGGGAGCGGAGGGGCGGCCGCGGGGCCGCCGCCACCAGGTACGGACCGGGCCCGGTGCCCCCCCCCCCCCCCCCGGCCCCGCCGCGGGGCCCCCCCGCGCCCGCCTCGCCCCGCGCTCAAAGATGGCCGATGGCCGCCGCCTCCCCCCGCTTTGTGCCGGGGCACCGGGACCCCCCCTCCGCGGGGGCACCGGCACCGGCAGCGGAGCCCCGACAGCCCCGGGGGGAGGCCGCGGTCGCCCCTCTTCTTCCCCGGGGGGATGGGGGGGGAGCCCCCCCGGGGCGGGCGGAGGGGCCGGGCCGGGCTGTCACAGCCGGCCCCGAGCACAAAGGGGGCTGCGGGGCACCGGGAACGCCCCGGGGACACCGGGGCTGCCCCGAGACGGGGGGGGGGAGGGTGGTTGGTGTCCCCGAAACGCAGCGGGAGCTGCCGGCGGTGAACGGGCCCCCCCCACCGGGCACAGCGCGGGGTCACGCGTGTCTGTGTCCACCCTGTGTCCGTGTCCACCCCGTGTCCATCCCGTGTCGGTGCCCACCCCCTGCCCGTGCCCCTCGCGGGTCCCTGCCCGTGGCGGGTCCGTGCCCGCCGGGTGTCACGCACCGCGGACACGTCCCGCCGCCGGGACCTGGGGTGTGTGTGTGTGTGTGTGTCCTTCTGTGTGGACACGCGTGTCCGTGCCCTCCCCGCGGGGCTTTCCATCCCCGCATCCCGGTGTTTGTCCCCCCGGTGCCCCGGGGTCCCGCATCCCGGCGGCGGCGGCGGCGGCGGCGCCGGGGGGTCCCGGCGGGCGCTGTCGGTGGGCGCGGGGGCCGCGCTCCGGGGCCGTCTCGTCGTGTCCGCGGTGCGTGGGGGGCCCCGTGGGGGGTCGGGCCGTGCCGGGGGGGGGAGCGGTCCCGGTGTATTTCCCGACCCCCGCGCTCGCCGCCGCCGGAGGGTCCCGCGGGAAGGGGGGGGCGGCCGCTCGGGTCTAAGTTACCGGTGACTTTGAAACGTCCTTCCCCACGCGTGCCGTGGCCGGGGGGGGTTTGGGGAAGGGGAGGGGGGGGGCACCGTGCCGCGCCGCCGCCCACGGAGACAAAAGACCCCGAAGGTCGGGGTTGGGGGCGCGGGAGCCGCTCGGGAGCGGGGCGGGGGGTGCGGGCGCTGCCGGCGGGACGGGGCGGCCCCGGGGGCTCCGGCGGGGATGGGGCTGCGGCGGATCCCGGTGCGCGGGGGGGGGGAAGCCGGGGCTTTGTTCGCCCCCGCGGCAGGAAATCGCCGTGGTTATCACCGGGTTTATTAGAACCGGTTTGCGCCGGTGGCTCGGGCTCCCCCCCCCTCCCGCCGAGCCCCGGGGCCGCCATTGGCGCCTGCGAGCGCCGAAAGCTGCAAAATCCCCCCCCCAAAATGCGGCCGCGGGTCCCGCGGTCCCGCGTGGGCAGCCCGGTCCCGTGGCAGGGGGGGCTGGGGACAGGTGGGGAGGGGGCTGGCAGTGGCCCCCCCATAACTGACGGGCTGTGGAGGACTTGAGGGCACCTGCCCGGGGGCAACAAGGGACACACCCGGGGGTGTCCAGGGGGGAGAGCTGAGCCTGAGGGGGTGGGGAGTGGGGCTTCCCAAACCCCCCAGCGCCCCTGGCCCTCCCCTGCCTCTGGAAGGGGATCCCAGAGCTTGGCTTGGTCACAGGAGTGTCTTGAGGGCCCCATCCCGATGGTGTCCCATCCCTGCAGCATCTCCATCCCAGTCCCAGTGGTGTCCCCATCCCTGCAGCATCCCAGTCCCAGTGGTGTTCCATCCTTGCAGCATCTCCATCCCATTCCCAATGGTTATCCCCATCCCTGCAGCATCCCAGAGGTGTCCCCATCCCTGCAGCTTCTCCATGCCAGTCCCAATGGTGTTCCATCCCTGCAGCATCCCAGTCCCAGTGGTTATCCCCATCCCTGCAGCATCCCAGTCCCAGTGGTGTTCCAACCCTGCAGCATCCCAGTCCCAGTCCCAATGATTATCCCCATCCCTGCAGCATCCCAGTGGTGTCTCCATCCTTGTGGCATCTCCATCCCAGTCCCAATGGTGTCCCCATCCCTGCAGCACCTCTGTCCCAGTCCCAGAGGTGTCCCCATCCCTGCAGCATCTCCATCCCAGTCCCAATGGTGTTCCATCCCTGCAGCATCCCAATGGTTATCCCCGTCCCTGCAGCATCCCAGTCCCAGTGGTTATCCCCATCCCTGCAGCATCCCAGTGGTGTCTCCATCCTTGTGGCATCTCCATCCCAGCCCCAAGAGTGTCCCCATCCCTGCAGCACCTCTGTCCCAGTCCCAGAGGTGTCCCATCCCTGGTGCAGGTGTACCTGTGTACCTGTTTGTGTGGGGGGATACATGTGTGTAAGTGTAGCTCCTGTGTACATGTGTGTAAAAGTGTGTACATGTGTGTACAGGTGTGTACATGTGTGTACAGGTGTGTACAGGTGTGTACATGTGTGTACAGGTGTGTACAGGTGTGTACAGGTGTTACACACGTGTTCCTCCTCTCGGGGAGGGGGTGGGTGCCCACGGGGGTGGCTGTTCCTGAGCCCACACTCATTTACACAATCCCAGGGATCCTTCTCCCCTCTCCCCCTCTCCTCGGATGGTTGTAATAATATTCTGGCTCCTCTCCAAGTACGGGGTTGCCATGGAAACAATAAAACTGCAGCGATTTCGGGCTCCGCCGTCTCCCATTGTAAACGTGGAAGCGCTGGAGCGGGAAGGCGGCGATTCCCGGTGTCCTCAGCCCGGGCTGGGGGACGCTGCCCGTGCCCCCCGGGCTCACCTGGCCTGGCAGAGCCCTCAGGGGTTCTGGGCGGGGGCAGGTGGCCAACACGGGGCTGGGGGGTTTCTATGGAAACCGTGGGATGGTGGCTGGAAGCACCTTTTCCATGGACCAAACCCAAAATACACTTTTGTGTGTGTGTGTTTGTGTGTCTGTGTGTGCACACACGGGAGGTCCGGGCGAGGGACTGGCTGACAGGGGGGGTTTGTCCCCACTCAGAGGTGTCTCAGCATCTTGGGGACCCACTTGGGGACCCCAGGGAGACACAAGCATGAGGCATAGGGAGCTGGGCAGCACCTAGAGCAGGGGGGGCTGCACGGGGAGGGGTTTGTGGGTGCTGCTTGTGCACCCCCAGAGCTGGAGGGGTGCAGGGCTGGGGGTGCCCCAGTGCTCCCAGGGCCGGGGGTGACACTGGATTTGCTCCCTAAAGGGTGAAGCGAGTCCTGCAGGTCCCACCCTTGCACAGAGCTGCCGTTAAGGGGGGGGTCCCGGGTGTTTCCCTGCAGGGAGGACCCGCCGTGGTGCTGCTCCAAAATGCACAGGACCACCAGGATAAAGATCACCGAGCTGAACCCCCACCTGATGTGCGCCCTGTGCGGCGGCTACTTCATCGACGCCACCACCATCGTGGAGTGTCTGCACTCCTGTGAGTGTCCCGGGCCCCCACGCTGCCCCCAGGGGTGCCCTGAGCCCCCCCAAGGCTGGTTGTGCCACACCAACCCCCTCCCGTGCTGCCCAGACCCTCCCTGCGTCCGTGTGGAGCTGTGGGGTGATGGATGGGGCTGCAGCGGGCAGGGGTCCTGTCCCCCAGCCAGTGTGGGGGTCTGAGGGTGCCACTCCAGGCTGGCACAGAGGCTCTGCCCCTTCGTCCCTCTGCTCACACCGAGTCTCTCCCCACAGTCTGCAAAACCTGCATCGTTCGCTACCTGGAGACCAACAAGTACTGCCCCATGTGTGATGTCCAAGTGCACAAAACCAGGCCCCTCCTCAGCATCAGGTGAGCTCGGGGGTCTCGGGGGGCTCCCCATGTCCCTGCGGCCTGTGCCCGCTCGGGGGTGCAGCCCTGAGCACCTGGAGTGGGGAATCTGCCCCCAGCCCCCCCCTCACAGCACAGAACCCCTGCCCCTGATCCCACCCCCTGTGCCAGCGGGGATTTGGGGGCTGTCGGGGTGGGAAGGGAATGGGGACAGTGGGAAACATCAGCGTGGGGGGGGACAGGACTTGGGGACATCTCTGTGGCAGCAGAAAGAGGCTGGGACAGGTGCCCTCACCTAGATCCATCCCAGACCCATCCATCCATCCACCAATCCATCCACCAGTCCATCCATCCATCCATCCATCCATCCACCATCCATCCACCAATCCATGCATCCATCCCCCAATCCATCCATCCAGCCATCCATCCATCCATCCATCCATCCATCCATCCATCCATCCAGCCATCCATCCATCCATCCAGCCATCCACCCATCCACCAGTCCATCCATCCATCCATCCATCCATCCACCATCCATCCCCCAATCCATCCATCCATCCATCCATCCACCATCCATCCCCCAATCCATCCATCCATCCATCCATCCATCCACCAATCCATCCATCCATCCATCCATCCATCCATGCACCATCCATCCATCCACCATCCATCCCCCAATCCATCCATCCATCCCCCAATCCATCCATCCATCCATCCCCACAGTCCCCCTGGCTGCAGTTCACCCTGTGCTCTCCAGCCCCCTCCCCTGTCCCCCGTGGGGTCGGTGCCCTGGGGGGTGCCGAGGTGGCAGTGCCAGGGTGGGCACAGGTGACAGTGGCCGTGTGAGGTGCCAGTGGCTCTGTCACAGCCCCAGCTGGGGAAATCCAGGCCCGGCTGTGGAATTGGCTCTGCAGGTGGTTGGCATAGAAACCAGGGAAGGCTCTGATGCATCACCCGTGGCCGTTCTTTACCCTGGGTGGTTTTTTTTTAGCCTCTTCCCTGTAAATCCGTTTCTGTAGTAACACTTCTTTTTTTTTCTTTTTATTTTTTTCCCCTTTCTGGTTCACTATGAAATATTTACACTCCCACAGCTCCTCCAACACATCCCTGTCTGTGCCTGCAGACGGATCTGGCGCCGGCACCGTGCCCACGTCCCCAGGCCCTGGGTGCCCTGGTGACAATTTGTTTGGTCCCAGAGCAGGGAAAAACATGGGGAAAACTTGGCAGGATGGGCCTGATCCACAGGAAACTCCCTGCACCGTTGCTTCCCAAACCAGGTGCCAACACTGTGCCCACCCCGGTGCCCCCCAGTTGCCACCACACTGGGCTTGCTGGGGCTGGCTGGTGGCAGAGCTGGGAATTCAGCAGCTCAAAGCTGATGTTACCTCGGCTTGCTGCGAATTATGAAGTGAATTCTCTGGGTATTTATTGTAAATAAAGTCACAGCGGGGGCCTTGTGAGCCGGGGTGACGTCACCGAGGAATTCGGGATGAAAGACGGGGCTGGGCTAAAAATAACACGGGGCACAGTCGTTTGTTTGCCTTTCAAATAAAGGCCTTATTATGAAATGGAAATAATTGCAGGTATAATTGGCTTTTCACCGGGCCCCGCTGCTCCTGCTTTGCTTTTGAGGTGTTAAATTGTGCCACGTTCCCCTCCTGCAGGTCCCAGCAAAATCCTGCCTGAGCATGGGGCTGGAGCTTCCCCTGCTTCCTCGAGTGCTTTGGGAGATCCTGCCTTGGGATATTCACGTTTTAGGGAATCCACTTTCCCATCAAACAGCCTGGCACTGCCCTGCCCTCCTTCCCACGGAGGGAAATCAAAGCCTGAGCCCCTGGTGCTGCAGCTCCAAAATAAACCTTCGGAGTCCAAAAATAAAATTGGATGCAAATATAAACTCGCAGAAACATTTGCTGATCTTAGATTTAATTTTTTTTTTTAAATTCTCGGTGTGTTTTTTGTGATTGTTTTGACTGCTGAAACGGCTCCTGGCCCCGACTCCTGCTGTCATCATTCCCAGCAATTACAGGGATTTTTGAGATGGTTTTCTTTCTTTTCCCAGAGTTAACCCTGTGTGGCGAGGGTGGGGGTTGTGGGATCGCTGTGGGATGGGAATTTGGGGCTTTGGGATGTGGAACTGGGGATTTGGGGCTTTGGGATGGTCGTTTTTCAGGAGGGAGATGGGGGAAGCAGGGAGCACGTGGTGCAGGGCAGCTTCCAGTAACCCTGGGAATAAACTGCTCCCTAATCCCACTGATTTCTCTCTCCTTTCCTATTTCCCCCCTCCCAGGTCGGACAAAACCCTTCAGGACATTGTGTACAAACTGGTCCCGGGGCTTTTCAAAGGTACAACCACGGGCAGGGGGAACTGGGGGGGATTTTTGGGGACAGTAACAGGGACAGCAGGACAACGTGTGTGTGCACAGCCAGGGATGGGCTCATCCCACGCTCCGGGGGCTGCTCTGAGGGGACCCACAGGAAGCAAAGCTGGGAGCAGGAGCCTGGATTTGCTCTCCAAGTGCCTTCCCGTCCTTGTGGGGGGGGGGGGAAATTGTGGGGTCTGCAGGTGTGGGAGGGCTGAGGAGCAGCTGAGCCGCCGGAAAGGCTTTGTCACAGCAGAGGGTTTATGGATTGATTGCTCCTGCTAAAGCCGCTGCTCGCCAGGGGAGGGGGCACTGGGCAGTCTGGGGGGCTCCTCTCACCCCACTCTTTGCCCCCATCTCTCCTCGGGGAGGTGTTTTCCCCCCTCACCTTCCTCCTCCTCCTCCTCCTCCCTCAGATGAGATGAAGAGGCGCCGCGATTTCTACGCCGCGTATCCCATGGCCGAGGGTGAGTGTCACGAGTGTCACCCCCGGGGGACCCCCCTGACCCCGCCGTGTCCCCCCCACCCCTCCCGGCAGCGGCTCAGCCCCTCCCTCCCTCCGCTCCCGCAGTTCCCAACGGCTCCAACGAGGATCGAGGGGAGGTGTCCGAGCAGGACAAGGGGAACCTGACGGACGACGAGATCGTCAGCCTGTCCATCGAGTTCTACGAGGGCTCCAGGTACCCGTTTGGGGCTCCTCCCAAACCTCTGCCTGGGTTTGGGGCTTGGGAAGAAACTCCCACCTCCTCTCCCCCCTTCTGGCACTGAGATCGTGGAGTCACGGGATGGTTTGGGGTGGAGGGGACCTTAAAGATCACCTCATTCCATGGGCAGGGGACACCTTCCATGCCAGGCAGGCAGGGAAGCTCTTTCCCGAGGGCTGCCGTGTCCCTGGTGCTGGTGGTGGCCTCTGAGGATGTCACTGTACGAGAAATAAATAATCTGGTTTTATTACAAGCAAAATGAATTTAGTGGAAAACAGAGGGTGGTGGAATTTTCTTTTCTTTCGTTTAATTCCAAGGGGTTTTTTTTTGAAAGCAAGGATTTTTCCGACAACTGGCACCTGTTTTGGGGGGAGTCAGTGGTTGCAGGGGCCTGGATTGGAAATGGGCATGGAAGTAGTTGGAGGGGGGTGAAGCCACAGCCTGGCTGGTGGATGTCTCCTCCACTGACAGCCCTTCTGGGGGGTTCTTCTTCCTCTCCACCCCTTCATTCCTCCATAAACTTTGTCCTGTGTTTCCAGAGAGGAGAAGAAAGGCGCCGTGGAGAACGGGGACCTGGAGAAGGAGAAGGTGAGTGCGGTGGGACTGCGACAGGGGGAGCTCCGTGTCCGGCTGCCCCCGGGGCTTTTGGGGTGCGGGGGGCACAGGAGGGCACCCAAAAGGTGGCCTCAGTGACGTCTCCACCTCGTCCCAGAGCAACGGGCTGCGGTTCCTGCGCTGTCCCGCTGCCATGACCGTCATGCACCTCGCCAAGTTCCTCCGCAACAAGATGGATGTGCCCAGCAAGTACAAGGTGAGGGGGATCCCCGGGGGTGCCCGGGGGGTGCCCGGGGTCTGCTCATTGCCCAGATTTCCCTGTGCCCTGCTGGGCTCGGAGGGGCCGGGGCCTGTTTGGCCTCCCCCGTGTTGCAGCCCCCGCTGCAGGCGCCGTGTTCTGCTGCCCCCAGACAGCTCTGCTCTGCCACCCTTGCCCTGGGGCTGCATCCAGCCTTTCCCTGGGGCTGGATCCATCCTTTCCCCGGGGCTGGATCCATCCTTTCCCTGGGGCTGGATCCGTCCCTTTCCCTGGGGCTGCATCCATCCTTTCCCCATGGCAGGATCCATCCTTTCCCTGGGGTTGGATCCATCCTTTCCCTGGGGCAGGTTTCATCCCTTTCCCTGGGGCTGCATCCATCCTTTCCCGAGGGCTGGATCCGTCCCTTTCCCTGGGGCTGGATCCACCCTTTCCCTGGGATTGCATCCATCCTTTCCCTGGGACTGCATCCATCTTTTCCCTGGGGCAGGATCCTGCTCTTTCCCTGGGGCTGCATCCATCCTTTCCCTGGGACTGGATCCATCCCTTTCCCTGGGGCTGGTTCCATCCTTTCCCCGGGGCTGCATCCATCCTTTCCCCGGGTCAGGATCCATCCTTTCCCTGGGGCTGCATCCGTCCCTTTCCCTGGGGCAGGATCCATCCTTTCCCCAGGGCTGCATTCATCCTTTCCCTGGGGCTGGATCCGTCCCTTTCCCTGGGCCTGCATCCATCCCTTTCCCTGGGACTGCATCCATCCTTTCCCCGGGGCTGAATCCATCCTTTCCCGGGAGCTGGATCCATCCTTTCCCTGGGGCAGAATCCATCCTTTCCGTGGGGCTGCATCCATATTTTCTCTGGGACTGCATCCATCCTATCCCT
>NW_020897796.1:304428-305615 GCF_003984885.1 Neopelma chrysocephalum | reverse complement strand
CTGGGGCTGGTTCCATCCTTTCCCCGGGACTGCATCCATCTTTTCCCTGGGGCTGGATCCATCCTTTCCCTGGAGCTGCATCCACCCTTTCCCTGGGGCTGGATCCGTCCCTTTTCCTGGAGCAGAATCCATCCTTTCCCTGGGGCAGGATCCATCCTTTCCCCGGGGCTAGATCCATCCTTTCCCTGGGGCTGCATCCATCCTTTCCCTGGGTCAGGATCCATCCTTTCCCTGGAGCTGCATCCATCCTTTCCCTGGAGCTGCATCCATCCTTTCCCTGGGGCAGAATCCATCCTTTCCCTGGGGCAGAATCCATCCTTTCCCCGGGGCTGGATCCATCCTTTCCCTGGGACTGCATCCACCCTTTCCCTGGGGCTGCATCCATCCTTTTCCTGGAGCTGCATCCACCCTTTCCCTGGGGCTGCATCCATCCTTTCCCCAGGGCTGCATCCATCCTTTCAGGCCTGTTCCATGTAACCAGGAGCCCCTGGATCCCCCCGCTCTGTGAGAGTCACTCGGGGACAGCGAACCCCTGACCCCCCCTGGGTGGCTCTGGGGGGGTGGCAGTGCCTCTGTCCTCACCCCGGGTGGCTCTGGGGGGGTGGCAGTGCCTCTGTCCCCACCCCGGGTGGCTCTGGGGGGGTGGCAGTGCCTCTGTCCCCACCCCGGGTGGCTCTGGGGGGGTGGCAGTGCCTCTGTCCCCACCCCGGGGCCCTGAGGGTGTCCCCCGTGTCCCCTGGGCCAGGTGGAAGTGCTGTATGAGGATGAGCCCCTGAAGGAATATTACACCCTGATGGACATCGCCTACATCTACCCCTGGAGGAGGGTGAGCCGAGCTGCTGCTGTGGGCACACGGGTGCCATGGGGTGCTGTGGGGTGCTGTGGGGTGCTGTGGGGTGCCCTGGGGTGCTGTGGGGTGCTGTGAGGTGCTGTGGGTCCAGTGAGGTACTGTGGGTGTGGTGGGGTACCATGGGGTGCCCTGGGGTGCCCTGGGGTGCTGTGGGGTGCTGTGGGTACCATGGGGTACTGTGGGTGCTGTGGGGTGCTGTGGGGTGCCATGGGATGCTGTGGGGTGCCATGAGGTGCTGTGGGGTGCCATGGGGTGCTATAGGGTACCATGGGGTGCTGTGGGGTGCTGTGGGGTGCCATGGGGTGCTGTGGGGTGCCATGGGGTGCTGTGGGGTGCT
>NW_020897796.1:290034-304418 GCF_003984885.1 Neopelma chrysocephalum | reverse complement strand
GGGTGCCATGGGGTGCTGTGGGGTGCCATGGGGTGCTGTGGGGTGCTGTAGGGTACCATGGGTTATGGTGGGGTGCTGTAGGGTGCCATGGGGTGCTGTAGTGTGCCATGGGGTGCTATAGGGTACCATGGGGTGCTATAGGGTACCGTGGGGTGCTGTGGGGTGCTGTAGGGTACCATGGGGTACTGTGGGGTGCTATAGGGTGCTGTGGGGATCCGTGGGGTGCTATAGGGTACTGTCGGGTGCTGTGGGGTACTGTAGGGTACCATGGGTTACGGTGGGATGCTGTAGGATGCCATGGGGTACTGTAGGGTGCTATAGGGTGCTGTAGGATGCCATGGGGTGCTATAGGGTGCTGTGGGGTGCCGTGGGGTACCGTGGGCGCCACAGGGTGCCAGCCGTGTTCCTCTGCTCCCCCCTCCTTCCCCGCAGAACGGCCCCTTGCCTCTGAAGTACCGCGTCCAACCCGCCTGCAAGCGGCTCAAGCTGTCCCACCCCGCCCCTTCCGAGGGCACCAACACCAGCGGCGCCTCCGAGTGCGAGTCGGGCAGCGACAAAGCCCACAGCCCCGCCACCCTGCCCGCCACCTCCTCCTCCCTGCCCAGCCCTGGCACCCCGTCCCACGGCTCGCCCAGCTCCGGCACCGGCACCGCCCTCAACGGCACCTCGAACTGCCACCCCCTGGCACCCACCGGAGCCCGGTGCCGCAAAACCGGGACTGTGAACGGCAGCGCGGGCTCGGCCTTGACCTAAAAACCCCCGCCGCCCCCAAGCAGGGACTGCTCCCCCCGGGGGGCCTCCGGCTTTTCTTATTGTAGAGATTGTTCTATACAGACCTTATATATAAATATATATGTTGTACATAGGGAGAAGAAAAAAAAAAAAAAAGAAATAATTATACATACTTATTTTCTATCGACCGAGCAGATTAATTTAAAAAAAAAAAAACAAAAACGCAGAATAAGACACAGAAATGTGGGTGGGTATTTTTTAAATGTTCTCTCTTTTTCTGTTTGTTCGTTTGTTTGCGGTTGGTTTGGGTTTTTTTGTCGTTTCTCTGGTTCTGTTGTGGACTTTTTGGTTTCCCCTTAAGGGAGCTGCATGCCGGAGCTGGGAGCCACGCAGGTGCTGCCACAATTCCCTGTTTTCTCTAACGCTTTTTCCCCCTCTCTCCTCCTCATCCCTCTCTCCTCGCTCGTGTCCCGCCCGGAGGGGCCGTGAGTGGGGAGCCCTGGCTGCACAGGTAAGGGCCAAGCACAGGTAAGGGGCCAAGCACAGAAGCCAAAAACTGCCCCTCAGCCTCGCTGTGCTGGGGGGGTTCTTCTATTTTGTTTTTTTTTTTTTGCATTTTTGCGTTTATTTGGGGGTTTTTAGACCTGCAGCTGCCCCGTGGTCTGGGTATCCCACTCCCCCCCAGCTTTACCACGTGTGAGTTTGGGTCTTTCTTTGCTTTCTTCGCGTTCTCTGGCTGCTGTTTCAGGCTCTGGGCAGGCAAAGCCTCGCACAGACACTTCCCCTCCTTGCACAGTAAGTTCTCTCTTTTGGGTTGTTTTTTTTTCCCAGCTTAAAAATTATCTCTGCTTGCAGCTTGCTGGCACTGGGGGTTGAAGGATAACCCCCAGGAATATTTTCTCCTCCCTGGGGGTGCCGACAGCTCCGGGCACTGCCGGGAAATTTGGGGGCATCCAAATGGTTGGGGGTTTCAAATCCAGGAGGGTGTGGGGACCCCCCCCCCCATTTATTTTTGGTCTCCCCCCTCCCCACCGTCCTTCCCACCCTCTCCTCCTGCCCTCACACTGGGTTTTTAATAAAATAAAATACAAAAATAGCAGACTACAGTGCCTTTAGCCAGGAGGCTTCGGTGAGGGGCGAGTGTGGGAAGGTGCTGCCGTGCTTAGGGCGGGAGTGGAGCGGCTCCGAGGGGAGGGACCAACTTCCCACACGGACAGAAAAAAAAAAAGCACACGAGCCCCGGGGAATGCAGATCCCAAGGGTTCCTCTCCTGTCCTTGCCGGGGAGGGGGATGAAGGACACAAAAGAATTAGCAAAGTGCCTGCAGCGCCTGCAGCGCCCCGACGGCCCCCAGGGCA
This sequence comes from Neopelma chrysocephalum, assembly GCF_003984885.1. Taxonomy (NCBI): domain Eukaryota; kingdom Metazoa; phylum Chordata; class Aves; order Passeriformes; family Pipridae; genus Neopelma; species Neopelma chrysocephalum. The sequence goes on along the minus strand of NW_020897796.1, from coordinate 302,328 downwards.
CGGTGAGAACCAAAGGAAAGCGGGAATTGTAGGGACAGCCCGACTCCCGAGGGTCGGGAAAACACGGGATGTTTGTCACTGCAGCTTTTGATTTGGAATTACTGTTTTTTGGGAAGTGCTGCACCCCCGGCACGGACTCGGCTATAGCACAGCCCCAGGAGCTGGGGAGGCCCCGGGAAGGGTCCCCACGGGGCCACTTTTGTCTCTTGTCCCCATCCCCCGGGCTGGGGGGCTCCAGGTTTTGGGGGGGGGGCTCCGTTTGTCTCGACTTTGACACCCCTTTTCTCCTTGTAAATAGGCCAGGCTGGACTGTGGGAGGCGGCTGCCTCGGGCTGGGGTTTGTGTGGGGCTCGGGGATGGGGTGGTTTGGTTTTGGTTTTTCCCTCTGTGGTACAAACCCGATGGCTCTGTGTGTTTGCATCCTGTACGGCGTTTTAATGTCCTGTAAGATATCCCGATATCCAGGTATTTGTTCTTGGTTACACATTTGTATGGATACAGCTTTGTAAATGTAATAAATGCTGCAGACTGTCCTTCCCGCCCGCACAGGGGCAGCTCCGGGTGCCTCCGTCCCAAATCCCACCGGTCCTTCCATCCCAAATCCCGGGGGTCCCTCTGTCCCAAATCCCACCGGTCCTTCCATCCCAAATCCCGTGGGTCCCTCTGTCCTAAATCCCACAGGTCCCTCTGCCCTGCATCCTGCAGGTCCCTCTGTCCCAAATCACACAGGTTTCTTTGTCCTGCATCCCACAAGTCCCTCCATCCCAAATTCCACAGGTCCCTCTGTCCCAAATCCCACTGGTCCTTCCATCCCAAATCCCGGGGGTCCCTCCGTCCCAAATCCCACAGGTCCCTCTCCCCTTCATCCTGCAGGTCCCTCTGTCCCAAATCACACAGGTTTCTTTGACCTGCATCCCACAAGTATCTCCATCTCAAATTCCACAGGTCCCTCCATCCCCAATCCCAAAAGCCCCTCTGTCCTGCATCCCATGCATCCCTCCATCCCAAATCCCATGGGTCCTTCCATCCCAAACCCCACAGGTCTGACCATCCCAAACCCCACAGGTCTGACCATCCCAAATCCCACAGGTCTGACCATCCCAAACCCCACAGGTCCCTCCATAAGCAATCCCACGGGTCCCTCTGCCCCGCATCCCACAGGTCCCTCCATCCCAGAACACACAGGCCCCTCCATCCCACATCATGACCCAAAAAACCCCACTGTCCACAGGATTCCTTCTTTCCCAGCTGCTGCTGGTTCGCTGCAGCTCCTCAGTAATTCACATTTAACCGGGGTGGGGGCTCAGCATCCCCCTCCTCCCTCCGTGCCCGCGAGCGGGACGCGCATCCCGGTGATCCCGAGTGCATCCCGGTGGTCCCGAGTGCATCCCGGTGGTCCCGAGCTCCCGTGGGCTCCACGTCAGGGCTGGGGAGGCAGGGGGGCCCCCTGCACCTCCTCCCCGTTGTGGGTGCCGTCGCAGTACGGGGGGTTTTGGGTGCGTTTGCAGCCGCAGAGCCAGGCGGGCCCGTCCTCCTGGGGGGTGAAGCGCAGCGAGGACATCCCCGGGGCCGCCTTCTTGTGGGAGCCGTCGCAGAAGGGCTGCGGGCAGACGGGCAGGGGGTAAAGGGAGGGGGTCTGGGGGCGCCCGGCTGCTTCCCCGCGGGGTGTGTGAGACAGAGGAGGGGCCGCGACCCTCCCCATCCCACCCACACCCAGCGCATCCCTCGGGAACTGGGGGGGTGGCGGGAGAAGCCGGGGAGGGAACAGCGCCTCGTGCGCCCCAAAAAAAACCCAGTCTGGGACTGGGGGGGGAAGGAGGGTCCCTGTGGGGCTGGTCCTGCCCTGACCCCATCGGCATCCCCGCACATCCCAAGTGGAGGGAGTAAAGCCCCCCGGACCCCCAAGGAGTCCCTGGACCACCCCCAGCTCGCGGAGCCCCCACGGACCTCCCCGACCCCCCCGGCCCCTCCAGACCCCCCACTCACGGAGCCCCCCGGACCCTCCGGAGCCCCCCATGACCCGGACCCTCTGGATTTCCCCGAGCTCCCCCCGAACCCCCCCCCGGGCCCGACCTGGCGCTTGCTGTGCCCGCAGGAGCACCACGCGTACGTCTTGCCCGCCTTCAGCTCCACCGGGAAGGGCTCCTTGGCGGCGATCGCGGGCTGCGGGGGAGCCGAGGAGGAGGAGGAGGAGGAGGAGGAGGAGGAGAAGGGGGCCCGGCCCCGGGGAACCCTCAGCAGAGCCCCGAGCGCGGCCGGGCTGAGCCGGTGCATGGTGCCGGTCACCCTCCCGGGCTCAACCCCCCGATCCCGGTCACCTTCTCGGGTTCACCCCCAGCACATTCCCGGTCACCTTCCCCGCCGGCTCCTCCTCCCGCGCCGCCGGAAGGTTCGGGCCGGGCGGGCTCGGCGGGAGCGCCGGGCTCGGTGCGGGAACGTTCCACCGGGCGCGGATCCGCGGCTGCTGCCGGTGCTGGTCCCGGTGATGCTGCAGGTGATGGTCCCGGTGATGCTCCCGGTGCCCAATCCCGCTGTCCCTCCCGGTGCGCGGTCCCGGTACCCGATCCCGGCTCCTGTCCCGGTGCCCCGATCCAGGTGCCAGTGTCTGATCCCACTCCCTGATCCCGGTACCCCGATCCTGGTTCCAGTGTCTGATCCCACTCCCTGATCCCGGTGCCTTGATCCCGGTGCCAGTGTCTGATCCCACTCCCTGATCCCGGTGCCCTGATCCCGGTACCAGTGTCTGATCCCACTCCCTGATCCCGGTCCCAGGGTCTGATCCCACTCCCTGATCCCGGTGCCCCGATCCCGGTGCCAGTGTCTGATCCCACTCCCTGATCCCGATGCCCCGATCCTGGTTCCAGTGTCTGATCCCACTCCCTAATCCCGGTGCCCTGATCCCAGTGCCAGGGTCTGATCCCACTCCCTGATCCCGGTGCCCTGATGCCGGTGCCTCGATCCTGGTTCCGGTGCTGATCCCGGTTCCCGATCCCTGTCCCAGTCACGATTGCCGATCCCACCGCGCTGTCCCGGTGCCCGCTCCCGGTGCCCGATCCTTTTACACGGTGTCGGTGCCCAAACCCAGTCCCTGATCCCGATCCCCGGGCCTGATCCCGGTCCCTTTCCCGGGCGAGAAGGATCAGGATCCCCGGCTGCCGAGCACAGCCCTCCCCGTGCCTCAGCTTCCCCCCGGGAGAACGGGGAGCGTGGAAACCTTGGCTTTGGTGCTTCCAAGGAACAAACCCTTGGGAGAGGGGAGGACTGAGGAGCTGCTGGATGCTCGTGAGGTCAGCGAGTGGTTTTGGGCCCTCAGTGTGGGCTATCCCTGTTTTTTTGGGGGGAAAAACCTTTCCACCAACTGCTCCTCCCTCGCCCTGGTCTCCTCTCATTTCCAAAGTGAATTCCCCCGGGGATCCCACTCCTGCATCCTGAGAGCATCCCTTGCTCCAGATGCTGCCACACATTCCCTGTGGAAAGCAGGACCCGGCACCTTTCAGGGAATTCATCCCACAGCCCCTATTCTCGTTTAAATGTGCCCCTTTCTGCATTAAAAAACTCCATGATATTAATATTAATATTATTTATTATAATAAAGAACAGTCAAGCAGCGTGAAAAAAATATATCTTAGCTACATTACCTTAAATTGCCAAAAATATACACATTTTTCTCTTTTATTTAATTAAAAAAACCCCAAAACAAATCCAAAAAAAGACACATGCAACATACTAAATGAGACATCAGCATCAAAACGGGTAAAGAAACGTACCCCAGTGCAACTGAAACACAGATAATCTTTAGCTTTTCTTTTTCCTTTCTCCTTCTCTCCCTCTTTTTTTTTTCCACAGGGATACAACTGGCGACCTTCCAGCAGTGCCCCCTTCTCCCCCCTCCTCCCCTCAATCTGCCAAAGGGACCTTTGGCTCTGGGACAGGTTGAGGTGACAATTCCCAGGGATTGGGAGCCTTTGGAAGGTGTTGGAGAGGTGTTTTAAGTGCTTTATGTCTCTTATCCCCCTCGTCTTCTCCGGCCTCATCCCACCCTGTCCCAAGGAGATCCAGGGGGGGGGATCATATTCCAACTGCTGCCACCACCGAGCAGGGGGCCAGGGATGCTGCACAGCTCAGCCCTCCCTGATTTAACAGTGATCCTGCCTAAAAAAAACCCAATTCCTTGATTTCCAACCTCTTCCAACGCCTGGGTTCCCAAATATTCTCCCAGGAGTGGTGCAGAGCCCCAGCCAGCACCTCTCAGCCTCCTCACTCACCAATAAGTGCCTCTCACTGACCCCCTGCGTGTCTCCTGCTGTTGCCCAGGGATTTGGGCACCAAATCCCAAATTTGGGGTGATTCCAGCACGGATTCCGGGTGTTTTGGGAGATCATTGTACCACAACTCGCTGCACAATGGATTGATCCCAACAACCCTCCCTCCTTCCCATCCCTCTCTCCCTGGTTTCTGATTCTACAGGGGGTGAAATGTGGCTGAATTTTGGAAGAATCTGATCAAACCTGGGCACGACCTCAGGGCCTTGGGGTTATAACCCGGGCTGGAGGTGACGGGCACCACGTGGGCAACAACACTGGCAACGGGAATTTGGGATCTCGGAGCAACAAACAGTGAGAAATAAAATAAAAATCCCCCCCTTGGACAAACAGAGCCCAGGCTGAAACTCCTGCTCACCCAAACCAGTGCTGAGGAACATCTGCTCCCAAATCCCAAGGATCTGAGGGATGGTAGATCCACCACACAAAAACAGGCACTTCAGGGCTGAGGGGCAGCCCCGAAATTTAGCATTTTAGCCCTAATTTGCTGAATATATTTGCTCTCTGTAGCAGCTGCTTTCAAGCCCGAGACTCCTCACATGGGAAGGTGAGACCTGAGGTTTTTACAGCTCACCTGAGCCAGGTGAGCTTTAAAAACAGCCCCTGCACTGAGCAGGGGGTCCCCGTGCCAGGGATTTTGGGTGGCACCTCTGGGGGGTTGCCAAGGAGGGGGAACGACACAGCTGAGGGGGGGAGGGAGGGAGGGGGGAAACGAGAGAAAAAAAAATCAAAAGGAGTTTAAAAAGTGCAAGGACACAATTGTGCCAGAGCGATTTTGGGGGACAAAATGCTTGGGTTGAACTGAAAGATCTCAGTCACAGTTTGGAGGTGGCAGGTGGGGGGAGGTGGCACAGCTCACCCTGTCCCTCGGGAGGTGTTTGGGGACAGGGATGTGCCAGGGAAAAAGCCTCCAGGTCTGTGCTGCAGGGCCTTTTTTCCTGCTTTTTTTCCACTTTTAGCTGCCATCTCCACCTTCCCAATAGCTTCTTAACCTCATTAAAACATTAGCTTTTCTTTATATATATATAAAAAAATTATATATATATATATATATATATAATATATATATATTTCTGGGCAGACAGCAGCGTTCTGCCCAGTTCACAGAACTGCAGGCTGAGAGCAGAAAAGGTTTTCTCTCTCCTTGTTTTTTTTTAGCCTTATTCAACCATCGTGGTGACAATATCTCCCAAACAACCAAATAAAATAAAATAAAATAAAATAAAATAAAATAAAATGGAAGAAAGATATTTAGCAGATGAGTTTTGCCTAGGACAAGCTTTTCTAGCACATCAGCACAGCCCCACTGCTGACAGATTTGAATAGTGCAAACTAGTTTTAAAGGCAGTGGGAATGTGCTGAAAAATGTCATTAAGGTCCAACAACTTGGTTTTTAAGACCCTCAGAGTTTTTTTTTTGTCAGCTGGAGCCTTCCTGCCTGCCCCCAGGAGCTCTGGGGTCACCCAGGGCACGAGGAAAAGGGGCATTGGTACGTTTGACGTAGGGGTTCCCCTTCCCCAGAGCTGCCCCACCTGTCCTTCCATCCATCCATCCTTCCATCCATCCTTCCATCCATCCATCCTTCCATCCATCCATCCATCCATCCATCCTTCCATCCTTCCATCCATCCTTCCATCCTTCCATCCATCCTTCCATCCATCCTTCCATCCATCCATCCATCCATCCTTCCTTCCATCCTTCCATCCATCCATCCTTCCATCCTTCCATCCCTCCATCCCTCCATCCATCCATCCAAGCTCAGAGGAAGCCGATTCCCGGCTGAGATTCCAGGCTGCAAGATGGAATTAAGGTCAAAAGGTGGAGAACGACGAAGGATCCGATGTCCCGGCTCAGGATTCTGGTCACTGTCCCATTCCTTGGAGATCCCCTTTTCCCAAGAGCCCAGGACCAGTGGAAGAACATGGTTTTTGCCAGACTGGAGTGATCTGTGGTGGGTAGGAAAGGACAGGGATGGGATTTGGGACTCTCTTCCCCAAACACATTTTGATCTCCGAGCTCAGGTCCAGGAATCAACCTCCAGGCTCAAAAATGCACCTTCTGGCGTTGGATAAATCCCGGCTACAGCCACTTTTCCACACTGAAATGTTATCCTCTGGGAATCCTGGAAGGGAAGAGACGGCCCAGAGCAGGAATGTGCTTTTCAGGTGAGGGCAGCACCGACCCCACAGCAGCTGGCAGGGCAGGTGTGGCAACGTCCTTCCAAGGAGCAGGTGGCCTTCACCTCCTTCCCCAGCTCCACTCCTCATCCATCATTCCCACTTGTGTCATTCCAGGCCGGATTTGGCTCCAGCTGAGCTGGAGAGAAGAGCCCAGCGGGTGAGAAATCCCAGCTCCAGGAATTCTTCCCGACGTCCCCACCTGGGCACGGCCACCACGCCCCTTCCCGGCGCTGTCACATCCAGTGGGCACTGCCAGGATCCTCGGGCTTGGCACAGGGGGAGATCCCACCCCCAGGAATGCCCCTGGGAGGGGGGGTTACACGCAGGCAACCACCCCCCCCCCGGCGGGGAGGAGGTCGGCGGGATCTGGCGGAATTCCTGGAATTCCCTCCTCCACACGGAGCAGGTTGGCAGGGAAACCCCCCCCACCTTCGCTCCTCACGGCCACAGACGTTCTGTCTTCCCAAAAAAGCACCTCTTGGCATCGCCCAGCGCCGGGAATGCTCCTCGGAAGCCTTGTGCTCATTGCTCTAACAGTGTCAAGGTTGGCTGTGGAAAAGCCACGTTCCCCTTGGGGAGAGGAGTTGGCTGCTGGTTTTTTCGGGGTCGGGGGAGGGGAGCTTAGCCCTTGTCCTGGGTAAGAGGAGCTCCCTTTTCATTCATGTTCTTTAAAAAAAAAAAAAAACAAACAGAAAGAGACGCAGAGGAGACAGGTATGAGAGGAGACAGGAATCACAGAGCCCTGATGTGCTGCACGCCCGGCCCTGCTCGCTGGCACCTCTCAGGCTCCTCCAAAACCAAGAGACACGGCAGCCCCAGGGTTCCCTCTGCCTGGTTCAGGCCCAACTGGCCCCTCAGCCCCGGCCTGTGGCTCCTAAATGTCTCCAGCCAGGGCTGGACCTCCCGGGTACAGGCACAGGGAGAGGGGAGGGATGGAGGAGGTGGAATTGTCGCCCCACCAGCCCCTGGACAGCAGTGTCCTGGTACCAGGCTGTTCACAGAGAGGCTGGAAGCCTCTCCACCTCTCCTCCGGGGTGCAAGACTCCTCCTAACCCCTGGGGGTCAACACGGAGCCACCTTCGTGTTCCAGCCCTGCCTGGGGCACCTCATCCCATCCAAATCCTGGGGAGGAGGGAGCCAAACCTCCGGCCTGTCCCTGCCTGGCTGCTGCAGCGGGTCAGCTCTGTGTCTGCACACACAGGGAAGGGACATTTGGGAGCCCCCGTGCCTGCCAGGGGCCCCGGGAATCCTCGGATGCGGGATCAGGACGCGCCACTGGCCGGGCAGGGACGCAGCAAAGCCGAGGAGCATCCCGGCCCTGCTCCCTGCCTGCTCCCCCAAATAACCTGGAGCACAGGGGGTGTCTCCCCGGGGCTCTGGGGGTCAGGGGAGTGCCAACAGCATACGCACCGTTCCTTTCGGGGTGTTGCCGTCGGCCTGCAGGTTGAGGAAGGGGTTGGGCTGTGCTGTGAGGACGGGTGGGAGGCCCGTTCCCGAGGCCAGGAGGCTGCTCCCAGGAGTGCTGAGCGGTGGGGTGGCCTGGGGGGCGGCCAGGAGGGCATTGCTAGGGTTGAGCTGCTGCGGGGACAATGAGGCCAGGAGGGAGCTGGTGCTGGGGGGCGGTTGGGGGGCCGAGGTCATCAGGGCGGGGGCCGAGGTGGCGGCCAGGAGGGAGCTCATGGACAGCTGGGACGAGCTGCTCATCTGCAGCCGCTGCAGCTCCCGCTTCTGCTGGATCTGCTGCATCATCTGGAACACCAGGGCCTGCTGCTCCTGCGGGGAAAGGGGGAGGGAGACGAGTCACAGCGGGGACAGAGGAGGTGGCACCTCACGCGGGAGCCACGCGGGCTCCAGCTGCACCAGGAGAGGTTCAGGTGGGGTATTAGGGAAAATTTCTTCGCTGGAAGAGGGGTCAAGCACTGGAACAGGCTGCCCAGGGGAGTGGTGGAGTCACCATCCCTGGAAGTGTTCAAAAAGCAAGCAGAGGTGTCACCAGGATATGGTTAAGTGGGATTCGGTTGATGCTTGGACTCGATCTTGGAGGCCTTTTCCAACCTCAGTGATTCCATGACACACTCTATCCCAGGCAATGCCACAGGAGGCAGGGAGAAAGTCCCCCTGATCCCATCTCTACAGGGAGAGAGAGGATCAGTCTGCCTTGTGTTCATTAACAGCCTGTGCCTGTGACCTTTCCAACCCCACTGTTTCCCCACACACAGGATTAGTGAACCCTCACCCAGACACCTGCAGGCACACAAATCCACTCAGCAATTCCCAATCCATCAACCCAGGGATTTTAAGCCTGTGGCATTCACCATCCTGGATTTCCAGACTGGCTCCTAATTTCCTCCCCTGGCTCAGCCCTGACCCACGGGGTGGGCGCAGCTGAGCAGGACCTGGGGAGGGGGGATGAGGGTCACACCTCACCTGCATCCAGAGGGACGCCCTCAAACCCAGCAAACTGCAGGAATCACTATGGCAACCATCGACCACTGCAGCAGGCTGAGAGCTGACATTGTTCTGCCCCCACGGGGCTGCAGCTGATGACACGGTGACATCAGCTGCTCCACACAGAGGCCCTCGGAAATTTGCTTTTCCCGGGATATAAATAGCCTGCCTGACCCAGAAACCCATCCAGAGCAACGGGCCAGGTTCCAGGGAGAACAGAAACGAGCAGAGCACAGCTCCATTGATGGGAGCTGGTGGAATTCCTGGGTGGCTCCACGCAGGGCAGGGACAGCGCCGAGGTCTCCGCAGGGCACTGACTGTGGTTTTACACCCTGTCTGCCACCTCTGCACGCAGCCTTTCCCACCACAGGGCTGCTGTCTGACCCCCTGAGGGTGCAGGCACAGGGCCAAGAGCCTCAGAGCAGCTGCCTGGTCCTTTTCCCTGACCCCAAAAATCCTCAGCCACCTGCAGAGTCCTGCTGGCATTTCCAGTTCTCCGGGTGAAATGTGCCCAGACACGGATCACCTGCCTCAGGACTAAGAGCAATTTGGTGTTTACCTCCTTCTAACCTCAAACAGTGTCCTCAAGAGTGCTCCTCATCTCCTGAGCCCAGAGCCCAGCCCCTCCTGGCAGCAGGATCAGACACGATTTGCATCCAAGGATGGCTGGAGGAGGTAAGAGCTCAACGCATTTTACTCTCCCCCCGATTTTAGGGAGGCTCAGAGTTCCCACCTTCTCACCCCCCTCAGGACGTGGGAAACCCAGATTAAATTTTTTCCCTCAAAGAAAACGGTTCAAACCCCAGCTCCCCTCCTTGGGAGGTGCTGCACCTTCCTGCCTAAAGCTTCACTCCTCATTCCATCATCCACAGCATCCAGGAGCCGGGAAAAGGCGCCCGGCTCGGCATCCCCGTGGGCAGGGGACTCAGGGGAAGGAGAGAGCCCTAAATTTTGCCCTCTGCTGCCAGGTCTCCCCACTGAACAGCTCAGCACTCACCGGATTAAGGGGCTGGGAAGTCAGGAGCTGCTGGAGCTGCTGGAGCTGCTGCTCGTGCTGGTGCAGGACGTGCCGCTGCTGCTCCGTCAGGGGACTCAGGCTGGGAATGCTGCGAGGAGGGAGCAGAGCAGGGAACATCAACGCGGCCTCTCTTGCTTCCTGGACTCACAGGGCTCGTCCCTCCCTCCCTCCCGGGGCTAAACTGCTGCTGGAGAGGGCAGGGCCGTGCCCCCGAGCCCCCCGTCCTCACCTGCTCAGGCTGGTGGAGAGCTGCAGGGCCGGGGGCCCTCCCGGCCCCTGCGTTGGCGCGCTCCCGGGCTGGGCGGCCTGGGCTCCGTTCAGGTTCCCCAGGATCCCGTTGATGGGCATCTGCTGGCCTCCTGCCAGGGTCCCCATCAGGCCGTCCACCATGGGCACCGTGGAGAGGCTGTGGCTGGCACTGGTGCCTCCCCCCAGCCCGCCGCCGGCCACCCGGGCCAGGCCATTCACCTGCTGCACCCCGGGCAGGGGTAGCGAGGCAGGACTCTGCTGCAGCATGGGCAGGGGCGGAGGGGTGCTGTGGAAGGACAGGGAGGAGCTGCTCCTGCTGGGACACCCTGAGTGAGGGTCCTGGGGGAGAAACGGACACAAGAGCATCGGACTGGGGCGGCTGCCAGAGGTCGGCTCAGCTCCGAGGGCAGGAGCTGGAGGTGGGAAGGGGGGGACTGTGAGTGCAAGTGCAGGTCAGAGGGGTCCCAGAACTCAGACATGCTTTGGCTGGATCTCCAGGATAACCTGGAAGCACTCTCACCTCACGCTCCCGGTCTCAGCTACTCTACTCTCAGACCTCAGCACTGAGATGAAGAACGGGCACTCCGGGGAAGGAATTCCTGATTCTGAGCCTGGGCTACTGAGTCAGAGTCCTGGGACTGCACTGCTCCCTCCCTGAGTCCCTTCCCGGGTGCAGAGGCCGTGTTACCTCAGAGGAAGTGGAGAGGGAGTTCTCAATCCCAAAGCTGTTCTTGCAGGGGGGGCTCTTGCTGATGCTCAGGGAATCGTTGTTGCAGACTGGAGGAGGGGAAAGAAGCGAGGATGCAGAGTCAGGGCTGGAGCCTGACGGCCAGGGACAGCATGTAAATGGGTCAGACCCCCTCACCGTGACCCCCCTGCCCACCCTGGGGCACAGAGGGTGTGTCCCCCCTGGTCCCCTCACCATTGGGAGGCAGGATGTACTGGGCCTGGCTGCCTGGGCCGTTGCTGCTGGTCACCACGGGGAAGGGGACGGAGAGCTGGACGTTGAGGAGCTGCAAACGCTCCTTCTTGGCCGTCAGGGTCATGATCTGCTCCTGCAGCCGCTGGTTCTCCTTCTGCAGCGAGTGCAGGGCCTTAAGCATTTCTACAACTGCAGGGGAAGGAAGGGAGCAGGGGGCAGGGGAGAGAAGGGAGGACGGAGAAAAGAGGAGAAGGGGATCAGGGGATCCACAGTTAGACCCCACTCTGGGAGGAGATTGGCCCCAACCCCCAGCCCCACTGGCAGCTACTCCCCCATGGCACCACCACACACACACTGGTGCTTTGTCCCCCACCCGGCTCCGCTGCCTGCGGGCAAAATCCCAGCTGGCTCCCACACAAACACACACACAGGGAGCTCTCCTCTCTCTCAGTGACTCACTGTTCACTCCGGCTTCCCCGTTGCCCTGCTTCTCCAGGAGCTGCTCGATGTTGGGGGTGGCCTGGGGAACATTCTCCAGCTGCCCACTGCTGCTGCAGGACACGGTCTGGTCGAAGAGGGTCGGCAGGCTGCTGATGGGGGACCTGGGCGAGGGTTGGGGGGTGTCAGAGGGGCTTCCCTGCTCCATCCTCCTCCACTCCCTGCTCCCACAGCTCCCGTGCCTCATGCTGGGAGTGGCTGCATCCCCCCCCTGCCTCAGCCTCCTCTGCTCCACTCCAGGTGAGCCCCTCATTCCTGTTAGTCCTGGCTTGCATCAGGAAAGCAAAGCTGACCCATCCCCTCCCATCCGATCCCATCCCATCCCATCCCACTCCCAGCCCCGAGGAGCAGGGAAGGAGCCGCCTCCTCCTCCCCCAGCCTCTTTCCCTCTCCTTGCTGTGTCATCCCGCGGCTTCCCGGGGCGCTCCCGGTGCCCGCGGGCGGGGAGGGCTCCTGAAGGACACTCACATGGAAGAGAGACTCTCCTGCGGCGACGTCCCTCGGCAGCCGAAGCTGCAATCCTCCAGGTCCGGCTCTGCGCGGGGAGAGGGACAGAAGGGGCCGGTGTTGAGCGGCGGCCGGTGCCCGGGGTGTCCCCGCTAGATGGGAGCACCGAGCAGCACCGAGACACCGACAGACACCGACAGACAGACACCG
>NW_020897796.1:288597-290024 GCF_003984885.1 Neopelma chrysocephalum | reverse complement strand
GACAGACACCGAGCAGCACCGAGACGCACCGAGACACACGGAGACACACAGAGAGACACCGACAGACACCGAGACACACCGGGCAGCACCGAGACACCAACAGACAGACACCGAGAGACACCGGGAGATACCGAGAGACACCGGGAGACACTGAGACACCAGGAGACACCGAGAGACACTGAGAGACACTGGGCAGGATCGAGAGACACCGTCAGACATCAAGACACCGACAGACACCGGGCAGCACCGAGAGACACCGAGAGACACCGAGACACCGAGAGACATCGGGCAGGACCGAGAGACACCGGGCAGGACCCGGAGACACTGAGACACCGAGAGACACCGAGAGACACCAGGAGACACCGGGAGACACCGGACACGACCGAGAGACACCGAACGGCACCGACAGACACCGGGCAGGACGGAGAGACACTGAACGGCACCAAGAGACATTGGCAGGACCGACAGACACCGGGCAGGACCGAGAGACATCGGACAGTACCGCACCGGGCAGCACCGAGAAGCGCCGAGCAGGACCGGGCAGCACCGGGCAGAACCGCACCGAACAGTCCCGACCAAGCCCGGACAGAACCGCACCGATCAGTCCCGACCAAGCCCGGACAGAACCGCACCGATCAGTCCCGACCAAGCCCGGACGGAACCGCACCGAGCAGCCCCGATCGATCAACCAACACCGATGAGCCCCGGGCAGCGCCAGCTCCGCGCTGCGCAACGCGGGGCCGGACGCGCCTCCCCCGGGGAGGGGCCGCTGGCACCGCCTGGCACCCCCGGCACGGGGGGGAAATCACCCCGGGGAGGTCACCCAGGCCCGCGATGGGCGAGGAAGGAGGTTTTCCTTGAGCTGTTTTTTCCCGGAGCTGCCGCGGGGGGTGAGGGGGGTGGGTAAATCCTGTGCCCAGCCCTGCGCGGCTTTGCCCGGTGCCACTGCAGATCTACCCCCCCCCTCCCGGTTCCAGGATCGATCCTGGAATCCTGGAGGATCAGTCTGTGATTCTTCGTAGAACGACAGAGTCGTTTATGTCGGAAAAGACCTCTAAGATCAGCCAGGATCCAGGATCCTTTCCCGAAACCCAGCCGGGGCTCTCCAAAGTTTCCAGGTGCTCAGCTCCTTTCTAAAGAGCTTAAACGGATTCACGGAATCGTTCAGGTTGGAAAAGTCCTCCAAGGTCATCGAGCCCAAACATTAACCCAGCACTGACACGTTCACCACCAAACCGTGTCCCCAGGTGCCACATCCACACGTTTTTTGAGCACTTCCAGGGATGGTGACTCCACCTGGGCAGCCTGAGCCAGTGCCTGACCACCTTTCCATGATGAAATTTTCCTCTGATGTCCAACCTGACCCTCCCCTGGCACAGCTTGAGGCCGTTCCCTCTCCTCCTGTCCCTTGTTCCCTGGGAGCAGAG
>NW_020897796.1:267053-288497 GCF_003984885.1 Neopelma chrysocephalum | reverse complement strand
CCCTCTGTCCCAGGAAGCTGGGGATGGAGCTGCCGTGCCCACGTGCAGGATCTCTCCCATCCAAGGAATAATCCAGGAGTGAAGTTGGATTTATCTGCCATTTGCTTCCCATCCCCAGGGCCCGCCAGCCCATAAACACACGCTCCCCTCGCTCTGGGACGTGTCAGATGTTGTGACTACAGCCCACACCAGCTGGCTCGGGGCCCCTCCTCTTCTTCACACAACACGAGAGGCAGTTCCTCATGTGCGAGAATCCCGGAAATCTCCTGCAGGGAACGCTGTGATTTCCAGTGGGATGCCCCGAGCGGGGGATTTTCTGCGGCTGGGAACAAGCAAACGCAGCTGTTGTTCAGCAGCTCTCACAGACAGGTAGGAGTGGGATCCTCTCTCCTTCATTCCCATGGGAATGTCCCTCTGGACACTGATCACAGCTGGGCCATCCTTCTGGGCAGGAGCTGTGGCTTTCTGGAGGTGACCAGTGGTTGCCACTCGACAGTGGTCTCCCAGTACAAGACCTGAGAGCATTTTAAGACCTGAGAGCACCTTCCAGGGCCTAAAGGGGCTCCAAGAGAGCTGGAGAGGGACTTTGGACCCAAGCCTGGAGTGACAGGACAAGGGGCAACGGCCTTAAGCTGAAGGAGGGGGGATTTAAATAGGATATTGGGAGGAAATTCTTTAATATAAGGGTGGGGAGGTCCTGGCACAGCTGTGGCTGCCCCTGGATCCCTGGAAGTGTCCAAGGCCAGGTTGGAGCAACCTGGGCTAGTGGAAGGTCTCCCTGCCCATGGCAGGGGGTGGCACTGGATGACCTTTAAGGTCCCTTCCAACCCAAACCACTCCGTGATTCCATACAAACATCCCTGAAACCATTTTAACTTGCAACCAAATAAAAATTCAGGGAAGCTTTGACTTTCTGCTCGTCCCTGTAACGTCGTTTGCTGCAGCCCAGGGGAAGCTGCACACACATGATTCTGGTTTCTGAAGCAGCACCAGGCTCCATATCCAATTATCTCCTGGCCAACACCACCCTGATGTGTCCAGAACAGGAGATGACTGAGTTATCACCCAGAGACAGCCCTTCCCGAGGCAGCCAGCATGGAAAAGAGGCTTGAAGACAACCAGAAGAGATAAAAACGTTTGGTCTGTCATCATAACACTGCAGGATCCAGGACAAACCGTGGGAGGAAGGACTAGACAGCAGCTCAGATAAGAATCAGACTTTCTGTACTGCCAAAGGCACCGTGGTTTGAACCTGCAGCAGTGAAAACAACTCCCCTGTTCCCCCAGTTCCCTCCAGCACATGGAAATGGGGAAAAGCTGAACTATTGCTGCAGTGAAAGCTCTGCCTCCACGGGGTCTGTCTGCACAGACACTCTCAGGAGCAGGAATCTGAATTAAAGACAAGGTGGGATTACTCAGAACTTCACAACCATCCTGTTAAACGATTTGGGATTAGAGGAATCACCACACTTTTAAGTGAAAAGGGCCCCACACAGGAGGTTTCATGCATGTTAATTAATCCCCCTGGAGGAAAAAAAAAACAAGTGAATTTGGTTTAACGCCCTCTGGGCCACTAATTCCAGCAGGAGATAGTGATGGACAGACCTTAAACGTGACAAAACCCAGGAGCTGTTCTTTAAGGCTGCCTGGAATTGGGGGAAAAAACCCAAAAATATCCTGAAGCTTCTGAGATCCTTGTCAAACAAACAAGCACAAAAAAAGCAATCTTGGAAAAGGAAATTAAGGATCAAGGTTGGGGTTTTTTTGAGCACTTTGTATGTTGGATTTTGCCTCCATGATTCACTCATCAGTAGCCCCGGGGCTGGAACAGGACCCGGATTCCAGGATTATTCCTGACAGGTGATTCCTTCCCTCTCCTGTCCAAAATAACAGCACGGGGGGAGCAGCAGTGGGTTGAGGGAAAGGTAATTCCCTTCACCCCATTCTTCCCATCCCTTAATTCCAGGTGGCTGAATCACTCCTGACTCGATTCCCACGGGCTGAGCTGTGCTGTCACCTCCCAGCTCAGGGACAGACAGACAGACAGACAGACAAAATACCACCAGGGACACACAGAGGGACCTTCCAGGGGCTTGCACAGGTCAGGAGGAAAAAAACACACGTGTCCATTCATGCTTCACATGCCCCTTTGTTAAGGCGAATGAGGGAACAGTGGTGTGGGATTATCTGGAGCACTCTGAGCCACCCCTAATGAGGGCTGTGTTTTCAAGGGCTTGTCACTCAGCGTGACACCAGACAGGGCTTTTTACCTCCCAGGATTCAGCATCCAGCACAGCTGAGCTCCCACATTTCTGGGTTAGGGGAGCAGGAGATGGTTGCACCAGTAACTAAACAGCTGAAAATCAGGAGGGTGCTTTTGTTTAAGCGAAAAAATCAGCCCTGATCTGTCTGGGGGGAAGAAGAAAAGTAGGGAAATCTTATGATGCTTCAAGTTTTCCTGCTTGTTAACCAGGCAGTTCTCCAAGGAAAATGGATTTGCCTCGGTGGGAAAAAGAAAAATAAATGAGCAGTTGTAAGTGATTCAGGGCTGGCACGTTGGTGTTTGGGAGTGGAAAACCAGTGGGTTTTGTGGCATTCAGGAGAAAGCCAAAGGGGAAGGGAAGAAAGGAACTCAGAACAGGAGAGGAAGATGAAAATTCAGAGCGTGAGGTGTCTCCCACCCAGAGAGAGAGAGAGAGAAACCCAAGGAAACAAAGCCCAAGGAAAAGTTTTCGAGGTATTTTGAGCAATGGGCTTTCACTGTGTGAAAAAAAGACAACAAATTCTCCAGGGAAGGACTTGAGACATCCTTGCACTTTTCCAGGGAGACACAAACTAGGCAGGGACACACCAGATGTGCTTTGGGGGAACACAAACCCCTCTCCCAGCCCCTGGCTCTCACACAGAGGGTGGGAGAAGGCAGCTGGAGATGACCAGAGTTGTCTCCACTCTTCCAGGGAGCCCCCCCTGGGAATTCCAGGCTCACATACCTTGGGATTCACGTACCTGCCCGGCTGCTTTCCGACTGGTTCAGGAGGGGGTTGATCGACAGCCCAGAGGTGAGGGGGCTCCCAAAGATGTGTGAGGAAGGGAGGCTGAATGTTGAACCTGCCAGGGAGAACACCTGCAGGGACAACAAGGAGGCAGAGGGGGAGACACGGCTCAGAGAAGTGACTTCTCAAAAGCACAGGAGGAAAATAACTTCATTATTCCGTCTCTTCCCGGCTCCAACCCTGAGAGGGTGTTAAAAATATCTCCCTGGAAGTCTTCCTAGGCAGCTGAAATCTTCAGACTCCTGGCTCTGAGGCAGAGCTGGGAAGGAGCCGTGTTAACACGGCGAAACCAGCCCTGTAAAACACCTCTCAGAGGGCTCCTGACAAGGATGAGGCTCCGTGTCCTGGCACAGCCCACCCAGCCGGGACCTGCCAGCCCTCCCTCGGGGTGCCTGTGCTGCAGGGAAGGCAGGACTGGCACTGGTGGCAGGACCCAGCTACCAGAGCAGGGGGAAGTTTAGGCTCCAATTCCTCCCAAACCCACACAGGTTGGTGTGAGCTGTGACACGAAACCACCCCCGCACCTCCAAAGTGCAGGAAGAGCAGCTCTTCCCACGTGGGAAAGCGGCTCCTCCGTGCCCACAGGTGGCCCTGGCTCTGCCCAACCCTCTCCCAGAGGTCCTGGTCGTTCTTACCTGCGTGGTGGACACGGAGGAGGAGGAGGAGGCCGGGATGGTGCTGGCGAAGGGGGAGCGGTTGAGCTGCGGGAGGGACGAGGTGCCCTGGTGTGCCAGGAGGCTGGAGGACAGGGGGGTGCTGCACACAGCCCTGAGCACCCCACCCCCGTGGGAAATGGGGTCCTTGTTACTGGTGTAGATCCCTGCAAGGGAGGGGGGAGACGGGTTAGAGAGATGGGATTCCCTCCTCTCCCCCTCCCAGGGCCTGGAAGCAGCCGGTTTTCAGCAGGGCTGGAGCTCAGTGGCACTTCCAGCCAGGGTGGTCTCAGCCCACAACCCCTCTATCCAGAGGTATCTCCCGAGTTTTCCAGCCTTGCCCCTTCCCCCGGTGCATCCAGATGCAAATCCAGCAGGGAAATCACGGCATCGGGAGACTCACCCGAGGCACAAATCAGCGGCAGAAGAGGGGAGTGGACTCAAAGAGTTCACACACCTGCCCCCTCCCGCGGTGCCCAGGGACCACCGGGACAAAAACGGGGAAGAAGGAGAGAGGAGAGAGCTGCTGCCGAGGGAGGGGACCCGTCTGCCTTCCCTCGGCTCAGGAATGCGGTGCCCAAAGCAGGGGGAGCCCTGCCAAGAGCTCTGCACAGAGAGAAGAATGGGAGAACAGAGCAGAACAGGGCGACGAGCAAGAACAGGGGGAACACGGAGGCCTGGCAGCCTCCTCCTCTTTGAAACATCCCTTTGTTCGTTCCAGGGAGAGGCAAAAAAAAAAGAAAAAAAATTGGCCCAAGGTCCTGGCTGTGGAAGCTGCCTGGATTCCTGCAGCTCCTTCCCTCCAGACAAACGGGCCCGGGCTCCTGGAACACAACAAAACTACCTCCCCCCCTGCAATCTGACCTAAATTGGAGCATCTGCAAACAACCCACAATAGACCGATGACAAGTTCTGCTGCCAGAACAGTGTCAAACCTCAGCCCCTCCTCTGCTGCCGCCTTAACCCCTTCCTGCCCCGTGTCCTGCCTGTCCTCACCCTGGCCAGGCCCGGGGAAGGCAGCTCAGACCAGGAATAGCTGTAAGAATGTGGATGTGGTAAGAGCAGGACGAGAGGTTTTGCTTTTAAAAGAGGGGTTAAACTTGAACCACTGAGGAGAGTCTCTAATTTGGGGTCAGACTGTGGTTGTTCTGGTTTGGCCTGTGAATATCCCTCTTTATCCAGCTGGAAATTCAGCTCTGCCTGGCTGAGGTTTTGCAGCCCTGGAGCAAAAAGGGGTTGGAATGTCCCCCCCCAAGCTCAGACCTGCACCCCAGCCCCAGCAAAGCTGAGATTCCAGGATGAAGGGCCAGGATGGAACAGGGGGGGATCCCAGAGGTGGGATGGAATTCAGGGGACCGGACTCTGCAGGCAGGTCCAGACAGCAGCTAAACATGACGAGAAAAGGCTGGGAAAAGCAGCTGTGCACACCTGGAGCCCCAGGGGGAACATACCTGAGCCCAGCAGCGGGGACTCCATGCTGAGGCTGGGCAGGTTCCCGGGGTGGCTGAAGGAGCGGGAGGAGTTGCCGACGCTGGAGCTCACGAGGGAGCCCCCGGAGAAGGGGGACGAGGACGTGGAGGTGGACCCAGCCAGCTGGGCCCCCAAAATCTCTTTGCTTTTCCCCCCCTTGGGCCTGCCGGGCCCGTGCTTGTTCTTCTTGCTGCCCTTGTGCTTCTTTTCCTTCAGCACCTCTCCCTCCTCCAGGCTGAGCGACGGCATCCGCTTGTGGCTGCCGCTGCCGCCGCTGCTGCTGCTGCTCCCACCCGTCCCACTGGTCCCCACCGAGGGGCCACTGGTGGGATTTGAGGCTTTGTAGTCCACGGGGGAGGCATCCCGGGCTCTCTGCTGGCTCACAGCCGAGGTGGAGAAGCGCATGATGGACCCGAAGCCGGAGAAAATCACCTTCTGCTCGAAGACGTCGCCCTTCTGGCCCTCGTAGAGCGGGGAGCAGTGGGAGGAGGACGAGGAAGACACAGGTTTCCGGTACTTCTCGTCGTCCTGCTCGAGCTTGGGGAAGGTCACAAAGTCCTGGGAGCACTGCAGGCTGCTGCAGGAGGTACCTGGGGGGGGCACAGAACCCACGAGGCGACAGGAGCACACACGGGCACAGCACAGGTCCTTCCTCCCACTAAAGTGCCCGAGCTGAGCCATCCCTGTGATCCTCACCCAGCCCTTGGATGCTCCCTGGGAAGCACCAGCAGCAGGTTCATCCCCACCTGTGCTGTGTCTGCTCCCCCCCCCCTCCCCATCCCTGCATCCCCCCCTCCCATCCCTGCATCCCACAGGAGCATCCCAGGGGATGGAATGTGACAATGGCTCGAGAAGAACCCGAGCGAGGTCAGGGCAGATGGGAGCCCTGCAGGGCTCTGCCTCAGGGCTCAGGGGAGCCTGGCTGTCAGGTGTGGGCTCAGGGCTCTCCTCTCGTGCTCCTTAACCACCTACAGAGCAGAGGGCAGGTGCTGCCCAGATTGTCTGAGCACAGAATCCCCTCCCTCCTCCCTCCACTCCCACATCTGGAGCTGGTTTTCCTCGTGAGCCCGTGCAGGAGGGGAGCTGGAGCACTCCTCTGCCTCCCTTCTTCCCTCTGTGCACGGAGCTGGGAGCAACCAGACTTTCCCCTTTCCCTTCAAGGGGTTACAGAGGTCGCCACTGGCAGAGGCTGAACAGGTGAACAGGTCTCTTTGTACACAAAATGTCACCACCATTCTCCCCTTTCTTCTCCTTCATCCCCATCCTCTTTCTTAACATCACCACCATTCTCCCTTTCCTTCTCCTTCATCCCCATCCTCTTTCTTAACATCACCACCATTCTCCCTTTCCCTCTCCTTCATCCCCACCCTCTCTCTTCTCCTCTCCCTCCTCCTTTCCCCCTCACCTGCAGGCTGGAAGGTCCCGCTGGATGAGGCCGAGCTGAAGCCAACGGAGCTTTTCCCGCTTCCCGTCTTCTTCCCCTTGTGGCTGCTGCTGCTGCTGCCATGGCTCGAGGACTTCCTGCCTTTCACCTCCGACCTGCCGACCTCTGAGGTCTCCTTGCTCCCCTCATGGTGACTGGTGGACCCCTGGGCAAGGCACAGACACGGGGGGGACTCACTCGAGCCAGATGTGGCCCCGGCGGGGGCTCGTTTTCCCAATTTCCCCCCAGAGCAGTGATTGCCCCCTCTGCCCACACAGGGCTGGCCAGGTCAGGTTACTCAGGAGGGAAAGGCAACATTTCCCTCTCTTGCTGCCTGGTGGCACCAGGCTTTATACTCCCCAGGGATTACCCTCATCCCATGGAAGTGCAGGAAATTAAAGAGGGCACTGCAATCAGGGCACAGAGAGCGGAGACTTCCCGCGCCGATCAGCCCAAGTAAACTCAGAATTTGGCCAGGATTCAAACACATATTTCAGCTTCCTCTCTCAGGTGTGCTGCTCTCAGCACAGTCATTCCACCTGGGGGAACCTGCTCATCCCTGTGCTGTCGCAGGAGTTTCCCAGAGCCAGCCCAGGCCTTCCCAAACCTCCGGCAGTAAATATTCCCCCGGTGACGCCGTCAGAGCAGCGTCTGACCCCGCAGCAACAGATGCTCCCCAAACCCCAGATAAGCCTGCAGGAGACAGGGAAGCAAAGGGGGATGAAGGGGCTGGCCAGATGCTGGGAAATCCAGGAGCTTGGGATGAGAGAGAGAGAGAGAAGTGTGGGAGTTCAGCAGGGGGAGAGGGGGACGGACGGAAAACCGGATTCCCTGGGGTGTGAAACCTTCCCCTTCAAAATCAGTTCCAAGCCAAGCCTAAGTGTTCAAAGATCACTTCTTTTAGGTGTCACTGCAACCAATCAGTATTATAAATATGGCTCTACTGTGATGGCTACAGCCCAAAACACCTGGGAATTAGTGAAAACACCTTCCCATTCCTCACGAGGAAGGCAACGGAGAAGCACAAATCCCTTCCTGCCACCCCTGGCTCCAGCTGACCTCTTCCCCGGGGAGAGCTGGAGGAAAAAAGGGGCTTGTAATGCAGACTCATGAGTGCCCAGATAAAAATCTATCCCCTCAGTTCCTCCCACATGGTTTAATCACTCTGCACAATGCAACAGCTGGCAGGATAACACACACCAGATGTGCCGGGAATATGAAAGACAGGAGGAAGGGAGTGGTGGAAATTGGGGGAATTGGGGGGGGGAGGAGGAGAGGAGGAGGAGGGGGGAATCTGTATTTTCTCATCACAGACTCCTGGATGTAGGAGATTAAACCTCCTTGATTTATGAGCTCAGAGGGAGCATGAAAATCTTTCCGCCTTTCCACATGTGCCTGGGGAAGGGAAAGGGGAGCGGGGCCTGGGGGCTGTGGGAAGGCTCGTGGAGTCATGGGAATGGGATGGTTCTCCTTCCCTAAATTCACTGGTTTGGAGCTCAACACAAGGTGCAGGAGGAGAAACCACACGAGGAGACTTGTTCCAAATCCGGAGGGTAAGGAAGGGAGCACAGGGAGGGCAAGGGAGGGATGAATGCAAAGGGGAAAGGGAGAAAGCTGAGCTGGGAAATAAATCTTAATTGTAAAATTAAGGGAAAGAAAGAAGAGGGTAAAGAGGGGCTGAGCTGAAGGTGGGGTGTGGACACACTCACGTTTGGGGCTGACCTGACCTCAAAGACCTCCCTGAGAGATCCCAGACACTTTGGGGCAGGATTTTCCCACCTCCTGCCAAACTGCATCCCAGATATTGTTTGCCAAAGCAGGTCACAGCAGATGGGTCTGCAGGGTCCCACCACAAACCCTCCTCCCCACAAAGGGCCCTTCCCAGCAGCCACTGCAGAGCCTGAATTTGGGGAAGAGCCCAACCCAAGTGCAACCACACCAAACCCTTCCCCTCCCTGCGCCTCGAGTGCTGTCCCTGAGAGCTCCGTGGAGCTGCAGAACCTTCCAGAAGACACACGTGGGCTGCCAAGCACAACACAGCCTGGGCTGCAGGGGAGGGGGCTGCTGCCATCACCCCAGTATTAATTACAGTAATTAGGGCTGCAGTCTTGCCCCCCAACAAAGGGGATTCTGCAGCTCAGGGCTGGGGGGGGGGGACCTGCATCCCTTGTGCACAAACAGAGCCTTCAATCCCTGGATCAGCTTTTCTCCAGGGCTGGGAATCTGTGATCTGTGTGTGTGCAGAACCACCAGCTTTCCATGTGCTGCACAGGGGTGTGGGGGCAGGAAAAAATGTGGGGAACCACCGAGGAAGTGAGAGGAGGAGGCAGGAGCCAGGTTTAGAAAGGTCTGCTTAAAGCAACCACGTGAAAAATGTCACCCCAAAAACCTGGTGGGTGACAGATTGATGGGGAAACTCCTGCCTGAGACTGGGAGAGGTGGGATGGGGGCACCTGGAGGGCCCAGAAGAGGTGGGTACACACCTCCTGCCCCATCCCTGCTGTCCTCCAGGGGCTGTCCCCATCCCTGCTGTCCCCACCCCTGCTGTCCCCATCCCTGCTGTCCTCCAGGGGCTGTCCCCACCCCTGCTGTCCCCCGGAGTTGTCCCCATTCCTGCTGTCCCCTGGAGTTGTCCCCATCCCTCCTGTCCCCACCCCTGCTGTCCCCCGGTGTTGTCCCCACCCCTGCTGTCCCCATCCCTGCTGTCCCCTGGAGTTGTCCCCACCCCTGCTGTCCCCATCCCTGCTGGGCTGTCCCTGCTCCCTTGGCCCTCCCCCCTGTGCCACCGAGCAGCTCCCGAGCTCCTCCCCGGGTAATTTATTTCTGGGGAAGCAGAGCATCCCTGTGCCTCTGGATTGGCAGGAGGAGCTCCTCGGGGAGGCACTGATGGAACACAGAAGGGCTGGGGGAGGCTGGGGACGTGTGGGAAACACGGAGAGGCTTTGCCCTGGATTAAAGTGCTGGCGAGGGGAAGGAGGGAGGGGTGTGGGTGAGGAACTGCAGCAGCCCCTCAGCTGGGAGGATCAGCCTTTCCAGGCTGGATCACGGGGTCAGGAATTCCTGTCACCACCTGCACCATCTCTGTGTCTTCCACAACACCACAGAATCATGGAATGGGTTGGGATGGAAGGGACATTAAAGCCCACCCAGTTCCACCCCCTGGGCAGGGACACCTTCCACCATCCCAGGTTGCTCCAAGCCCCGTCCTTGGACACTTCCAGGGATCCAGGGGCAGCCACAGCTTCTCTGGGCAACCTGTGCCAGGGTCTCCCCACCCTCCCAGGCAGGAATTTCATCCCAATATCCCACCTAACCCTGCCCTCTGGGAGTCTGGACGAGCCACCTCGCTGTGCCTCGAGGTTTCCTGTTCTCCTGTGCAACGTTGCACTGGTGGAACAATCCAGAAAGCCTCACACAACCCCCCCCCCCCTCCCTCCAAGGGGGCTGTTCAGGGTGGTAACAGGCTCTTAAATTTAGGATCAAATGTGATCTGGAGTGAGCACCTTTGGCAACAGAGCCTCAGCAAAACTTTGGGATGTAGGCACAAAAAAAAATGCACAAAAAAGCAAAATACACTCAACATTCTGGAGGTTAATAATAAATCCCTGGGGAAACACTAAACCCCTGTCAGCTCCAGCACAGCCACAGCAATCAGGATCTCCCCAATTTGGGCTTGCAGGGAGTTGAAAGCTGCCTGTAAAAGTGAATTACACCCTTCCCTCCGTGTTTATAAAGGGCTGGCAGGACTTTGGAGGAGACAGTGGGTGATTGTCTGACAACTGCTCTCCCTGGCCAAGAGAGGCAGGTTTTGGGTTTCAGCTCAGCTTGAAAATAATCTTCCCAGGCCATCAGGTCCTGTCAGCTCCGTTAACCGGGTGAATCCACTGCTCCCAACAGCCAGAGCTGAGCTGCCCTCACACCCCCCCGGGGGAATCAGGGGCTCTTTGGAGCAGGGAAAGCAGGAACAGAGCTCAGAGGTTGTTCTGCTGCAACTTTCTGCTGCTCCCAGCCTTGCCAGGGCAGCTCTGACCTACATCCCCTCCTTGGCCTCACACAAATCCTCTCCAGCCCTGACCCCAAGCCCTTGTGCTTTCACCTCCCAGCCTGTCCCTGCAGTGATTCCCACACTGCCATGTGGGAATTCTCCTTCCCACCAGCCAGTCCTGCCATGGAAAGGACACCCAAGCCTTTCCAAGCAGCATTTCTGTGCACAAAGGGACGTTCCTGGGACAGGTTTATTTGTCCTCCTCATTTACACCCCAGAGCCCTGCGAAGGAGCTGCGTTAATTCCCATTCCCACTCCTGAGTTCAGCTCCAAAAGTCCAAGGACTGGAGTGACCCCACTTGTTCCCTGACCCTGAACAACTGCAGGGCCTTGCTGTGTGCAAGCTCAGCTGTGTCTGGGCTGCTCCCCAGGATTTGGGGCTGCCAGGAGTGACAGAAATCCCAGGGCTGTCCCGATTTACAGCCAGGGGAGAGCCCATGTCAGCAGCAGGGAATCCCAGGGACACCCTGACTGTGCCCCACCTGGGCATGGAGAGGACAAACTCACTCAGGTGACACCTTCCCAGCAGGGAACTGGACTCTCTCTACACCTCAGGAGCAGAACAGGCCCCCAAACTGTGCCCCTCTGCCTGAGTTTTCCCGAAATGGAGGAGCTCAGAACCCAAGCTCCCACTGCTCACATGGAAAAGCTGCCCTTGGAAGCACTTGGAAGAGCTTGTGTGCTCCTGAGGTTGTTTCTTTTTTTCCCTAATAAGGAAAAATAATAATAATAATAAACCAGGATAAATATAAAATGTAAGTCTAATAAAGGGTAAGACCCCTCCCCAGGCCCTGCCTTGCTGTCCCACCTGCCCAGGCTGTTCCCGACGCGGCAGCAGAAAAGGCCAAACCCTGGGTATTTATCTGTTCTGTGAGAGCTTCAGATCTGCACATCTGAAGCTGGCACTTCCAGCCCAATCCCTGGGGAGTTCACTCCGTGATTGTGTCGTCAGTGCTGACACAAACCAGGAGAGCTGCCCGTAAAATTCCCAAGGTGGGCGTCCGGAGCGGGAACGTGACGGGTCAGGGACCAGCACCAGTGGACAAAAACCCTTCCTGAGCTCCCCTGCCCTGCCCCTGCCACTGCCAGGGTGGTTCTCCCCACCCTCCCTCCCCAAACAGCCCCGTGCCAGGGGTGGTACCTTGTCGGTGGTGACGGGCACCGGGGCCGGGGGGAGGCTGCTGGGAGACTCCGGCCGCTTTTTGTGCTTCTGTTTAGGTCTCTCTTTGTCCTTCCGACTCTGGAAAAGAAATCAGAGAGCGCTGGAAGGGTGACTTTCCCCTCTGCTGAGAGCAACAGTTGTAAGGGAAAAGAAAGGAGGGTGTGTAGGGCTGGATTTACAACCATACATTCGTATCCCTCTTTCCTTCTCCACCCATCCACACGAGCCCAGGATCCCTTCCCCCCACGTCCCAGCTTCTGGCTGGAAGCATCCCACTATCTCTGCCCCAGCTGCAGCCAACATCTGGAGAGCAGAATATCAACAGAAGCCCCAAATCACTTCATGGTAAGATGATAGGGAAGGACTTAACAAGCTCTGGCTGATTTCTGGAAACCTGAGCTTTCCTCTTGCCGTTTCCCCAAAGGGACCCTGTGCCCCTTTGCCCTCCCTCTCTGCCTCTTTCCAAGGGTTTCCCAGATCCACCCCCGGCCAGAAAACGGGAGGACCTCGATGCCAGCACGTGCTGCACGTGCACAGGTAGGGAGAGCAGGTGGTGGAGAGCTCAGACCCCACCCCAGAGATCCCCCACACGCCCCCTCCCTCCCAACAGCTGCTCCGGGTCTGACACGACACAGATTGATGGGTTTGGTTTGTTCATCCTTGTTTTATCCTCTGCCTGAAACACCAGAAATGTGGGATTCTTCAAACTGCAAACCAGGGAAAAGCCCTGGCTGGAGAAACAGAGCCCCTGGTTTTATGTCCATCCCCCTGGGGAGTGGTGGACAGGGTGGATGGGCAGGATTTGCTCCATCACACATTCCTGCTTCTTCCCTGACTTCCTCATCTTCACACTCCACACTGAGCTGACACAGGAGCTTTTCCACACCAATACCAGCTAAAAAAATGTGACTTTCTTCACTGGAGCTGCAGGAACTCCTGGGCCCAGTCCCAAACTTCCCAGTGTGGTCACTGGTGTGGGGACCAGGAGAGCTGCTGGTGGATGAACACCTGCAGGAGATGCAGGGCTTGGAAAAATCCATCCTCCCTTCTCCCAGACTTTTTCTGGGAGGGGAAAAAAAAGCCTATTTTTGCACACACTACCCTGGCATGGGTGGTTTATTCTAGAGGCTGAGGTCCCCTGTCTGGGCTAAAGGTGTGTTCAGAGTAGTCACATCAGAATTCCCTGACTCTCCAAGAAGATTCCTGATTGCTCCCTCATGCAGGAAAAGCCCTGAGGCTGCAGCTGCCAGCACACTCCAAAGCTGGGATGCTGTCAGGGAAAAGAGGCAATTCCAGCAAACATCTGAGCTGCACTGTGTGTTTTGGGGGAGGAGAGGAGAGAGGGGAATAATTAGCTGAGGAATCAATAGAATAAACTGGGGAAAAAAAAGGGGGCAGGAGGAGGGACAGGGCAGGAGGAAAATGCTGGAGAAGGCAGGTGGGAAGTGAAGCAAAAGAGCTCCAGAAATCAGCACCTCCCAGGGTGGGTCTGGCTGAATTTCTGAGCAGGAGGGAGGCCCATGGTCTTGCCACGATGCCATGGAAGATTTCACTGGGATGAACTGGTGAAAAAAGGGGGCAAACCCAGCCTAGAACTTCACAGCCCGACCAGCACGGCCAATATCCATCATTTTACCACAAAACTCCTGGCATTTGGAATATCTGTTAAAACTTCTGTTCCTAGAGCTACAATATTTCGTAAGAATCCCTATTTTCTCCCTCCTTTTTTTTTAAAACACATTTCCAGCCTTGGCAGTGAACGAGGAAAGCTTGAAAATGTGATTTCTGCCAACTAAATTCGCTGAAAGACAAATTCAAATTAAATCTTTACTAAAACTCATAATGTTTTAAATACTTGGGGGCTTCTTGTGCTATAAATTCCAAGTCTCCTGGGATTTCTGGGACAGGAAGATGGGAAAACTGTGGCCCAGCTCATTAAGCAGCTCCTCACAGACCACGTGCACACCAGTGTAGTAACAGCTTTTAATATCTCCATCTCGTTTTACAAATGGGGAAAACAGGGCGTGCAGGATGAGAGGATTTCACGGAAAGCCATCCAGAAATTCAGAGGGAAAGTCAGGGATCACGTGGACACAAATTCACCTCCTTGCAGGTGCTGCCAGTGCCACTCAGGGCAGCCAGGAATGGAAACCAGGAGCCAGACACCTCATTATGGCACCTTTTGCCAAGCAACTTGCACAAACCTTAAACTTTCTGAACGCCACAGAGCTTAAACCCTCATTTTCAGCCCCCAAATGGGTTTCCATGAGGAACAGGAGGGAGCAGGAGGCACTGAGTGATTTAATGCCACATGTCGTGGGCAGGATGAGCCAAGGCAGAGCCAAACCACTCTGGGGGATGAGAGTGAACCCACACACGTGTGGGGAAATCAGGAATGTCCTGACTGTCACGACAGTGATGCATAAACCCCTTTTCCCCCCCCAGTTTCACCACCAAACTCACACCCTCCAGCTTCAAAATCCTGGCCTGGAAAAGCTCCCTTTGCTGTCAGCACAGAGCTGGCTCCACGTGGGGGTGGGCACATCTGTCCACGTCCAGCAGGAACCCTGCCTGCACAACAGGGAATTCCAGATTTCTGGAATGCCTCAGCTCCCAGATTTCTGGGACGCCTCGGCTCCCGTTCAGACCCTTCGATAAACGATCAGGTTTTCCAAAAAATAAAGAAAAGAAAGATCTAAAGGCTGGGGATTGAGCCCTTTTTAAAGATCTGGCCTTGACTGCACGTGCTGAGCAACTGCACTCCAACTGTTTGGAAAAATCTGTCCCCCAGAGCCCCAAGCTCTGCTCTGATCCAAGGGCTGCTCCAAACCAGAAGCACCAGGCACAACTTGCTCCTCCACGGGCTTCCCAAGCACCTCTCCCCTTCCACACCACCTCCTCTCCAGGTTTTCCTTGTCATTTCTGCTCAGAACCCACAGGACTGGGCACCCAGGAGCTCTCTGGGCTCGAGCTTTGCCCACCCTGGGTGCCCACTGCCTTTGCACGCTCGTGTCCCTCCCCTCCAGCTCATCTCTGACACCTTTGGGTGCTCAAAAGGCAGCAGGATGCTGTGAATTCTTCAGTATTCCTGGAGAAATGCAGAGTCCTGTGTTTAAACAGGCAGGACAACCAATTCTGTCACCCCAGGGGTGGGGTTGGGCTGGTGGGAAGGTGACAGTGCCCGCCACGGCCACGGCACTGAGAACTGGGCTGCTCATCCCTCCTGGACACCTGACAGACCCTCACCCAACCCCCAGAGGCTTTCAAACCTGTGGGTTCTCCCTCCAGGAAGCAGAAAGCTCCAAATGCTTCCTTCTGGAGCCGCGGAGAGGGAAGAGGAGGAAGCAGCACTTTGGTGCCACATCCCCTCCCCACCTCGTCTCCCTGGCACAGAGGTGCCAGGAAAACTTCCAGGAAACTTTATGGGCAATATAAACCACAGGCCTGCCTGAAGCAGGAATCAGGGGAGGAAGAGGAGGAGGAGGAGGAGGAAGGAGAGAAGAGGAAACCTCTCACCACCCCCATCCCATTTTTACCAGCCCCATCCCATCCCTACCTTGCCCGGCGTTCCCCGCGGAAGAGCTGCGGGCTGCAGGGAACGGGAACCTGCCCCCAGCACCAAACCTCATGGAAAACAACCTCTCCCCACGCAGGATGGAGCAGCCGGGGCTTGGCATGTGGGCACGGAGCGGGGCAGCCCCGTGGCGGGGGCAGCGCGGCCGCATCGGGGGCGTGACGGCGGCACAACCCCCCCTTCGGAGCTCCCCGGAGCAGGAGGAACCGAACGGGAGCTCCCGCTGCCAAAAAAGGGGCCGGGAGCGGCTCCTCCACCTCCGGCTCCCCTTCCCCGAGCCCCCCTCTCTCTCTCCTCTCATCCGCTGGACACCAGCAATTGGATCGTTAAAAGGAGATTGGGCAGAGGGAAGGAGAGAGGGAAGAGCTGGGAAGAGCCAAGTGGGCTCTGCTGCCTCCCTCCCTCTTTCCCAGGCTCTCTGAACTCCCGCACCCGCAGGAGGAGGAGGAGGAGGAGGAGGAGGCCAGGCTCCGGGCTGCAGCCACGGCAACAGCAGTGAGGAGGAAGGCAGCACAGGCAGCAGGGGACGGAGGGACACGAGGGATCTCCCTGCGACCTCACTGTATCCGGGGCCGTGCCAAGGGCTTTGTGGCTTTGCCTTAAAACACCCTCCAAGTGTGTGAGAGTTTTCCAGCAGGACACACAGCCAGCCCTCTCCAGGCTTTGTGTGCTCCCAACAAACCCCTGCAAGCAGCCACCTGGAAAAAAACCATCCCTTTGCCCTCTGTGCCTGTGTGGACACAGAATTCCAGGGCAGACCTCTGTCACCAGCCCCTCGGAGACCCACTGGGATTAGATTCCAGCACAGGTTGCCCAGAGAAGCTGTGGCTGCCCCTGGATCCTTGGAAGTGTCCAAGGACAGGTTGGACGGGGCTTGGAGCGACCTGGGTTGGTGGAAGGTGAGGAGGTGGCACTGGGTGAGCTTTAAGGCCCCTTCCAACCCAAACCATTCCATGATTCCATGACTCCACAACCGCCTCCCTCTTTCCTATGTCCCTGGACAGGGACTTTTCCTCTCCCTGCAACATTCCATTATCCCAATTACAAGCTGATTGATTTTACTTACGGATTCCAGGTGTTCCCTAAGAACAACACCGGACAAGTGTCTCCCTCCGTGGGGGACATGCCAAAAAACACAGCAGTGCCTGTGCTCCTGCCTGCTCCTGGAGGGACAAATTTCCTTTCCACGGCCTGTGGCAACTTTTTTCGAGCAGACAAAATAGGTGACAGAACATCTGTGCTCCATTCGTGCCCCGTGCGTCATCCCTGGTATTTAGCTATTGTTTCTCTTCTTTTTTTAAGTCTCTTTCTTTTTTTAAAACAAACCAACCCTGCAAAGGCTCCCACAGGGGCACAGAGCACACACACATACACACACTGCAATACCAGCCCCAAAGAAATAAAGAAAATAAGGCCTGAGGAAAACCCAAAGGCTGCAGCTTTCCCGTTTTTAAGGCCGGCACAGAAGGAAACACTTGGGAAATGCTGCAAGGGGGGGGGTGGGATATGAGGCTGACGTGCAGTCCCGTGTCACAATTGTCCCTTGTTCTGCTGAGAACAAGACTCTTCACAAGCCCTGGAATTACAGCAGGGCTTAGGAGCCCAAATCCCAAATGCTGAGCCCCTCCTCAGTCATTAACTCCGAGTTTTCCTCGGTGAAGTCTGAGCAAACGGAGCACCTGCAGCCCAGGTGAGCCTGCACCCACTGTGCTCTGCTCACCCAGGAGTGACCGGCTCCTGGCATCGCCTCCAGCTCCAGGAGGACGTGCCCAGGCAGCTGCACAGCTGGACAGGCTCAAGGAAAAGCTGCTGTGCTCCAGGAGCACTCCCAGTTCCAGGGGAACACGTGCAATTAGATCATGCACGGCCGGTCACGTACTCCCAGCCCGGGGGGGAAGGACTGGCTGGGCCCCTGCTCTGGGTGCCCTCCCTAAGGTCTGTCCCCACACTGCCACACTCCCAGACCTTCCTCCTGCACTCCAAAACCTGCTCCCAGACCTGCAAACCCCCCAGACACCCCTGGAATCCGAGAGCGCCTTCCTCACCCTGCCCACCCCCTCGGCCCCTTCCCGTGCCCGCTCCCCCTCCCTGTGCCCACTCCCCCTCCCCGAGTGGAAGGAGCTGATTTTGCACTGGGCTGAGGCCGTGCCAAGCAATCCCAGCCCCTTGGAAGGGGCCTCCACGGGATCTGCTGCCTCCAAAGCCTCCGGAGGGGGAGCGGGGAGGCAGCAGCGAGATGAGAGACGGGAGTCCCCGCACGTTTTGGGAGGAACCCAGAGCTAACAATAGTGGCAGGAGCCTCTGGGAGCCTATAAATAACCCCAGATTCCTCCTGTTTTCGCTCTCCCCCTGGCGCTGACCCGCTTTTCCAAGCGAATCTGGGAGCAGCCCCTGCTCTACCTGCCAGGCACACGTGACTGTGCAAACACAGCAACCCCGGAGCAGCCCCAGCCCTGGCCCTGGCAGTGATAATTCCAGCTGAGCCTTCCAAACCCCCATCAATCACCCTGATCCTGCCCTTTCCCCCCCCCTCCCTCCTCCTCCCTCGGCTTGCTGGATAAAAATAGCACGTTCCAGTACAGCCCAGCACCTTGTGCCAAGCGTTCCCTGACCCTGGCACAGATGTTCTTCCTCCCTCCCTCCCTCCCTCCTCCTCCTCCTCTGCTCCCAGCAGCTGAACACACAACAGGAGCAAACACTCCCCGTGTGCCCTCGTGGGCAGGATATTTCCTGGCTCTTTGGGATTGAGGTTTCCTTGTTTGCCCAAGCATCAGGCAGGGCCTGGGCAGCTCTCCCAGCTCCTCCTGGCCGGGGTGGGCAGCGTTTCAAGCTGGATGTTGTGGGATAAGCTCTGTAAATAAAAAGCAGAGCTGTCTTTCCTGCCCACAGGATTTATGGGCTCTCAGCTGGGCACTCCAGGACGGTGTCAGTCACATTAAGTGATGGTCACACTGCCTTTGGAAAGCCTGGATGCCCTCAGCCTCTGGAGTTCCATCAGGCCTAGACCACAGAACCCACCAGAGAGTCACTGAGCTGCTTTTGGATGTGGGTCACTGTCACTCCCACTCCAGATGATTTACAGGCTGTGGATGCCCAGTGCAACAGGACAAAAAACAAACCAAAGGGAGCAAACAGGCAGAATGAAAAGATTCCTGCTGGGACCTGCAGGGACGTCATCAGCTGTGTTTGTGCAAGGGAAATCTGGCTTTTGACTGGAGCAGGACATAACCAGAGGTTGTCTGGTAAAAGAGAGAGCTCTGGGGAGAGCTCATGGCACCTTCCAGCAGCTAAAGGGGCTCCGAGAGAGCTGGAGAGGAACTTTGGACAACAGGACAAGAGGGAATGGCCTTGAGCTGAAGGAAGGGAGGTTTAGATCCACGGCGTGGTGGATTTTTCACATTGCTAAATTCATACCCATCGAGGGGCAGGAAAGATTCTTTATTCTGCTGCCACCTGCCTTAGAACCTGAATCCTCATAAAAAACCCCACGTGTCCTGCCTTTTGGGGCTATTTATTGTTATAAATAACAACCACACACGAGCCCCAGGCCTCCTCATCCCTTGTGGTACAGCCCCTGTCAGAACCTGCCGGGGCTCTGCCTTACACATTCCCTGCTGCTTTTCCTTGAAATATGAGCATCTGTCACGTGAGCCAGTTGGTTAATTATGAACCTTGGTGTGCTGTTAACGTGCCCTGTAACCCTGCAGCAGTTTTGAGGAGCACACCTTAACCAGCAGAGTTAAACAACTCTCTCCCCAGTCAGACCTGGCACGCGATGTTCCTCTAAATAATTGTTTAATGGAGATAAACTTAATTTTCACAGGTAGACTCGAACCCTGTGGCTGGTTAATCTGACTAACAAAACACTCCCTAGTTTACACTAATTATTGTTCTTGCCTGCAGTTAACCTGCTGGGCACTAATCAGCATTTTTTTGTCCTTTAAAAACTCAAGACCGGGGGATCTGAGGACAACGACCTCCGCTCCTCGAGCTGCTGGGCTTCAAACCACTCTTCCCCTTGTTTCCTCCGTGGCTGTGGCTCCCTGGATCAGCAGATCCCACGTGGATCTTACCTTCTTTGGCCTGTCGTGGTGGGACACGTGCTTCTCCTGGGTGGGGGACGTGGAGCGACTCCTCCTGCCAGCGATGAAGGAGCTGCTTCCAGAGTGCCGTGAGGTCTTCTGAGGGAAGTGGGCGAGGAGAGGAGGTGGAGCAGGGGAAAAAAAAGAGAGAGGAAACAGTGTTATGGAGCCCAGGTTTCACTGTTTCAATCAGCAAAGTCCTGATTCCTGACTTGGGGATTCCACGGATACAAACAGCACAGAGATCCAACTCTCCGAATCCTCCCTTCCTGGTGGGCCAAGGACACTTGTCCAAGGAATGCTCAGCTTCCAAGAAACCATCCTGTTATCCAGGGAAGTGGTAGCAGCAGCACTGTTATTCCTGAACTCTCAGTCCTGAGCTGGAATCCCTGGGGAAGGAAGGACTGACTCCCTGTTTGCCAAGCCCAGGCACCCCCATGGGTCCTGCTGGCTGTGGGACCACCAGGAAACCCCACACAGAGCCACACTTGAGCCAGACACGGGTACCCAGGGGCAGGAGAGGTGCCCTCCAGGTGGATTTGAGGGACATCCCTCACTGGATGTGACATCTCAAACCATCACAGTGCTGGGAAGCAGGAAGGGAAGTGGGAAAGGCCAGTGGCAAAGGAGCCTCTGGGATGGAGCTGCAGGGAGAGGGATGGAGCTGCAGGGAGAGGGATGGAGCTGCAGGGAGAGGGATGGAGCTGCAGGGAGAGGGATGGAGCTGCAGGGAGAGGGATGGAGCTGCAGGGAGAGGGATGGAGGTGCAAGGAGAGGGATGGAGCTGCAGGGAGAGGGATGGAGGTGCAGGGAGAGGGATGGAGGGGCAGGGAGAGGGATGGAGGTGCAGGGAGAGGGATGGAGGTGAAGGGAGAGGGATGGAGCTGCAGGGAGAGGGATGGAGGTGCAGGGAGAGGGATGGAGGTGCAGGGAGAGGGAAGGAGCTGCAGGGAGAGAGATGGAGGTGCAGGGAGAGGGATGGAGCTGCAGGGAGAGGGATGGAGGTGCAGGGAGAGGGATGGAGCTGCAGGGAGAGGGATGGAGGTGCAAGGAGAGGGATGGAGCTGCAGGGAGAGGGATGGAGCTGCAGGGAGAGAGATGGAGCTGCAGGGAGAGGGATGGAGCTGCAGGGAGAGGATCAAGGCTCCTTTCAGCTGGAGGGGGGAGAGAAGGTGTCTGCTCATCATGCAGGACAGGAGAAAGGTTCCTCTCTTCCCTCTCAGGCTGTAATTCCCGGGAGAAATCCTTTGCCCCAAATATCCCCCAAAATCTGAGTGACTCCACATCCTTCTGGGCTGGTTCTGTCCTGAGGGGGAAGCTCTGGCTGTTCTGGGTTGCCCTGGTGCTGAGGGTGCCTGAGCTACACCCCTGATCCCCTGGAGCATCATCAAAGCCCTGGAGCATCAAACATCACCCCTGCTCTGCTTCCTCGGGACACAGAGCAGGTCAGGGAAGCCAAAACCGATGGGAAAAATTCAAATAATTCAACTCCTAGTTTGGAAAACGCCTTTAAAGATGCTACAGAAACGCAAAACTGTTAATTAATCTCAATTATGGAGTAACTCAGAGTGAATGGCTGAAAGGGGAAGCTGGCTGCAGCCTTGCTTGTGTTTTCTTGGCATGTCTCACTGCTCTGAGCACAGACCCAACCTAAGATGGAGCCAATGTGACAAAAAAAAAAATGAAATTCCATCGCAGAGAGGAAGAAAAACTCACCATTTTATTGAAGTGGTACTTGCAGTAGCCACAATATTTGACATTGTCGACTTCTAGGACTTCCTCTTCACACAGGAGCCCAGCCATCTGTGCACTGAAACACAGGCAGTCAGCAGGAGGATAAAGAGAATTGGGACAGCCAACACCACCAAAAAGGGCAAAGAATAATTCAGGATAACCAGGGCAGGGTCTGGAAATTCCCTGTTCTGCTTGGCCAGAAAAAAAAAGTTCATGTTTTAATTCATGTCAAGATCTTTGAAACTGTC
>NW_020897796.1:265928-266653 GCF_003984885.1 Neopelma chrysocephalum | reverse complement strand
CTGAGGGGGAAGCTCTGGCTGTTCTGGGTTGCCCTGGTGCTGAGGGTGCCTGAGCTACACCCCTGATCCCCTGGAGCATCATCAAAGCCCTGGAGCATCAAACATCACCCCTGCTCTGCTTCCTCGGGGCACAGAGCAGGTCAGGGAAGCCAAAACCGATGGGAAAAATTCAAATAATTCAACTCCTAGTTTGGAAAACGCCTTTAAAGATGCTACAGAAACGCAAAACTGTTAATTAATCTCAATTATGGAGTAACTCAGAGTGAATGGCTGAAAGGGGAAGCTGGCTGCAGCCTTGCTTGTGTTTTCTTGGCATGTCTCACTGCTCTGAGCACAGACCCAACCTAAGATGGAGCCAATGTGACAAAAAAAAAAAATGAAATTCCATCGCAGAGAGGAAGAAAAACTCACCATTTTATTGAAGTGGTACTTGCAGTAGCCACAATATTTGACATTGTCGACTTCTAGGACTTCCTCTTCACACAGGAGCCCAGCCATCTGTGCACTGAAACACAGGCAGTCAGCAGGAGGATAAAGAGAATTGGGACAGCCAACACCACCAAAAAGGGCAAAGAATAATTCAGGATAACCAGGGCAGGGTCTGGAAATTCCCTGTTCTGCTTGGCCAGAAAAAAAAAGTTCATGTTTTAATTCATGTCAAGATCTTTGAAACTGTCAATATTTTTCTACCAGTTTTAATTCACATCAAGATCTTTGAAACTGTT
>NW_020897796.1:263886-265918 GCF_003984885.1 Neopelma chrysocephalum | reverse complement strand
ATCAAGATCTTTGAAACTGTTGATATTTTTCTACCAGTTTTAATTCATGTCAAGATCTTTGAAACTGTTGATATTTTTCTACCAGTTTCTCTTCTTGCAGGTTTTGGTTTTTTCTGAAGGGAGATCAGTAATAATTCCAACAAAGACATCTCAGGAGCCAAGAATCCATGTAAAGCAGGGAATCTCCCCGTTCTGCTGATGGGGAATGTTGTTTTCAGGCTCTGAGGGTATTTGAGGGTATCAACCTTTAAAATCACACCCTGCAGATGACAGGATCCTCCTGCATGTGCTCTGCTGGGGAAGGAACATTCCTGGCTGGTGACTCATCCCTTCCCCTTCTT
This sequence comes from Neopelma chrysocephalum, assembly GCF_003984885.1. Lineage (NCBI taxonomy): Eukaryota > Metazoa > Chordata > Aves > Passeriformes > Pipridae > Neopelma > Neopelma chrysocephalum. The sequence continues at coordinate 265,577 of NW_020897796.1, read as the reverse complement.
GGATTCCACAGGAGTCTGAGGGAAATCCCCAACCTTGCTCTGAGCAGGGAAAGTTCCCTGGAGAAACCTCGGCCTTTCCGGGGAACTTCCCCTCCCCAGCTGAGCAAGGAGGAGAAACCTCCGGCCCAAAGTGACCCCAGGGGGAGGAACCCAAGTGCCCACAGCAGCCAGGGAGGGTGGCCTCAAACCAGAGCAGCAGCTGGGGGTGTTCCCAAGGGGACTCACCAGGTGACATGGAATGTTTGGGGACTCACCAGGTGACATGGAATGTTTGGGGACTCACCAGGTGACATGGAATGGCTGTGGGGACTCACCAGGTGACATGGAATGGCTGAGGACTCACCTGGTGACATGGAATGTGGGCTGGAGATTCACCAGGTGACATGGAATTCTTGGGGACTCACCAGGTGACATGGAATGCCCAAAGGGACTCACCAGGTGACATGGAATGGCTGTGGGGACTCACCAGGTGACATGGAATGTCTGGGGACTCACGAGGTGACATGGAATTCTTGGAGACTCACCAGGTGACATGGAATGCCAGAGGGGACTCACCAGGTGACATGGAATGTTTGGGAACTCACCAGGTGACATGGAATGTCTGGGGACTCACCAGGTGACATGGAATGTTTGGAGACTCACCAGGTGACATGGAATGTGGGAACTCACCAGGTGACAGGGAATGCCCAAAGGGACTCACCAGGTGACATGGAATTCCCAAAGGGACTCACCAGGTGACATGGAATGCCTGCCGGCAGCCGTGCCGGTTGCAGGCCATGCAGGCTCCAGAGGCAGCTTTGCTCTCCCTGCCCTGCTCCTCACAGATGTAGCAGGTCTGGAAGAAAAAAAAAAAATTAGGAAAAGTGCTGTTTAACAGGAGACAAAACCTCCAGGAACTCAAAACTCTGCATCCAGACATCTCCTTGAATCATGGTTTGGGTGGGAAGGGACCTTCGAGGTCACCTCTGTCCTCTGCCATGGGCAGGGACACCTTCCACTAGGGCAGGTTGTCTCCTTGCTGTGAGAGCTCTGTGTTATTTCTCAGTAAAACACACAAAATCTCTTCCTTTCCCCCCCCAAAAAACCAACTTTGTCCAATCAAAATGTGGAGGAACCAACACACAACCCCACGGCTCAACCAAAAGACTCCTCAGGCCGCAGGGATTTGGGGAAGGGAGACACAGAGGACCAACAAGCTGCTTGAAAACACAGAGATTTACTTTGTCAGGTGTTTCTAAAAGGAATCTGAGCCCCTGGGAACTAAAATAACCCGGACAGGAGCCGTGGTGGGACGAGCTGAGCCCCCAAAAAAGCCGGGGTGGGGAAGGGTCGGGTCTCACCTTGTTGAAGCGGTCGTGGGGGACGTACTGCAGGACAATGGGCTCCATGGTGAGCACGTTGGCAAACTGCACCTCGGGGATGTACAGGGCACACACCACGTGGGCCCAGCCTGGGGGAGCAAAGGGGACACCAGAGAGTCACACAGGGCAGCCCAAAAAGAGCCTCCAAGCCAGGCAGGAGAGGAGGAAAGGGAGTGTAGGAGGGCACCCCAAAAAGAGCCTCCAAGCCAGAGGAGAGGAGGAAAGGGAGTGTAGGAGGGCATCCCAAAAAGAGCCTCCAACCAAGCCAGAGGAGAGGAGGAAAGGAGTGTAGGAGGGCACCCCAAAAAGAGCCTCCAAGCCAGGCAGGAG
>NW_020897796.1:255257-263876 GCF_003984885.1 Neopelma chrysocephalum | reverse complement strand
AAAAGAGCCTCCAAGCCAGGCAGGAGAGGAGGAAAGGGAGTGTAGGATTGCAGCCAGCCTAAGGGAGATGTTAAGAGTTGAAATGTGCTTGTTGGAACTTGGTTGGGAATCAAATCCTAACAGACAGACACCACCTCCAGATTAACTGAGCAAGCAGAGGTTTCTTAGGGAAAAGACAAGTGCAGCACTGGTTGTTCTTAAAAGCAGCCCCCTGAGGACTTGAGGGCCAAAACCCAGCCCAGGGAAAGCATCCAGGCAGTAAATGATGCTGAAGGGACAGGTTGGACAGACAAAACCCAGCCCAGGGAAAGCATCCAGGCAGCAAATGATGCTGGAGGGACAGGTTGGACGTGCCCTGGGAAAACAAAGCTCCCTTTATGGGCTCTTATGGACGGGGAAAGGAGGCGGCTTTTCAGCAAGCCCGAGTTAGATTAGAATCTAAATCCACCAAAATCACACTTGGAAGTTGAAATTCCATCTGGTCAGGGCAGGAAGGAGACAGTTTGAAGGTCAGGAGTGTTTAGGGGGCTGATCCAAACCAGTGTGGGTTCTGCACTGGGAGGATTTAGCGAGAATTAGGGTGGATTCACCTGGGCAGGGGGAAGGAAACTCCAGGATTATGGGATCATCCAGCACTGTCAGTCCTTGGGCTGCACAACCCTGTACAGTGACAGGGCTGGAACAGCCCTTGGGCCTGTCTGGAACAGACCTGGCCACACCATGTCACAACACATCAGGAAGAAGATGTTATATTATTATAAAACAACCCCCCAACACAATATTTGTGTTGCTTTAAGGCTCTTGGCATTTATAACCAGCTCCAGAAGATGCTTCCACAAAACACCCTGGACTTAGCACTCTCCAAATATGGGATTTATCAGGACAAAGACCTCCTTGCCTGATTTCACTCTTTAAGGGGCAGGTAGGTACAGAGGCCTTCCCAAAAAATAAGGTTTTGAGAACAATTGGTTCCAATTGTTCGATGGAATCAAAAGGTTTGATTCCACAGCCAGAGCTACAAGCTCTGACCATTGGAATGGGACTTCCCAGCACCTGAGGATGAGAAGCTCCAATGATGAGCAGGGAAATCCTGCATGGAAAAACATCTTTCCTGCACCCTGGGATGGGGACTCGGTGCTGAGGCTCTGTGAGCTCGGGGATCACTCTGCAAATAACTCAGCAACTTCCACACTGTGATTCCTGCGAGGTTAAATCCCCAAAATCTCACATTTCAGGGCTGTGCTTCGGAGCCAGCCCGAGGCCAGGCAGGTCCCCCCCTCCAGGGAAAGGTCTTCAAGCTTCAGAAAGTGAAGCTTGTAAGGAAAAGGCAGAGTTTCATCCCTCTGGAGCCTCCAGCCTTCCCTGGTTTTCCACCCAGGGCCATCCCAGCTCCCTGCAGAGCTACTCACCCCCGTTGTCCGTGCGTTTCAGGGCTCCATCCTTGTGGGGACACAGCTCACACCTCTTGAAACGAAGCAGAAACAAGAGATTAACCCAAACTCTGAGGGGCAGAGGGGGGCAGAAAAGAGATGATTCATTTACAAATCGCTTGTGAACGACGAGGCCGCTTTCAAAGAGGGGAAGTGGGAGAAGGGCTGAGCGTGGTTTGTGCCCTGACACAGCTCAATATTGCCCTGACTGAGGTATTTAAAGCCTCAGCCCAGGCCCAAAGCGAACCTTGACTTTTTGAGAACAAGTTTGAGACTCTGCGGTCGGGGAGCAAAACCGAAAGTCGTGACTCAGAGAGCAGGAGGCAAATAAAAAGAAGCCACCATCTATCTTTGCCTCTTTCCTTCCTCCCTTCTCTCCTTCTCTCTCGTGGTGCTTTTTTTCCAGTCCCATGACAGGTGGGTGAGGCCATTTTTGCAGGATTGAGGGGAGGGTACCCTGTGACCCCTCCCCAAAACCCCAAAAGGCCTCTGAGATGTGGTGGGGAGGGCGTGAGGGTCATTTTGGGGGGTGTTTTCACACTTGGGTGAACACACTGCCAGCCCTGAGAGCTCCTCCCAGGCTCAGCTGCCCCCAAACAGTCACTGTCCTCTCACAGCATCACTCAGGGAAAATCTCCACGTGCTTTCTGCCTTCTCTGACTTTAAGAAAGGCCCAAAAACCTGCGAGGTTTAAACCTCTCCCTTCCCCAACAGAAAGGTCCGACTTGCTAAAACACCAAACCAAAACAAAAACTGCTTTTCTGTGAAAAAAATGTGCTTCCTCAGAAAGTTTTGAAATGAGGTGTCTGGTGCTAAGAGTGAGGTGTTGGACCTGGTGCTCTCTGCTGTCAGTGAGTGTGACAGGGCAGGGGATCCACGTGCCAAAAACCACCAAGGTACTGAGCAATAACTGGTCGTGGAATCATGGAATGGTTTGGGCTGGGAGGGACCTTAAAGCCCATCCAGTGCCACCCCCTGCCATGTCAGGGACACCTTCCACCAGCCCAGGTTGCTCCAAGCCCCGTCCAACCTGGCCTTGGACACTCCCAGGGATGTGCAAGTGTTTAAATAAGTGACGAGGGGGCAAAATCCATCTCGCTTTCCCTGCAACTCAGCGAGTTTAGGACGGAGAGACACGGCCACGGGAGATGTTTCTCGCTACTCCTGGTTAGGTCCGGGCTCCCACAATTACTATGGAAAGCCCGGCAGAGCCGAGAGAGAACAAGAAGGGAGTTAACCGAGACACTGTAATAAGAAATTTGCACTTGAAAAGGCCCCTCCGCTCTCCCTCCGCCCTCAGATCAAAGCCGCTCTCCCACCACGCGATTAGCGAGGCTCTGATTGTAACAAGAGGGGTTAACAGCTCCATCGGCCCCACACAGGACTTTTAATAGCCCTGCCTCGAAATGACAGCTAAAGCCTTCACATGATCCTCACACGAGAAGCCCTCCGGCCATCCCGGCTCCCGGGGCTTCCCAGACGATTGGATTACAAAGTGGATGGGGCTTTCCAGCGCTTCCCGGGAGCGCGACAGCATCCGACAGCATCCGCAGCATCCTTTAGGGACCGGAGGAGGGGGCAGGAGCAGGGATTAGGGCACCTCTGCCTCTTATTCCACCTGCAAGAGCACGGGAAGCCTCCGGGAGTTTTATATCAGCCCTCCGGGGGGAAAAAAGTGGAGCTTAAAGAAGGTTGAGATGGGGAAGGTTAAAGCTCCTGATCCCCCGGGGCTTGTCTGGGATCTACCAAGTGAAAGCTCTACCTGGAAATTTAGGGCTCCTGAGGTCTCTTCCCGCAGCTAAAAAGGGGGATGGAGCCCATCTTTTGAACAGAAGATGAATGAGACACGGAAATGAACGGTGCAGAAATCAAAGCTGTGTTTTAAAGCACTGCAACACCCTCCTCCCTGCCTCCATATCTCATTCCGAAAGCAAAACTATCAATATTTAGCTAATGAAACGCATTTGTTATGGCCAGAGCCTGTGAACTGCCTTAAGAACCTTCTATGAAGGCAGATGTGTGAAGAAAAACACTGTTGTTTTTCACAGGAGTTGGGCCACACAGTCATTACGAAAGAAATACAAACATCAGCTCATCCTGCCGCTGTTTTCGTGTGGTTTGTGCTCAAAGAGCAGCGTCTCTGCCTCGGAGTCCTCAGGGCAGTGTCTGCAGGCCCAGAGTTGGAGGAAACCAGGCAGGGAGGAGCAGGGAAACCCCAGGGCAGGGGAAGGGTCACCCCCTGCACAGAGCCCAAACTAGATGTGGTTCAGAACCACAGAGTGTTTGGGTTGAGAGGGACTTTAAAGCCCACCCAGTGCCACCCCCTGCCATGTCAGGGACACCTCCCACCAGCCCAGGTTGCTCCAACCTGGCCTTGGACACTTCCAGGGATCCAGGGGCAGCCACAGCTTCTCTGGGCAACCTGTGCCAGGGCCTCCCCACCCTCCCAGGGAGGAATTCCTTCCATACATCTCACCTAAATTTCCCCTCTTTCAGTTTGATCCCACTCCCCCTTGTCCTGTTACTCCAGTTCCTGACCAAAGTCCCTCTCTGGTTTCCTTCTCCAGGTGCTTCCTCAGACACTTCACTCTTCAGATTCCCTTTGGATCCTCAGGAAGGTGCTGTGAGGTCTCCACACCATCTCCTCTTCCCAGCCCCAACTTTCCCAGCCCCAAAGCTCCTGTTTCCAGCAGCAGAGCCACACACAGACCTCCCACAACCCAACTCCTTCCCCTCACTCTGCTCCTACATCAAAGAGCCTGGTTCTTTTCAAGTGTTCCCCCATCTGAGTGTCTGTTGCTATGACTGCTGGTGCTGAGCTGAAAAGGTGAGGGATTTAGAGAGGAAACCACCCCCCCAGCCCTGCCCGGGGGAGGAAGATTATCCCTGCTCAGTTATTAGAGGCACAGGGGCTGAACGGCAGCTCTGACACCCACCACGGGCTGCCCAACAGATTTAACCCACCCAGGGGGGGGTTAAAATCAGGAGCCACCCGCAGGGATGTTGTTTCCCTGACACCTTGAGGTGCATAAAGTCACGGGGAGAGAAAAAGAAGTCTCAAGGAGCACAGGTGAGGAGGACTCGTGTGTCCACGGACTTTACACCGAGTTGTAAAGTTGAAGAGCTTCCCTGTGCACGGGGCAGGGAGGCCCACGAGACCCAAATTCCTGCCAGGATGTAAAAGCACTCACAGCCACATTTAATCTTTACTGCAGAGCACATCAAAGCAGCACCTCACAGCGGGCAAAGGTCCGAGGGCCCGGCCCTGCCTGCGGCCAGGAAGGGGTTAATGCCGTGTGGGAAGCGTGGCTGTGGATCCCTAATTCCCCCATCTCCTTGTCCCTGCCAAGTTCTTCGCCCATCTGTGAACCAGATTAAACTTTTTGGAGTGCAGCAGGCAGGGCCCAGCTGGGCTGGAGCGGGCTGGGAGCTCCGGAGCTCACGCGGATCCAGGGATCCCGAGATCCAGAGATCCAGAGGTCACTTCCATCCCCTTCCCAGGTGTGCACCCCAAACTCAGCTCAACCAGCTCAGCACTGCCATCCACAAACCCTGTTTGTGCTCATTGTGCTGAAGGGAAGCCAAAGTTTAATTTAAACCCACCTTCCAGGAAGCCAAGGGGAGAAGCTCTCCCAGATTTATCCCAGATTTTGGTGGCTGTGGCTGCCCCATCCCTGGAAGTGTTCAAGGCCAGCTTGGACGGGGGATAGTGAGTGGCATCCCTGCCTCTGGGTGAGCTTGAAGGTCCCCTCCAATCCCACGATTTAGGGCAGGAAAAGCAGCATCCCTGGCACAACCACCCCGTTCCAGGTCCTCAGCAGCCGGTTGGTGCCGCTGGATCTGATAAGGGCTCACGTGGGGAGCTCTGGCAGAGGAGCTGCTGTGCCATAAACCCCCAGCCTTGTTTACTGCACAAATAACTTGGCCACACAGCCCAGGCCTGGCCTGATTGTTCCCACCCTCCTGCCTCACCGGGAAATGCCGGAATTAATGAGGAACATTTGGAAAAGGGCTCTTTGCTCTTAAACTGCTACCGAGACAGAAACAGCCCCTCTTCCTGTCGTCCTTTTCTCTCTGCTGTTTTACAGCTCAGGAGATTTTCTGTGCTGCAGGGGATGATCATCACCTGGGGATGATCCCAAAGAGCAGTGGAGGGGCTTTAAGGTGCCTTCCAACCCAAACCATCCCACGGTTCTGGAAGTGAGATATGAAAGCCAACCCAGCACATGACCTCAGGTGATGCCAACTTCCCTCCTCTCCAAAACTTCCCGAGGAGCTGAGCAGAAAAAAAGCCCCTTTGAGAAGAATGCCACGAGTTTTTTTTTTGGAAGATTGAGGTTCTCCAGGCTCAACTGTACTCACCACCCGGGCGGCTCTTTCTTGGGATTCACATTTCCGACAGAACCAGGGGCCGGTGGGGACCTGGACAATTCCATAACAAGCTGGGGGGAAAAAAAAGCAAAAAAAGACTTCATTAGACCATCTTTAAATTTACTGTTTCATTTCTCAGGTGTGTATAAAAGTTTGCAGGGCTTGGAGAAACCTCCTCCAGGGGAAGGTTGCCTGTTCATGGTGGAACTGGACGAGCTTTAAGGTCCCTTCCAACCCAAACCATTCCATGATTCCGTGACTGTGAGAGCTGTTACTGCTCAGAGACAGGTGACAAAATAAAAAATTAGGTGTACAATACATATTTTACTCCCATTTCCAGTTTCCAGCTCCATTCAGCTTTTTCCAAGAGGTCCAGGGTGATACATTTATTCAAGTTTTCATGGGCCAGTATGAAAAACTCCCATGAAAATCTGGCCTAAATGGGAATGGAGTGAATCAGAAACTGTGCTTAATTCTGGCCTAGTGAACACAAATGTAATTTTTTTTACTTTTTAACTTTTCAAGTGTCATTTCCAGTGACCTAAGTATAAACTGGTGACATGGATGACAGGAAGCACCTAAAGAATAATCAGGACTAAGATAAAAAATCTCAGCATCATGAGGGGAATCATCCCAGTGAGAATTCAGACAAGACACCAACTGAAATTCCCATTTACCCTGCACGCCCTCAACCTGCACATCACCTCCAGCAGCTTCCAGGACCAGGGAATTCACAGAATCATGGAATAACCTGAGCTGGAAAGGACCCAAAAGGAGCATCGAGTCCAACTTCAGGCTTTTTACAACTCCTGCTGGGAACAGGTTCTGTGTGAACACAAGTCTCCAGCCAATATCCCAACAGAACTGCTGGGTTTATCCAGCCCCTCTTGCTTCCTACATCACCTCCTGGTGCTCTCAGGGTCTCTCTCTGCAAGCTGCAGCTTTAAAACCAGCTCCCATGGTGCTCTCAGGGTCTCTCTCTGCAAGCTGCACCTTTAAATCCAGCTCCCACCTCTGCTGCTTGAAGACTTTCCACCTCCTTTGGTGATATTCCCCCTCCAAGCATCCAAGAATGGTCTTTGTCAGTCCCAAAAAGGAGCGTTTCTGACCCTAAAAGGGCTTTTGGCCACCACACAGGTGGGTTTAAAGCCACAAAGGCAGGGTAGGGATCCAAGCTGTGCCTCTCAGGGGAGGAACAAATTATCCCTCCCTCATTCCACCTCCAAGCAAAGAACAAATTACCCCTTCCTTATTCCCTCAAGCACAAAGCTGGTGGTTGGGAGGGAATCCCAGTCCTTCCAGACACTTGAAACTGGGCTGGGCAAAGCATCTGCAGCTCCCCTGCTGGAGGCAGGGCCGGGATGATCCCCGGGGGCTGCCCCAGCCCCGACCCCGCAGCAGGTTCCCTCCACCTCCCTCATGTCCATTATCCCACATCAGCCCCCGGGGGAGGGGAGGGGGGGAAACAAATGGAATCGTGGAGTTAAATGGAAGGAGCTGCCAAGGCCCAGGGAAATGGAAACGACATGAAAGCCCTGAGAGAGGAGAGGCTGCTTGGGTCCATCTTTAGCAGTGGCTGGGGGCCAAAAAACAAGCCCTCAGCTGGAGCCAGCACGGAGCTTCTGTGCCCGCTGCTTTCAAGGGGAAGAAAACAAGGAAGAAAACAAGGGGAAAAAAATGCAGAACATGAGCCGAAAAATACAATTTGTAAGTGTTCTTAACTGTCCTGTTAGAGTCTCCATTTCCCATCAGATGGTTTTGTTCATGTTCTGCATGTTCTGCCTTTTTTAAATTTTTTTTATTTATTTTTTTTTACTGGAAAGATTCTGCTTCGAAGAGGAAGAAAACAAGGGGGGGGGGAAAGAAATGCAGAACACAAGTCGAAAATGCAATTTAAAAGTGTTTCTCACTACCTTCTTCGAGTCTCCATTTCCCATCTTCGCATTTTGAATTTTTTCCCTGGAAAGATCTTTAAGCACCAGCACAGGAACAGGGCTGATATCTTTAAGAACCTAAGCCTTAATATGTAGCTACAGGTTTTTTTTAAAAACTACAGGGTTCTTTCTCGAGCTGCACAATCATTTCAAAAGGGAACTCTGGTTTTGTGGATATTTCAGGCAGCACAAAGAGACACCGAACCCGTGTGTGATGGCACAGAATGACACCCCACGAGCCAGAGGATTCCTTGCAGTGGTTTGTTTCTATTTAAGAAATAAAAAGCCTACCAAAAAAACACCACAGCACTGCCAGGGGCTGAGCGGGCTCAGAAAGAGGGTTGAGAACATCCATCACACACTGCTCCCCTCTTATGAATTATTACATCCTGAAAGACTCTTACCAGACCTAAATAGACTGTTGTGCTTCCTACACACACAAAATGAGCACTGACTACACAAAATAGTCTCTCTGAGACTATTCCTGCCCCTCTGAAACTCTTCTTGGATATTTCCAACTGTTCTGGATATTTCCAACTCTTCCTGCTCCCCTGAAACTCTTCTGGATATTTAAAACTGTTCCTGCCCCTCTGAAACTGTTCTTGGATATTTCCAACTCTTCCCGGTCCTCTGAAACTGTTCTGGATATTTCCAACTGTTCCTGGTCCCCTGAAACTGTTCTGGATATTTAAAACTGTTCCTGCCCCTCTGAAACTCTTCTTGCACCTTTGACACTGTTCCTGACCCTTGGGAACTGTTCCTATATATTGTGTTTATATTTTTGGGAATGGGCATAAGGATGCCAAAGCCCTTTATCTCCCTCCTCCCCCCAAAAAAAGAGAGGGGTGGAGAAACCCGTTCTCTAGCACAGGGTTTGATGAGTT
>NW_020897796.1:255067-255247 GCF_003984885.1 Neopelma chrysocephalum | reverse complement strand
GGATAGGGACAGAGCAGGACACAGGGATAGGGACAGAACAGGATCCAAGGAAGGGGCAGAACAGGATCCAAGGAAGGGACAGAACAGGACCCAGGGATAGGGACAGAGCAGGACCCAGGGATAGGGACAGAGAAGGATCCAGGGACAGAACAGGATCCAGGGACAGAACAGGATCCAGGG
>NW_020897796.1:247451-255057 GCF_003984885.1 Neopelma chrysocephalum | reverse complement strand
AGGATCCAGGGACAGAACAGGATCCAGGGACAGAACAGGATCCAGGGACAGGGACAGAGCAGGACCCAGGGACAGGGACAGCCCAAGACCCAGGGGCAGCCGGAACCAGGAGCGAGCATCGGGAATGGCTGGAGAGCGTGCAGGAAGAGGCTGGAGATGTGCTGGTAGATGGATGGGATAATAATAGATGGGAAAACAGACAGGCCAGATGAGCCCAGAAACCTTCGTGTTATTCCAAACAAACCAAGCAGGATAATCACCGCGCCTTTCTGCCGGCTTGGAACGGAACGCAAATACCTATTTTAATTCGTATTTTTTTTTGTTCAGGCACCCGAGGACAAACTTTCCGGCCCGATACCGTGTGTTAGGGGCGTGCTCGAGTCATTTAAAATGCAAAATAGCCCGTGTCGCGCTGCGAGGAGGAGGACGAGGAGGAGGAGGAGGAGGAAGAGGAGGACGACGGCTGCCTTCCTCCCTCCCTCCCTCCCTGCCCTTTGCAGGAGCAGCTCCGGGCCCCGCCGCCGCCCCCGGGGGTTACCCGGGGCCATCCCCCGACGGCCCCGCACCCACGGGAGGGGGGGGCATCTACGGCGCTGCCCCCCAAAAAAAAACCCCCGGGGGGGGGGGGTCGGGCAGGGTGAAAGCCCCGGGGGAAACACACCCGGTAACGACCCCCCAAAACCCTGGAGGTGCGTGTGTCCCCCCCCTCGGGGGGCTCCCCCGAGCCCCCGATCCCCCCGCGGCTCCCGCGCGGCTCCGTTATTCGGAACAATAGGGCTTAAAACAAAGCCCCCCCACCCTTACAGCCCACCCCCCCAGCCCCCGGCCTCCCCGGGGTGGTTTTTTTGGGGGTGGTGGTGGTGGTTGGGGGGGTGTCGGTGCGGTGCGCGGTGGGTTTTTTGGGGAGGGGGCGCAGGGATGGGGGGGTGGGTGCCCGGCGCTTACCTTGGTGCACCGCCACATTGCAGCCGTGCCCGTCGCAGTACACCAGCGGGTTCTCCGCCCAGCCCCGCTCATCAGAACAGACACAGCAGCCTCCCACCATCTCCTTCATACTTCCATGAGGGTTTCCTTTCCTCCCCCCCCCCCGCCCCCCTCCACGCGCCCCCTCCCCCCCCCCCTCCTCCTCCCCCCCCCCCTCTGCTCCTCCCCCCCCCCCCCCCCCCCCGCCTCCCCCGCCTCCCTCTACGCGCACACTCCTCCTCCTCCTCCTCCTCCTCCTCTTCTCCTCCTCCTCCGCGCTGCCCCCTCCCCGCTCGCCGCCCGCCTTCCACTCGCGGGGGGGGAAAATCAGGGGATGCGACCCCCGGGACGGGGCTGGATGGGGGGTCCCGGAGGGGGGGGGGAGAGGGCGAAGGGGGGTCCCGGTGTGGAGGGGGGGGAGGTCCCGGGGGCGGCGGGCGCGGCCGCGGCCCCACCACAGACATTTACGGCCCCCCCCCCGCCTTCAATCATGGCCGCGCCGCCCGCGCGCCCCGGTAAAATTTGCGGTTCACGGATCGCGCTCCGGCTGGGGCGGGCGCGTTTGCTCTCCGCGCGTCTCTTCAGGGGGGAACCGCGCGACATTAATTCTTTTTTAATTTTTTTTTTTTTTAACCTCCTTTCCGGCGGCGGGTTTTGCGTTTTTATTCACCACCACCACCGCCCCCTTTTTGCACACCCGCGTGTGCAAAAACCGCTGGATGCGCGCCCGAGCCGAGCGAACATGGATCGCTCCGCAGGGATGAGCTGGGACCGCTCGGCGAAATCCCATTATCTCGCCGATTCCGCGCTGACGGATCGGGGCTCCGCGAGCGCCACCGGCTGTCCTGCTCCCCCGGCTCCTTCGGGAACAGCTTTTAACCCGTTGGCACCTGTTTTGTTATCTTAGAATGTCCCCCCTTGGAGGGGGTTTGTGCCCAGCAGGACGAGCGTCAGAAATCAGCTGGAAACCGGTAAAAAGAAATGCTAAAATATAGGGAATAACTCTGTGTGGGATTGCTCCTGCACCTCCCAAGTCTGCACAGTATCACCCTTGTCTTGGACACATCATGGAGAAATGAGGAAAACCCAAACACGGAGCACAAAAATAGCAAATCTTTGAGAAGAGGCCCCAAAAGTCCATGTATCATGTTCCTCAGGCTCTCCCTGAAATCATCTACCTGAGAACACACAAAGCAGCTCCCAGGGGGTCTCATCGTCTCTCCTGTGGGTCCTCCCCCAGCCAGCACACCGTGCTCATGGAAAAAAGGAAGTGCTTGATGCCAAACATGGCAAAGAAACAGTGGGAAATGTACAATAAAAATGTACAAATGAGCAATTGTTCGCTGGTTTGTGCACACCAGTGTCCACCTTGTATCTTCCTCTTCCTGGCAGAGGAAGACCCGGCAGGGAGGGAATTTTGCTGGTGCTGCCATCCTCGTGATGATGAGGATGAGCCCTTGGCACACCCGATGCTGAGGAGGGATGGATGCGTCTCACAGGGACGGATTCCCTGGAGCCGCCCTGCTCCCGCTGCCCTCCATCCCACGTGCCTGAGAGCGCTCAAATTCCAAAGCAGGAACAGTTCCCGTGGGTTCTTGGGAATCCCAGCCCTCTGCAGGGCCAGGAGCTGGAATTTGATGGCTCTAGTGGGTCCCTTCCAACTCAGGACACTTCGTGATTTTATGATTTAAAACAGCTTAAACAACACCAAAACCAGTGCCAGGCTCTCCTAGCCCAGCCTCCCTTGCCACAGGTGGACTTTGGAAGGTCAGCCTGCCCCATAATATAGTTTCTTTTCAAACAAACCCCTCTCCTCGGAGAGGAAACCCATCGCTCCGAGCCCCATAATCACCAGTTAAGCATCCTTTAGATGGCACCTGTTCAAGCGTCACATCAAGGGGCTGGAAGGCAGACGGCTCCCTGAGCAGCCGCCCGCTGGGACGCTGTTCTTCCTTTTATCCCCCTCCTTTGAGAGCCACAGGGGCGGACAATACGGTCACCACATTGCTGGGAATTCACTCAGCCTTAGCTCACTTTTTTCTGGGAGGGTTTCCCCCCTCTTTTTTTCCCCCCTGCCTTTTATCTATTGTGTCACGAGCTTGTTTAAAAGGGAAAAAAAAGGAGTGTGGGGAGGGGGAAGAGATCTGGCTGGTTGCCTTTGTAACCTGGAGGAGATCCTTGTGGTTTAGGAATTGTCTTAAACTCCGGGACAAAGTGCTAAACATCCGCCCGGCCCTGACGGTCTTGGTTCCAGTTGGCCACGGAGACACTTGGACTTGAACTGCAAATTTGCCTTTAGGGGATTAAGTCCCAATTTACATAACTAATCCCCGCGGGGAGGAGAGGCTGGGCCGGGGAGGAAAAGGGCACAGAGGTTTCCCGAGAAAAATTTTTTTGGGGGGGGGAAGTGAAAGCCGTGAAAGCTGAGCCGTGGAGGTATTTAATTTATGGGTATTTAATTTATGGGTATTTAATTTGTGGTGGCCGTTTGTTGTTGCTTTTAATATAGGGAGGCAAAATTAAACTTACTGACTCATGGGAGCTGCTTCCCTTGAGCATCTCAGTTGTAACCACAGAGAGAAGCTACAAAAGTTGTTACTAAACTTAGTCCTTTACTACTCCATCCAGAAAAATCGTGGATAAGGGAAGTGGCTCCTCCACAGGCTCGTTCACCAGAACTCTGAGCCTTATCAGAGTCCTGGTTACAAATGATCTTTTATTTACTTTAATTATTATTTAAAAACGACATAAACTTAATTAACATCGAGTGCCTGACATGGAAATTCTTGAGATATAATAAATAAAAGGCTCTTATAGACTGTAAGGCCACAACATTGTGTTTTACAGATTATTAATATTTCAGCTATTTTATCTGTAAAATACACACATCCTGTGTTAAAGGCAAGAATGAGAATTAAGAAAGTTTATGTTTCTTATGATAATTCCACCTGCTCTTAGGGAATTTAAGGACTGAGCTGTGTCAGAGTGGTGTTTCTGGCCTGGCTTGTACAAAGGGAAACACTGGGATGTAAATATTTGATGGCTTGTGGTGATAAACTGCCTCTCTGCACGGTATTCCACCAGCTTTTCCTGGGAATGAAGACTCTTCCTTCCCATCTTTCTGGGGAAACCATCCCTCGGGTTTATCAGGAGCGAGGACTGTGATTTATCTGGGTCCAAGCAGGGCTAAAATTCTCTATTTGCACCCAAGCAAATCAGTGTCTCTGCTCCACGAACCCCTTTGCTCCTTCAGGTTTTACCTCATTCCTCTCGGGCAGGTTGGAGAAAGAGGGAATTGTGCTCCCAGGCAGCCAAATTCCTTGGATTCACCAGCAAGAACCGCTGCTTTAGAGCCTAAATCTCCCAGCTGGAACAGCAGGATCAGCTCCACAGGGCACGGCAGCCACGGCTCATCCTCTGCCAGCTGCAACCACCGGGGAGAACGTGCCACAATCCAGGAGTTTTCCAAACCACATCCCTTCCAGGAAGTTGTTTTCCCACTTCAGGCCCAGCTTTCATCCCTCTCACCCACGTGGATGCGTCGAGCTCCTTCATCTCCCTGCAAAACCAGCACAGAGTCTCCACACATTATTTATACACGTTATTTAAGGCTAAATAATTTAGTTTGGCTTCCTTTAAAGCTTTGCTTTTGAGGCTTTTCTTGTTTTGGATGCTGTGGTGGCTCAAAACACTGGGAAAGTTTATGGTGGTTGTAATTTCAAAGTAATTTCAAAGTAATTTCGAAGTCTTTCCTTGGAGAGGTAAATAATCCACAGCAGAGAATTCTAAAAATCTGGGAATTCAGGCTCTGGAGCTGCCACTGACCTCCTGCAAAGGCTTCAGGTGAATTATTTTGCTTTCCCCCTTCTTCTCTGTTTGGATTATTGGTTGTTCAAGGAGGGAATGACATTTTATCACCATTTCTGCCCCACTCCAGGATCGATGGGGTTTGATCATGTTCCACCATCACATCTCATAGGAATTGTAATAGGAATTAAAATCAGAGTGATGGTGGTGTTAGAGACAACTCATCACCTGTGATTCACTGCCCTACACAAAACTTCACCCACATTTATTTTTGGCCTATCCCACATATAATTCTGTTAAAGAGATTTCTGGGGTTTGTTTTTTTCTTCTCTAGTGGGTTTATAAAGGATAGAAACTCTTTCCTTTTGTCTCCACTAAAACCTGACTTTGTTCCCTGGCAACTAAAGGTCCGTTTTCACAGGTGGGTGGGTGAAAGGGGGGAAAATCCTGGTTGTTTCTTTCCATTTTCAGAGCGGATCGTTGAGCAGGCACTTAAAGAGTTTATCAGATGGGTTATTTTGGCCTTTGTCGTGGGCTAAAAGCTGCATTTCTGCCATACAAACACCCACAGGAACATTCAGAGAGTAAAGAAAGCCAAGAGCCCGACCCACACACACACACACACACTCCCAGCTTTGCTTTGTCAGGAATTTTCTGCCCTTGGACAAGTCACTTCCTCCCTTTGTGCCTCATTTTCCCCCCTTTGCTGGAGCAATTCCCCTCTGCAGAGCACTTTTGGGGTTGTTTGTCCCGAAAAAAGCACGATATAAGCTCGAGTTATTATTCCTTAAACAATGTCATTAAGGGCCTGGAAAGGAAACAGTGATGTCATTAACAATTCTGAAAGGAAATCGTGCCATTAATGACTTATGAAGGAAAAAAAGCAGTGATTAAAAGGGCTCCTTTCCCCCCTTCCAGCAGCTTAAACCAAACAAGGCAGTGGCTCATGTTTGTCTTCGTGGCTTTGAGGCCTTCAAAACAGCAAAGCTGATTCATGTGGTAGGTCAGGAAGATGACAAATTTGCTTTTTGGTGCTGAATTAAATTTACGAGTGGGAATATTTTAAGGGTCTGTTAGAATTGCTCCGTCTCTTTTTTGCCCTAAAAGCCCAAAATCCCACGTTTTCGTGACCCACCCGTGTTTGTGACACTTCCCAGCCCTCTCACCTCACTGTCCTCTCCCCCTGGGATCCCTGTGGGTCATGGATTTCGTGGGGTTTCGCTGTTTATTCTCTTTTTCCAGCAAAAAAGAGGCTGTGCCTCAACCCAGGGAGTTGAGGAACATCCCTAAAAACACGTCCAGTTTAACAAACCTAATGGGAGAGTTCCAAAATCACATAAACATGGCTTTGGAAGCAACTTCAAGAGGACTAATTAGGCTAATTCCCCACGGGGAGGCAGAGCCAAGGACTGATTAGTGTCATATTATGGGCTTTATTATTATTATTTACATTAGGCAGCGAATGTACATAACAATTAGTGGAGAACCAAGTGATGTGGTCTGTGTCCAGAAACCAAGAGTGTTTTTAAGGAGGCTGGAATGAGGCTTTCTCCAGTTCATTCTTCACATCCAAATCAGATGCCTTGGGTTTAAAAACCAGAACGAGTTTGGAGCTGCTCCCATCTCTTGGTGTTCCCAAAAACTCTGCTGATGACACGGAGCAGGACCAAGGCTTTGGAGAGCATTTCCACTCTCCTGGGGTGCTTTGCCACGGGGTTCTTCACAGCCCCAGGCCCTGGATCCTGATGTCAAAGTGGGGATTAATAATCAGCAACAGATTTTTTTCTTTTTTAATGGGACTTAGGCACCTGTTTCCCTTTGTGCCTTGGGACTTTTTCCTCGCATTCCTCTGCTTTTAACGCCTTTAAAGAATCCTTGGCAGTAATTGAAGCTCTGCCTGTGCCCACCAGTTGCTCTCATTTAATTGCTTCACGAAGCAGTTTAATTAAACCCTCTGCTCTGACGTCCTCGGGTGAGTTCAGAGCGTTGCATCAGCTCCACTCACAGTTGGGTGTTCAGCTCTTGGCTTGGCTCTTGGAAACTGCCTCTGAGACAGGAAACCCGAGGTAAAAAACCCCAAAGTGTCAGCCCTGCAGCCACGGCACAAACCCAAGGCCTCGTTCCGGGCTGAGATTTTCTTCCCAGGAGCTGAAAATATCCCGAGGTGAAGGGATGGGGATGAAGGCCACGATCCCTCCCTGCCACTGCCACGCCAAGGGACCGGTTCTAAACCTGCCCTGGGCCAGGCTTCCTCCTCCCTTCCTCCCAGAGCACCTATATATCCCTTCTATATGTGCATATAATGGCTTTTCAAGCTGTTTTCCAGCCTGCCAAGGAATCCATCCCGGAGCCGTGAGCGGGAAGTGATTTGTGGGGCTGCACCAGCAGCACCCAGGGCTGTGCAGGGCTGGCAGCTCCCACCCCAACCCCTCCTGCTCCCCAAAAATTACGCCCTGGCATCCCCAGGGGGCTGCTGGGTTTGGGGTGGAGCTGCCCCGTGCCCGGTGAGCC
This sequence comes from Neopelma chrysocephalum, assembly GCF_003984885.1. Taxonomy (NCBI): domain Eukaryota; kingdom Metazoa; phylum Chordata; class Aves; order Passeriformes; family Pipridae; genus Neopelma; species Neopelma chrysocephalum. Next base: position 247,776 of record NW_020897796.1, on the reverse strand, counting down.
AGCCCGGGGATTCGGGGCTGGGAACCTGCGGGGCTCAGAAAGCCCCGTCGACAGCGACAGGAAACCATCGGCGGCTTTTCGGGTTGCGAGCTGCAGCGCTGAGGTTCAGGCAACGACATCCTGCCCCCGGCGGCACCGGGAGCCGGGCAGGAAGCGGGGGCAGCGAGGGGAGAGGGGAAGGGGGGCCCCGGACCGCCCCCGGCCCACCCTACAGGCGGCACAGGGGATGCACATCCCGGGAGCGCGTTTGGCTCTCCATCCTTCCCTGCAGCTTTCCCTCCCTTCATCTCTCCCTGCACCTTTCCCTCTCTTCATATTTCCCTGC
>NW_020897796.1:223481-247441 GCF_003984885.1 Neopelma chrysocephalum | reverse complement strand
TTCCCTCTCTTCATATTTCCCTGCATCCTTCCCTTCATCTCTCCCTGTAACCATCCACCCAACCATCCTTGAATCCCTCCCTGCATTCCTCCCCTGAGGCTGAGGGAGATGGGATTGTCCAGCCTGGAGAAGAGGCTCTGGGGAGACCTTGGAGCCCCTCCCAGTGCCCAGAGGGGCTCCAAGGGAGCTGGAGAGGGACTTGGGACATGGACCTGAAGGGACAGGACAGGGAGGAATGGTTTTGAATTAAAAGAGGGGAGATTCAGGCTGGGTACTGGGAAAAAATGTTTTCCTGTGAGGGTGGGGAGGCCCTGGCACAGGTTGCCCAGGGAAGCTGTGGCTGCCCCATCCCTGGAAGTGTCCAAGGTTGGGATGGACAGGGCTTGGAGCAACCTGGGATAGTGGAAGGAGTCCCTGTCCCTGGCAGGGGGTGGCACTGGACATTACAGACAACTTTAAAGGTCACTTCCAACCCAAATCATTCTGTGATTACCCAAAACTCCAAACCCTCCAAAAGGCCTTTGAGCCCCCAAAGCCTCCCAGGAGTGGTGGGGTGGGGTGGGACAGGGTGGCTGCAGGCCCATGGGGGCTGAGGCAGCTGCACTTCTCATCTTCATCACAGCTCTGGGCTTAGTAAGGGCTGCAGGGACGGAAAAGAAAACGCAATCAACCCTTTGGCCCTTCATCACCGCTCTTGGGAGATTTGCATGGACTGTTCTGAGATGCCTGTGAACTATAAATGTCCTAATTATGTCTCAGAGGAAGAAACTGTGTCCTTTACTGATAATTTTGGTGATTTATCACCCACTCTGCTTTTAGTCATGTGTCTGGGTGGTGACTTACAGGCTGAGTTAGATCTTCTCACACCCCCTCTTACTCATCAGGAATTTCGAGGCTGTAACCTGGTCCTTAGTCACTGGTGAGTCACAGCTCGTCCCTTGGAAAAGAAAAGATGACCAAATTCTGTCATCCTCGAGGTTTTACCCCCAAAATAGTGTGTAAGTCACCGGCAGCACTTGTGTGTGATGCTTCCCACTGCGAGCTGAGGGATCAAAACTGATTCATGAGTAATAATTGCAATAAATCACTCGAGATGTGACTCACGTTTATCTCGATGCTGAGATATTTTTGCCCTTAACTTAATATTTTTGCTCTTAACTTCCCACAGGAGTGTGAATAATTGATAAAACTGTCCAAAAATCGGTGTCTCAGGCCAAGGCCCCCACGGGGTGGGTTTGAGCAGGTCTGTAGGGGGATGGTTTGTGCTGGAATATTCCGACGGAATTCACAGGTGTGAAACCTATTCAGGTGCACTAAGACCAGCTTTAAATGAAGCCTTACAACAACCTAATTCATGGCTGAACTAAAATAATCCATCATCAGCAGAGTACAAAGCAGTAGTGGGTCTGTGTGAGAGCTCTGCACAGGCACAGCAGCGTGTTTAGAGTAATTTCCTAATATAGACAACCCACTCTTGTTCTCTTTCCTCCTTTCGCTCTGCTTTGGCTCGGTGACAGCGGGATTACAAAAATAGTGAGAAGACCTGAAATTGAGAGCGAGGCTGGTTGTGCAGCTCTGTGTCGCTTGGAGAGACACAAAGAGTCGGGTTCCTGTGATTTGTGAAGTGTCAGCTCCGACGGGACACGTTTTAGCGGCGTTTTCCCCCCTCCCTGCAGCGGGATCGGCGCGTTTTCCCCTGCACGGGTTTACTCACCCGACCCACCGGGTGTATTCCCACTTCTCTGCCCCGTGTTTTGCTGCCCAATTCAAGGAAATAATCTCCCAGAGACGCGTGTAAAGTCATCCTGCAGCTCTGCCTCCTGGCACGGAGCGGATGGCAACACATCCCTGCAGCGGCGTGCGGGGAAAAGGGATTTTCCCTCCGCTGCTGCTCTCTCCCGGCCGAGTTTCTGGAGGAGAACCCCCCTGGGGGAATCTGTACCAGCCCCCCGGGGTCCCAAGGGCCGGGGGGCTGAGCAGATGCCCCGGGGATCCGGGGAGGGGGGATCACGGAGCTGCCCGGGGTGCCGGGGAGCGCCGGTGGGAAGGCAGCCGGGGACCTCTGCTGGGCGAAGCCTTAAAATGCCCTTTTTTCCCCCAAAATCGTGCCCTGCGGCCAGGTCGGCACTGGGAGCCCTCCGGAGGGCGCCAGCACTTCGTCTTTCCCCGCCGGGTCGGGCCCCCCCTCCCCGCTGCCCCTGGGGGACCGGGAGAGCATCCCCCAGCATCCCCCAGCATCCCCCGGCCGCCGCACCGGGACCAGCCCCGGGCAGGCTCTGAACGGGGAGGGCGAGGAGAGGAAGGGACATCGCCTGGATCCCTGCGGGGGAGAGGGGAAACCTCCCAGGACTGGGAATAACCGCACGAGACTGAGCTGTTCCTCGATTATTTCTCCCACCGACCCGTCCGCCCGTCCTCTGCTCGGGTCCCCCGCCTGTCCTGTCCATCCCCCGCTCCTCCTGCCGCATCCCGATCCTCTCCATCCCGGCTCCCGGAGCGGAGCTTCCCCGGGGTGGGACATTCCGATTTAGCGGAGAAAATCCTCCCTGGGACTTCGCTCTTCCTCGGAAGAGGCCGAGGCTCCCTGGGGTACGAGATCTCCGGGGAAAGAGGGTGCAAAGGGGTGCCCGGGCTCCGGTGTGGGCACAGCGGATCCCGGAGCCCGGTAACGGCGGGGAAACGAACCCGCGGCACCGCAACCTCCCTCTCGGAATCCAGCCGGGAGTCGGGACGGCCGTGGGGCTCCTCTGACGGTTTTGTCGCTGTTGGGAGAGTTAAAAAGCACCGCCGGGGGCAGCGGCGAAAGTTGCCGTCGAGGCTGAGCTCGGGAGCCGGTGGCGGGAGCGGGACGGGGCTGGGATGAGGGGATGGAGCCGAGGGAAGGGGATGGGGCCGAGGGAAGGGTTCCGCCGCTTCTTCACGCCCAGCTTTGGCAGCGGGGCGGGCAGGAGGGGGCTGCGGCCCCCAGAGCCCCGCTCCCGGCGCCTCCTGCCCGGGCGTGCAGAGCAACCGGGGGGGCACGTGTTTTTGGGGGTCCCTTCGGACAAGCATCGAAGGGAAAACGCAGGGCGAGCAGAGCCGGATCCTGGGGTGTCCCGGCTGCAGCAGCACCCCCGGGCAGCGCCCCGACCTCGGAACCCACCGCCCCAGCCGCGCCCCGCTCATCCCGCCCCGCTCGGGAGCGATCGCTGCCCACCCCGGTGCCCGGTGTCCCCCCCGCGCTCCCGGTGCCCGGTGCCATCCCCGTCTCGGTGTCCGCTCGCTCGGGCACCTCGATTTTTGGATGATAACTTGCGAGCCGCTCCCCAAAGCCATCTCTTTGTCTCATCTCCGTTTGGGGACCAGCGAACCCCCCTCCGCCCCCGGGGCGCTCCTGGGGAGGGGGCACAGCCCCAGGCTCTCCCTTCCCTGCCCCACTGGGTGGGATATTTCTGCCAGGAGCTTCCTCGAAAGCGAACCTGAAGCTGAAATGTCCATTTTGGAGTGAAACTCAAATATTTCCCATTTTCCTGTGTCCCAGCTCGGTGTCCCCCCACCTCCATCCAGATCTCAGCGTCTCCAAAACCCAGCACCATTTGGCAGCTGAGAGATCCCACCGCGCTAAAAAATAATGCTAAATTCAAATAAAGACCAACAGATGCGACCCCCGCCCCTCCCCGCGGAGTAAAGCACTTCCCAGCCTTTCCATGACTTCTTTTTCCATCACGAATTCCAGGGTTTAACCCAACTCGGCTGCAGGTAGAGCAGCTCCTGCCCGGGTGGTGCCGAGCGCGGAGACCCCACACCTCTGTCCGCGTGTCCGTGTGTCCGTGCGCGCTCAGATCCGCTCGTGCAAGGACACACGGACGCTTCGGGAGCCAGGGCTCCTCGTGCCCCGGGAGCGTTTGACGCGACCCTGTGGTCCCGTATCCCAGATTTGGTGCGAATCTCTCCCACAAATCAATATTTAAATCAAAATTCGGGCTGTTTAAACACGCGCGGAGAGAACACCCCCCAGCTCTGCTCTTCCCCGCCTGCACGTTCGTGGGCCCCGCGATTTAGAAATTCCCGAATCTTTGCTTTCTGGATGCTCAGAGCCCGGGAATTGTTTGGGACGAGCACACAAATATCCACTTCCAGCAAAAAAAACCACCTCGGCCGGGTCGAGCCTAAACGTCGGCAGAACCCCGAGGACCTGCCCGTGCAGGGAGAGATTTTATGATTATTGTTGCTGTTGCCAGAAACCAGCAAACTTTACGGTCCAGATGTTTGGAGAGTGTCAGAACAACTTTGCTGCTGCTGCTGCTGCTGTTGTTTTTATGGCGAAATCAAAAGCCATCGCCGGGGTTTATAATCTGAGAGATCGCCCAGCCCTGCAAAGAATGCAAGGTTGGTTCTCTCTTTCTACTTACCTAACCCAGATGCTCCGGTATCTCCCGCCGCTGACAGCCGCTCGCTTCAAAGGCTTGGCCTCGGCCATCCATCAATTAGGATAAAAAATGAGCCCTCGTTCTCCCGCGTTTGTTTTGGGAAGAGGGAAATCATTTAAACAACTGTATCTCCATTAAACGAGGGAGCGAGGGCGGGGAGCGGATCCTCTTTTACCTTCTGAAACGGGGCGAAAATGCTGGTTCACAAAACAGACGCTTTTTTTTGGGGGGGGGGGGGCGAGTAACGCCCTCACAAATAATTTTTGGTGCCCCCCACAAGCCCTGGGCGGTGATGAAGCCGCAGGTCAGGGGCAGGAAAAGATGTTTTTCCCCTTCATTTCATCGCTCAGTGGGTAAAAAGGCAAAGGGTAAACATTAATGTTGAGATCTCATCACTTTTTTTGGTTTATGATTCTTAACTTTTTGGGTTTTATTTACAACTCTTCCTTTTTTATTCACGGTTCTAACCTTTTTATTTCATTTTTTTATTTTTGAAGGCCCTGCGTCCTCCAGCCCCAGCTCCCGGTGTTTTCCTCCCCATCTCTCGCAGCACAGGGAAGGGGAAATAACTGAGGGGTGAGTGGGCCTTTCCGCAGGATTCTTTTTTCCCTCAAAAAAAGGGGAAACTTGAGCAAATTGGGTGACTTTTGAGGCCGGAGCGACACTCACCGAGCGTCCCCAGGCAGCGAGGGGGGCTCGGCAGAGCCAGCGGCAGCCGTTCTGCCTTTTATTGTCGCCAATTAGGCGGGTGTTGGTCTAAAAAGGGCTCCCATCCTTCCCCATCCCGAAGGGAACCTCGAGCCTTCGGGCCTCGTCCCTTTAAACAGCCCCTTTGCCTTTTTTATTTACAATAAACACGTTTTTGTTAATGAAACCTTCGCCCACTTCGCAACCTCCCTCCACCACCACCCCCCCTCTTCCCTCCCGGCTTTCCCTCCCCTTCCCAAAACTCCATAAAGCTCCGGTTTTTGCATATCTGAGCCCCCGGTCGGTGGGGTTGGGTCCTTCGGGGGTCCCCGGGTCAGCCCGGGGGCAGCGGGGTCATTGTATTGCCATCATGGGTCAATAAGCAACTGGTCAGGCTCTCAATCCACATCAGGCCTTGAAGAGGACTGGGAAATGGGAGAATCCATTCATAATAATAATAAACTTGTCAATCAATAACAGGGGCCGGGAGAAATACTTTGTAAAAAGGTAAAAAAAAAAAAAAAAGGGTTTTTTTTTGTTTTTTCCCCCCCCCCCACCTCCCCTTTTTAAAGTTTGACAACACGAAGCTCGACACAGTTTCAAAACGCTCCGAGGATATTTTTGTCCGAGGGATTTTAAATCATAATTGCGTGAAATATAACACTTAAAAGTTAAGGAATAAGCGTTGTAGCTACGAGGGAAATTTAAATAAGAATTGATGATGTTGCCCGAAGAATATAAAACGCTTTTTGAGGGGAAAAAAGCAGCATCCAAGACCATTCCCTGTCTTATAAAAAGACTGAAGGATTGTGGCTTTCTTGCCTCTCCTTTAATTCCCACTGATACCAGCACCCACCAAAGGGCGAGGAAGAGTTTTGGTTTAAGCTTATTTTAGCAACAAAAATATTTTCCGGCGTTATTTTAATTTTAAACCGAATTAGTGAACAAAACCCCTGCGTTAATAGCAAATCAGCGGGTTGGGCACACTGAGAATTCCCCCCGGTTCAGCTAAATTTAAAGGGAAATAAAATAAACCCCCACGAAACAAGATTACTGGGGATGAAATTTGTCCGAAAATCCAGGCTTATCATTGGACTAATCTACAAATTATTTTATTAGGAGCTGCTGCCGTATAAAAGGAGTAAGAACCTGGATTAAGCGAGGAGGGGGGAAACAACCAAATCACAGCAGAATATGGGAAACATCAAAAGGCGACGGGAGAATAATGGGAATTCTCTGCTGGCTTTAAGATCGAGGCATGAAATCTCCCATCTACAAACTCGTTTTTCCTCTTTATCACAACTCCGGGGGGGTTGTTTTTTTGGAGGTGGGTTTGATTTCAAGACACACACTCCTCTGGGCCGCGGCAAAACCAGTATTTTAAATAATCGGAGAGGAAAATAACCTCGGAAAAGGGAATTTCTCCCCTTCCAGCCTCCCCTCGCGAGTCGCCGGCTTTACCAGGACCCTCCTCCGAGGCTTTTCTCCGGGATTTCTCCATGAGAAGGATCCCTCTTGGCGCTATTTAAGCTGTATTTGCTTAGGAAAACAAACAAACAGCTATTTTTTTTTCCCCCCCCGATCGGCGGTGTTTATTAGGGTCTAATTCCCTTCAGCTGCTCCGCAGAAAAATGTGGTTTTCTTTGTTGGGCGACGCTGAAAGGTTGGTTATTAGGAAAGATAGAAATAAAAGCCCGAAGTTTGGAAGGGATGTTGGAAGGACGGGAGCGTCTAATTCCCGAACCGGGACCCTCCAGAAAACCCACACGAAGGAGCAAAACCCACTCAGACGATTAAAAACCGAGTCCTTTCTCCATCCTTTCGGGATCTGCTCCCCGGATTTGTCTTAAATCTCCGGTTTTACCCGAAATCTCTTTTGTTTTACCCGAAATCTCTTTTATTTTACCCGAAATCTCTTTTGTTTTACCCGAAATCTCTGTATTTCAACCCAAAGCTCTCTCTTTTACCCCAAATCTCTCCAAAGCAAGGTTTAAAACCTTTTAAGCTCGGTCTAAGCAGCACCATTTGGTCTGAGCATCCTATTGCTCTTCCTAGGCCTCTCCGGTGGTTTAAATCCCGCAGTTTTCATCAAATTCCCCATTTTCCAGTATTTTTTGGGGTGGTTTCCTGCCGTTTGTTGTCGGTTGGTTGATTCGAGGGGGTTGATGTTTGGAATTTGTTTTAATTTTTATTTTTATGGGTTTTTTTCCCCCCAAAACCCGTGTTATTTTAAACAGAATTAAAAGAGAACGAGAGCAGCAGGGCCGCCCCAACCTGAGCCGTTCCCAAACTTGAATCCACTTTTTGTGTTTTGAAACAAAAGAGAAGGAAAAAAGGGATTTACGTCTTTATAAATTGTCCCTAAATACACCTTTTATTCGCACCTGAAGGGGGAAAAAAAAATCCCAAAATAATGGAATATTATTTGCATCCCAGCACAGATTCACTGGGAATTATCCCAGTTTGGTGCTGGCATATCCCAGTTCCACAATCGGCCACTTCAGAAACCTCTTATAAATATGAAAATTAATAAATACATACACTCAAATATTATTTTAGGATTTATTAAAATGTTATTAATTAATGATGAAAAGTGCCCCAAGTTTAGGCTGAGGATGGGGGGACGTTTTTAGGTGGTTTCATTGAATATTATTCCCAAACTGCTCATCGAGAAGAAAGGAGGGAAATCCTGAAAAATCATAGAACCATTAAAAAATCATAAAATTATGGAACCATTCAGGTTGGAAAAGACCTTTAAGATCGAGTCCAACTATTAATCTGGAAAAATAAGAAAGAAATCCTGAAAAATAACCTTATCCCGTGGGAAGGAGAAGGAATATCTCCGATTTTGAGTGCATCTGAGAGCATTTTAGCAATCCCTGGCTGCTGGCAGGGTAAAGATGGATCAGTTATAAAACTTCTCATCACCCCAAGGAGAAGGAGGATTTTTTTTTTTCCCATCTGTCCCTCAGGATGGGGTTGGATCTGCTCCTTCAGCAGCCTGTAAAATGTACCAGAGGCCTTTAAAAAGTCAGGGCACCGATGGTTTGTGGAAATATTTCCAGTATTTTTGGGAGAGCAACAGCCTCTCCCAAAATATTAGGGGTTTTCCCGGTGCTGGGCTGAGCTCAGCTCCTCTGCCCCCAGGTCTGTCACAAACTATTTTTGAAATTAAGGGGGAGGACAGGAAAAAAAATTCAGAATTTCAATATTTCCCTTGAAAACACCCCCTCGGATCCGAGCCAAAGGGCTTTTCCATCCCTTTTCCCGTCCTTCCCTGTGGGAGCACCAGGCCCATCCTGCTCCAGGAGACAGCGTTTAGTGTCTCCCGGGAACATTTTCCAAGGGGTCTCGTTTGTAGGGCCACGGCCAGGAGGTCCCGTCTTTAGGATTCTCTGCATTCTCTTCTTTAGGATCATTTTGGGCCACCTCGTTTTCTGGGATTTGTTTCTCACAGGACACGGGAGTAAATAAAACCTTTCCTCACCACGGGAATAATTTAGTTGGGCCAAAATTGATTTCTAATCACGTTTTTTTCTTCTCCTGGTGAATCTGATGGATCTCCCAAATTGCTGCTGCTCCGTGAATTCCCCCCGGCTCATTCCTGCTGGGAATCTTACTGGCACCCACTTTTTTCCTGCTGGCACCCACTTTTCACTCGGGTCTCCCCTCCCCTGCTCTCTGCTGGAGGTGTTGAATTTGGGAGAGTGTCCGAGTAAACCCACCCCCCACCCGACCCAATTCCCCCCCGGGCACGATCCCAACCCCCGCGGAGCAGCCCCGTCCCCCCACCAAAAAAAAAACAACCCTTTTTTGATTTATTTTGGGTTTCTTTCCATTTCTGGTGTCCTGGCACCGGATCCAACAGAAAACGAGGCACCGGGGAAACAACGTGGAATTCCCACGGGGGAAGCCCCGGCTGGAACCTGTGGGATCCACGTGGAAATCCCATGGGAAGCCTAAGTGGGATCGGCGGGACGGAGGAGCGGGGCCGACCCTCACCCCGCCCCGGAGCTCCTGGAGCCTGTGGGATCCACGTGGAAATCCCACGGGAAGCCCGAGTGGCATCCGAGGGATGGAGGAGCGGGGCCGACCCTCACCCCTCCCCGGAGCTCCTGGAGCTTTTGGGATCCACGTGGAAATCCCATGGAAAGCCTGAGTGGGATCCGTGGGCGGGAGGAGCGAGGCCGACCCTCACCCCTCCCCGGAGCTCCCGCAGCCCGCGGACACGCGTGAATCCCCCTCTTCCCCCTCCTCTTCCTCTTCTTCCTCCTCCTCCTCCTCCCGCGCAGCCCTCCGCGGGTGCGTCCGCGCTTCCGTGCCAGGCAAACCCGTGCCAGGCAAACCCGTGCCAGGCAAACCCGCACCTTTCCCGCAACTCCAACCCACGCGGGGAGGCGCGTGGGGATGAGTTTTACGGGAATAACCTCACCTGAGAAGTCCTCCCCTCTTTTATCTCGCTCCCAACTTCCCCCCGCCCCCGGGGAGCTTGGAGCGAGATTCCAGGACCTCTGGAATTGGGATATCGCCATATCCCCGTAACTTTTATCTCTTCCCGAGGGAACGACCAGCCCTGACAGGTACGAGGGTTGTCTCCCGGGTGGAGATTATCGCGGGCACCCCCGGGTTATTCTCCGCTGGCCTGGGAGGGTTGGAAACCCCCCCTCGACCCTCGGGAGCTGAGGTGCAAAAATACATATATATATATAAATATATAAATATACAAATCCATAAACACACAAACCTGCAGACGCACAGATATAAAAACATAAAATCGCACGAAAATACAGACACACAAATATTCAGTTACACAAACACGCGGATGTTCAGGTAAAGGCATAAACACCCGAATAAACGCACGGATACATCCAGATCCACATCCAGGCGCTGCCAGGTCTTCTGGCTGTGCCCAATTCCCAAAGCTGCATCCCTTGGGATCGGGGCAGCCCCGCCACAACAAGGGGGGACCCACGGAACATCCCAATCCATGGATATTTCCACCTCAGGCCTGCAGCCCTCATAAAAATAAACATAAAGGGGTGTGAAACCCACCGTCCACCTCATCGTGACCTATAAACTGATAAGCGGGAGGTGAAGGTGACATGAAGGGGACATGGGAGGTGACAGGGAGGGCAACGGGGACCCGCAGCGAGGTCACCTAGAGCGGGAACAGGGAGAATTTATGGTGCCACCAAAACGCTTTTGCTTGTGAACCACCACCCGCCCGCATCCTACCCACAGTTATATACACATATATAGGGATGTAAATTATCTATATGTCCCACGTCTCCCCACAGAGACATCCCCGCACACACGCTGAACTTTATCCCCCTGCCGAAATATCGCCTGTTTGTGCTCCTACGGACAGAGATTTCCTGGGAAATGACGTATCCATACATTCGCCTTCGGAGCCCTGTTTCCTCCTGACCAGCGCTCGGGGGGCTCCGGTTCCTCTCTAAACCCCCCCCCCCAGGCGATCGGGAAGAGTTTATTGCTCTGCCTGCTCTGCTCCAACTTGTATTTTGTCTCCCAGACCCCCTCCCAAGCCCCGCGGCTGCATCGGAGGGGGATATTCCCCGCCGGCTCCTTCCTCCACCCCACGCTCCCCTCCTCCAGTCTGGCACGGAGCAAAGCTCAGCCTATAGGTAAAATGGCTCTGGCTTTATGTGGAAAAAAAAAAAAGCCCCAGGATCTCCATTCTATTTGCGAAGGGAAGCTCCGGGCTGAGCCGAAATCGGGATTTTTTTTTTATTTGTGGTCCCTCGCGAGGAGCCACCGCGACGAGCTGCGGTGTCCCCCTAAAGCGGCCGCTTTCCGTCCATCGCGATGCGAACTCTCCCCCCTCCCCTCTGCCCAAACAAAGAGGAATTTGGTGTTTGTGTTGGCCGGCAGACCTTTACTCACAGGAAACTCTTGCCTGTGGAAAACGAGGGTGAAATGTGGTGGATTAATCTGGAAAACTGGGGGGGGGGGTTCTGCCCGCAGCAAGGCCGAGGGTGCGCGGGGGGCGAGCGCCCAAAGGTGCCGGGAAGGGGGGAAGCCCCCGCAGGGATCCCCCTCCCAGCAGAACCGATCTGGGCATCGGGGGGGTTCCCCTCCCCTCCGCCGGTAAAAGCAAATCAGGTGATCTCCGCTCCCAAATTAAAGGCGATGTCGGAGTTATTTTAAATTTTTTTACACGCACACTCAGGAATGCGCTTCCTCCTCCTCCTCCTCCTCCTCCTCCTCCTCCTCCTCTGGGAGTGTTGCTAAATCGGGATCATTTGTGGTTGATCGTACACAGGGTTTAACAAATTATTATTATCAAATTACTCCGATTTTGCCATTTGAACCGCACACCAAAAAAAAAAAAAAGGAAAAAAGAAAAATAAAAAAAAGGCAGAGGAAGAACTAAAAGCAACTTTTCATGTGGGAGACAGACGGGGCTTGAAAGGGAGCAGCGTGCGCTGCAGAGCTGCAGCTTCCCTTCCCCCAGAAAGGTTTCCGAGGTAACTGTTTCCCCAAAATTAGCCTCCTGAGCAGAGAGTTAAAATCCCTCGGTCCAGCCTCCGCGGCTCCACTCGCTCCGCTCAAGTAGCTTCAGGTTTATAAAGAAATCGAGGGGACGGGACAATGGAGCTGCGGGCTGGGTGAGGGCTCGGGGAGCTTTTTTTTTTTTCCTCCCCCTTTCCCCCTTTGGAAAGAGGAATCCGCAGCCCTGTTTTTTTTTTTGGGAAAACATCGCCTGGTTTGTAAGGCAGGAGAGAGTTACCAAACGCCGAAGAAATCTTGGGATTTAAAGTTTGAAATAAAGTTTAGCAGCGCAAAGGCGTGCGAGAGAATTTCCTTTTTTTTCCCCCCTATTTTTTTTCTTTTGCCCCTTATTTTTTTTCCCACATTTTCTTCTCTTTTTTTTCCCTTTTTATTTTTCTTTTCCATTTTTCCATTTTTTTTCCTTTTAAGAAAGAGTTTGGAAGAAAAAGATACGAAGTGAATAAAGACCGTGTGTGAGTAAAAAAAAAAAAAAGAATGTATAACTATCTTTACATTGCTTTTCTTTGCCGATGTTATTGTCGATCCCGCGCTCCAGCCCGTGCTCCTTCCAGCTAATAAATACAGTAATTGGCAATTAATAAGCATTCCAGCCCGGGCTGAAGGATGAATTGTCGCGGAGTCAATCGTTTTGAACAACTCGCTTAGAGAGGAATATCTTTCACGCTTTATTAAATATATACGTACACACACCCATCCCAGAGGAATCCAGATTTGGGAAGGCGCAGCGACCTCTTAAAACAACCCTACGTGGAGCAAAAAAAAAAAAAAAAGAAATATATATATAAATATATATATATATATATATAGCTAAACCGCGGAAACAAAGCGGAGGCACCCGCGCTGCCATCGCCTCGAAAAAACGGCGTAATTTTGAATATCTTATTTTTCTCTATTTTCGCAGGGAAGGAGCAGCCCGGGGAGGGCTCCATTGTGTGCGCGCTCGGGCGGGGGCTGCGCGGGGGCTGCGCGGGGACTGCGCGGGGCGGCCCCCCCGGGGCTCTGGGGGGTGGTGGGGAGGGAGGGGGGGGGGGTGTGCGTGTGAAATGTTGGGGTTTAATGACATCAGAGGCCCCGAGCGCCCAATCAGGGGGCGGGCGGCGGGTCCGGCTCGGCGGGGTGTTCCCCTAGAATATACCGAGCCCGCGGGGCCGCGAGTGCGGAGCCCGGGGAAGGTGGGAGCCGCACGGAGCCCCGCGGCTCCCCCGCCGCCCGGACCTTTCCCCCCCCCCTCCCCCAGTCCCCCGAACTCCCCCTTCCCCACCTCCGCCACCATTTTTCCGTGCCCCCCCCTCGCCGGTAGCTTTGTTTGTTTTAAGCATCTCAGCGGCTTCGCGCGGCCGAGCCGGGGGGGTGCCCGCGCTTGTTGATTCTCCGCTCCCCCCCCCTGCCGTCCCCCCCCCAAAAAAAAGAGATTATTTTGGAGGCGGAAGGTGGGTGCGCGGCCGCGGGTGGGGGCCGGCCCGGGGGGAGCCCGGAGGATGCGAGATGTTTGACTTCTTTATTTTTCTTTCCTTTTTTTTTGCCGGGGAGGGGGAAGACGAGGAGTCAAGCCCCGGTGCAGGCGGAGGAACTGGGTGTTCGGAAGATGTTGCAAACCATTGACTGGAGCGTTTGAAAGGGAGATCGACTGCTTTGGCTTTTTTTTTTCTCCTCTTTTCCTTTTTTTTTTTCCCTCCCCTCCCCCTTTTCCCCCTCTCCGGAGGGGTAGGGATGTGTGTGATCAGGGAGTGGAAACAAATATGTCCTTATTTTCAATGCCCCCTTTGAAAGAGACAAAGTAAATGCTCCTTGCAAAATGTTCCTGACCTGCGAAGGGACCTTCGGAATTGTTCCAGCCACCATGGATTACAATGGGGAAGCCAGGCCGGGGGATTTTCATGCCGGCTATCAAGAAATCGAAGGGATAAACTTGGGATACTTACAGATCAATGGCACCCAGATGTTTGCTCTGGCCCAGGTCCTCAGCGACCTGTTTAAGGATATCCCCAGGACCACCATCAGCAAGAAGATGGAAACCTTAAAGATCAAGAGCCGGCGCTGCGATCTTAAAGAGCTCCGGACCCTCAAGGCCATCAACTCGGTGCCCACCCGCGCGGTGAAATGCTCGCTCATCTCCAAGGCGGACCTGGAGGCTCTCTGCACCTCCTGCAAGAGCCTCAGCCCCCGCAGGAGGAAGAGGAAGAGGAAGAGCAAGAGGAGGGAGCAGCTGCTGCTGCCGGCCCCGGGGGAGCTGTTCCCCTGCCCCCGGCCCCAGCTGCTGCCGCCCTGCAGAGCCGGCGGCTGCTGCGGCCCCTCCGCCCCCGCCCGCCCCCGGCCGCCCCCCGCCTTCCCCGGCCCGCAGCCCTTCCACAGGGCCTTCCCGCCCCGGGGGGGCCGCGGGCTGGCGGGCCGGGGGGGTCTGTTCGCCGGGGTGCTGGCCGGGTACCCCCGCGACCTGGCCCTGCTGCATCCCGCGGCCGCGCATCCCGCCGCGCTCCCGGCCGCGCTCGCCCCCGCGGGCCGGCGAAAGAGGGGCCCCTGCTGCGCCAAGGGGCTCTTCCCGCAGGAGAAGGGGCCCGCGGCCGCCAGGAAGGGCCGCTCCTCCGGCTTCCCCGGCTCCAAGCGCCAGGGCACCTCCGCCGGCTACTCCAGCGACTCGGACTCCAGCCTGGACTTCGCCGGGTCCAGCCCCGCCACCTCCAGCGACTCGTCGGAGGAGGAGGAGGAGGAAGAGGAGGAGGAGGAGGAAGGGGACAGCTCGTGCAGCAGCGAGGAAGGCAGCTCCTCGGAGTCGGAGAGTAGCTCGCTGTGCAGCGGGGACTCGGTGCAGAGCACCCGGTACAGGCAGGCGGCTCTGCCGCGCTTCCCTCCGCAGCCCCCCCGGGAGCCCCTCGGGGAGGAGCGCCCGGCCGAGCCCCCCCCGAGCGTGGGCAAAGCCCTGCGCCCCGACCCCGACCTCCTCTTCCTCTCGCAGCAGCTCTGGGCCAGGACTTTGCGAGCGTCAACTTTGGAAAGTTTGAGCCCGGCTCCAGCCCCGGGCTCGGGGGCTCAGCCGCAGCCGGGGCTGTACGCGAAGCAGGAGGCCTCCCCTTCCTCCTCCTCTTCCTCCTCCTCCTCCTCCTCCTCCTCCCCCCCTCCCTCCCCGAGCAGCACCCCCGAGGGGGACCCGCAACAAAAGGAGGGAGGCTTTGGGGACGCGGAGCCCTGCGCCAAAGGGAAGGATTTGCACAAAGATGCCTCGAACAATAGAGCCTCGTTAGAACGGGCCGAGCGGCAAAGCGGAGCCTTAACCGGGCCGGCGCCTTCCCCAGAGGCGGCCCCGGGCTCGGTCCCGCAGCCCCCGGAGCTGGGGGGGAGCCCCGGCCCCGCGCCCCCCGGAGAGGAGGGGGAGCCCCGGCGGGAGCACTTTGACCGGCTGATCCGGCAATCCAAGCTGTGGTGTTACGCCAAAGGGTTCAACCTGGACGGGAAAAGTTTGCGGCACGGAGGGAGGCCGGAGCCCTGGAAAGGCGCAGAGCTCAAATCCCCCGGCTCCAAAAGAGCAGAGAGCCCCAGCACCTTGTCATCCAAAGCTTTGAGAGGCAATGGCTCGGAAAGGAATGCCAAGCGCAGACGCCTCGCCAGAGGCGCTGAGGCAGAAAGGCAACAGAGCTCCTCCAAAGGGAGGCCACAAAAGACTCCGAGGAGGAATGCCAAAAAGGGAAACACTCCCTGCAAACGCCTCGGCAGCGCCGGGCCAACCCCGCCTCGGAATTCCTTCAGCCTCATGGGCAACTTCCCCTGTATTCCCTCCCTGGTCGTGGGGGAAGATGGGGACCTGTGTCCTGCCTCTTCCCTCGGGGGCAAAAACTCCTGGGCTCTCTCCAAAACTCACCCGCTGTGGAGCTGGCACCTGGGGGGCAACGCCATCCCGGTGCCCCCCAGCCTCAAATTCCGGGGCTATAGCTTGGAGGATCTCTAAGGACAGCGGACAGCCCGGAGGAAAGGTTGACGTGCAACAGATGAGAGCGGGAGGGGCCCCGGGGCGGGGGGGGGGCGGCCGGGTCGGGGTGTCCCGGGGTGTCCCGGGGTGTCCCGGAGTGTCCCGGGGTGTCCCGGGGGTGGGGAGCGGGTCCCTCCGTCCCACCGAGCTCCGAGTGGGGAAGGGGCTGCCCGGAGGAGCCGTGTGAGCTCCGGGGGGGGTGCGGGAGCGTTCCGGGGGGGGGGGGCGGGGGAGTGTGTGCACGGCTCGGGTTTGGGGGGGACACGGGGGGGCCCCCGCTCTGTCTTAGGGGGGATTTATTTTGTCCGTGTGCGCGCCAGGGGCCGGTGTTGGGTTTGGGGCGAGTTTAAGGGTGAAACTAAAACACGCGATCGAACCCAGGGGGCGGCGATCGACGACCCCAACCTCCCAAAATCACACCCCCCCCTCTCCCCGCCCCGCTGCCAAACGCGGTGGGTTGTTCCCAGCAAAGGGATTTGGGACGAACAGGCTTCTCACGGCGCAGGGAAAAGGGTTGGGAGCGCAGGGAATTCGCTGGGAGCGGAGGGAAGGGGCCGCCGCCACCCCTAACCCCCCTCCATCCATACGCCAAAAAAAACCCGAGGAAAGAACAGATCTAATTTCTCCCTTTTCCTCCTTAAACGCGTTGGATTAAATTAAAAATAATCACACGCGGAGAGAAATAATATCAGGCAGCAGAAACCTTCCTTTTTTCGGCCCGAAAGCGGGAGCAGCTCTCCCGGCGTTAACAGCGATGTCACGTTTTCCGTCTTAGTTAAAGCGACAAGAAGAAAACACCGACTTTAAAAAAAAAAAGACCAGGAAATTCGGTTTGTTAAAAGAAACCAGGAGGGTTTGTTTTTTTTTTTTTTGGAGAGGAAGTCGCTTGAAACTGTTCCACGTATATTAAATTAAAAAAAAAAAAAAAAAAGGAAAGAGAAGGAGGGGAGGGAGGGAGGAAGGGAAAAAGTGAGGAGTTTGTTGGATAATAACCCCGACTCGCCTCGCCCAAAGGTAGCAGGCCTGTAAAAGCTTTACGGGCCCGAGAAATAGGATCCAGGAACATTCGCGAGGGGGTACAGGCAGAGGATTTGATCTCTCCCGAGCTCCGGGAGTGGAATGCGGGCAAGAATGCGGCGGGAATGTCTCTCTCTCTCTCTCCTCTGCCGAGGAAATCATATCCCAGTTTAACTTTTCTTCCAAACCAGTGGCTTTGTAACCGGTTCTTCGGGCTGGTTGTGATGTGATTTCCACCCCGCTTTGGCATCAAAGCCCCCCCCGGGCTCTCTGAAGTCCCCTCTGCTTTGGAAACCCGAAGCAAATCAAAGCTGGTTTGGGGTTTTTTTTTGTTTCTTTATTTTCTTTTTAATTTTTTTTGTGTGCTTTTTTCTTTTTCTCCTCCTTCTTCCCCACACAAAATATTCGCGGCCCGCCGTGGGGATCCCTCAGCGCCCGCTCGGGGATTTCTAGTTTTTTGGGGGTTTTTTTTGCCTCCAAAAATCGGCTCCCCGAAAACAACAACAACAAAAAGAAAAATAAAATCCCTTCGCGGCGTCTTTTGCTGGAAAAGGAAAGGGAGGGCGAGGAGAACCAGCGCAGGATTTTAAAGAAAACATTCACGCACACGGCCCGTTCGGATTTCTTTTTTTTTTTTAATTCCATCAAAAAAGCAAAAATAAGAAAAAAAAAGGGATATTTGATATTTCTAAGGTCGAGCGTGTTTTATATCTATTAGGCGCTGTTTTTCTTGGAGATGGCGAATTGTTGCTAAAAGCGATGTTTGTTTTACTTGGGTTTTTAGCGGGTTTTGTTGTTGTTTTTGTTGGGGTTTTTTTTTGTTAACTGCGCTTTTTTTTTGTTGACTTCGCCCCCTCCCGCTCCTCCCCCGCTGAGCAAAGGAGGGGGGGTGTTTCTCGCCCCTAAAATATTCAGGTTTTAGAGCCGTTACCCCCAAAAAAGCCGATTTGGGGGGAGTTTGTCCCCTCGGCGCATCTCGGGGTGCGCTCACAGGAATCCCGCACACGGGGGGGGGGTTTCCCCGCGTGTCCCTCGAGCCCCCCCGTGTCCCCACGGCCCGACCCCCCCCGGGGCAGAGCTCCCGTTTTCCATGGAATTGCGGAGCGCGGAGCACGAGCGTTCTCTCCGCCCTCGGCTCCCCCAAATCCGGATCGGGTTAAAAATGTATTTTCTAGGAAAAAAAAAGTTAAAATTACAAATAATCTGCGGGGTGAGAAAACCCCCGAGAGCCGCGCTGGGAATTAATGCTGATATATATATATATATATATATATATATATATATATATATGCACACACATATATATATTTATATATATATATATGCACACACATATATATTTATATATATATTCATATATATATATACACATGAACATATATATGAATGTATATAAAATATATATAAATATATATATATATATAAAAATATATACAACCAGCAACCCCCAGACTCCGCAGCTCCATCCATCTGCCACGGGCAGGAAAACCCCTCAAAAAAAAAGAAAACCAAACTCAGGAATATTTTCTAAGGGATAAAATCACCTCGGAAAGTTGCTTTGCGCGGGGGGAGGGGGGGGAGCGGCACCCCCGCGAGTGCAGGTCCCCGGATATTTATCTCTGTGTATATTTGTACATTTTGGGTGCATAAAAAACACCCCTTTAACCCACGATTTGCGTGCGGGCGAAGATTTTCTTATTTTCTTGCTCGCATGTGGATGTGGAGGTGTAAATATCTGTATATAGAGCGAGGGGCTGTGAATAAAATACAAAATACCTCAAAACTTTTATACGCGAAAACACACCCCTTGAACGGCTCCTCGAGCGGCAGAACCCTCCGTTCACGGCAAAAAAAAATAATCATTATAATAATAATAATCGTAATATTAATCATAATAATCCTCCCGTTTGTTTTTTAAGATGTTTAAAGAAATTAAACATTCAAAAAAAAAATCTTCAGATAAGAGACCGGAGAGGGGGGTGGTGTTGCATCCAAAGTAAACTGAAAATAAATTAAAATAAAAAAGGAAATCACCATCTCTTAGCTGAAATAACCTGGTTTGGACTTAAAAAATGACCAAGTGGGTTGGAAGAGGTGTTACCTCCTCGGGACACGATGAGTTGGGAGGAGGGAGCGGTTCAGAGGCACGAACTGCTCCGGTTTGGAGTGAAAAATCAACTCACACCGCCAGGACAGCAGAAAAGACGTAAAAGCACCTTTATAGGACCTTAATGACGTCGCTTTATTTCCAAACGGGTGCGAAAGAGGCAAAAAAATCGGATTTTTTTTTCTTTTTTTGGTTATAAAAGTATCGTTTTGGGCGGGAGAAAACCGAAAGTATCTCGTAAAAATAATTAAAAAAAAAAAAAGAAAGAAAACTTTTATCAAAAGGCGCTGCTTTTAAAAACGCAGCCGGCTTTAGACTCAGGAAAAAAAAAAAAATCTCAGCTTGGATCCGGTGTGGTGCTTTGTAAACACGGTTTTAAGGGTTTCTTTCGGGGCTGGGGGGGGTTTTCAGGGACTTTCTTTGCTTTCTCTTTTGGATTAAAAAAATTCTCATCCCCTTGGATTAAAAAAAAAACAAAACTCATCCCCCTGGATTAAAAATTCCCATTCCCCTGGACTACAAAAAAAAAAATCAATTTATCCTTCTGGATTAAAAATTCCCATCCCCCTGGACTAAAAAAAAATAAAATCTCATCCCTCTGGATTAAAAATTCCCATCCCTCTGTGGGTTTCCAAATGTTCACTTCCTGGGTGCTTCCTTGCTGGAATTCCCGATCCAGGGATGTTTTTGCCCAGGGATAAATGAATTTCCAGGGGTGCCGTGGATGGGGAGGGGGAATATTTCTATGCCTTTCCCTTGGCCTAAAACACTCGTTTAAAAATAACCACCCGGGGGGGAGGGAAAAGAGCTTTTTCCCAGCTCTTTTTTTCCAGCTTTTTATTTTGGTTTTGTTTTGTTTGGGTTTCTTTTTTTTTTGGTTTTCTCTTTAAATCTCCCGTACCTTTATTTATTTGAAAGCTGTTCGTACCTGCCGATGAAAATGTTTCATTCCTGCGTGCAATATGGAATCCGGGCTGAGAAATAAATCCCTTTTTTTGGTTGTTTTTGGGTTTTTTTTTAACAGAACCGGTTGATTTTCGGCCTTTTTTTGTGTGTGTGTGTTTGGGGTGGGGTGTTGGCTGCTCACCCACTTGCGGGGGGGGAGGCGTGGGGGTCGTTTTTGGGGTGTTTGGGGGGGTTGTGTGCACCCAGGGGGGTGGGTTCTTTCCGTAATTTCCGTAATTTCCGTGATTTCTGTGATTTCCATGATTTGGGAAGCGCATCCCCACCCTCACACCCCTCCACAAACCCGTGGGTTCCCAAATCCCCACAAATTTTTGGGTCTCTCTCCCCCCGTGTCCAACATCCCCACGCGTGTCCTTCACATGTGGGAGCGTGTGACTGTCCACACATTGTGCCCTGTGACTCTTTCCATGGACAATTTTCCCTAAAAAAGCAGCGTTTTCCCTCTTTTTAATTTTTTTAATCTTTTTAAACAACCCCTCCTTCCCTCCGAGTTGTCCCCGGAGTTTTCCCCAAACACATGTCCCTATTCCAGGGCCTCGGGGGCCTGGAAATTCCCTTCTGGAATCAGAATATATTAAAAAACCCCTGGAATCAGGTTTTAAACCTCTTCCCAAGGAAAAGGCAGCCAAAAGCTGGAATATCCCACGGGAGCAGCCAGATCCAAACCCGAATCACAGAAAAAGGGACCCAAAGTGGGGGTTTTTTAATCTGTGGGATGGGATGAAAAGGGCCTGAAATCCGGGATTTCGGAGGCGAGAGGGGAAGGTTGGGATTCTGACCCTGGAAGTGCTTTCCTGGCTCTTTCACTGCCAGAAAGATTCTCTCTCTCTCTCTCTCCAAGCCGGGAAAAAATGGGAAGAGGGAGGAAAGGCGGCCCCGGCGAGGAGCTCGTTAATCGTGATTAATAACTTGGTATTATTTGATTGCCGCAAAATCAGGTGGTGACCCCTCACTCCTGCAGGAGGCCAGGGAAAAACCCTGGAAAAATCCTCCAAAATTCCTCCAAAAATCCTCCAAAAATCCTGGAAAAATCGCTGAACCCTAAATTACACAAGAATACGGATCTGCAAGTCGAGAATCCGGGGCTGGAAATCTGTTTGCAGCTTTTATTTTCCCCCCTCCCTCGTTTTAACAAGGAGGAAAAGGATCCAAGGGCAAAATGAGCCCTGTTTTAAAAATATTTACAATTTTGAGAGGGAAAAGCCCGGGATCACCCTGAGCAGGAACCAGTGACCTCAGTCTATTATTATTATCATTATTATCATTATTATTATTACCAGCAATATTGTTACTGTTATTTTGTTATATTAGCATTAATTATCCCGATCTTTTAAAGAAGGTAATTTAATTATTTGCGGGGACCAGCCCCCAAACCCAAAATTCCAGCTGGGAAAGGGGGGGGAAAACCCCTCTTCAGCCCCGGCTGGAGGTGTGGGGGCAGCGCAGGGAAGGGGCTGCATTTATTTAGTTTAGTGTCAGGGTGTTAATGATAAATTAGGGAGCAGAGGAGGAGTCAGGAAAACACCAAGCTGGGAGAAAAAAAGCAGCGAAACCCCCTGGCAGGGCTGGGGGCAGGGAAGGAGCTGGGGGGGATCGGGAAGGGGGGGATTGGGGGGGGGGGAGGGATTAAGTGTCACTAAAGGCCTTTCATTTCCCATGTTTACATGTGGTCAATAGGAGGGAATGGACAAGGGTTTATTGTGAGTTATGAGGCTCTTTCTGACTCCCGTGTTATCAATATCTGCCTCGAAAAAAGAGGGAGAAAGAGGGGGGAAAGGGGATAGAAAAGAAAAGGGGAAAAAGAGAAAAGGAAAAAAAAAGGAGAATAATGAAATGAGGAAGAAATGGGAAAAAAAGAAAAGAGGGAAAGGGGGAAAAAGGGGAAAAAAAAGAAGAAAAGGAAAAAGGGAAGAAAGGAGAAAAGGGAAAAAAAGAAAAAAGGGGGGAAAAGAAAAGGGAAAAAGGGAAAAAAAAGAAAAAAGGGGGGGAAAGAAAAGGGAAAAAGGGAAAAAGGGAAAAAAGAAAAGGGGGGAAAAAAGAAAAAAAGGAAAAAAGGGAAAAAAGAAAAAGGAGGGAAAGGGAAAAAAAAGAAAAGGGGAAAAGGGGAAAAAAAGAAGAAAGAAAAAAAGGAAGAAGGAGGAAAAGAGAAAAAAGGAAAAAAGGAAAAAAGAAAAAGGGGGAAAAGGAAAACGGGGAAAAAAAGAAAAGGGGGAAAGGGGGAAAAGGGGAAAAAAAGAAAAAGAGGAAAAGGGGGAAAAGGGAAAATAATGGAAAAAAGGAAGAAATGGAAAAAAAAAAGAAAGAAGGGGAAAAGGGAAGATGGGGGGAAAGGAAACATAAAGAAAAAAGAGAAGAAATGGAAAAGGGGGGAAAAGGATAAAAGAAAAAAGGAGGCCAAAGCAGGGAAAAGAAAAAGGGGTTTTTTGGTAAAAAAAAAGAAAAAAAAAAGGAATTTTTTCTCCGAGCTTCCTGGAAGGTGGGAGCTGCCCCCCCACCCCCTCAGCCATCCCACAAAGCCTTTGGAGGATCCTTCAGCTGTTCCATATAAATCTACGGGCTCAATAGGTGGAGTTTGTGCTTTTAGCAATTGAAAGGAATTACCCTAAACGAGGCCATATGGGAAACCCGGGCTCATCCTCCTCCCTCCCCTCCTTCCCCCCCCCCCCAAAAAAAAAAACCGGGACAGGGTTTGTCCGGCCTTTGTCACGAAAAGGAGGTTCCGGGGCTGCGGGAAGGGAGGGGCGGGGAGTTCCCGAAATTCCGGGGGGATTCCTGGGGGATTCCTCCCCTCCGGGGGTTTCTCCCCTCCGGAGCTGCTCCCTCGGGAGGGGTTTGGGGGTCCCAGAAGATTGGGGGGGTCACTCAAGGCCTGAACGGGGCAGTGTTTGCTCCCTGACCCTTTTCCACCCCATTTCCCTCCAACTGCCCCTTTTCCCCCCCATTTCATCCCAGTTCTACACTTTTATCCCCCCATTTGCCCCCAATTTTCCCTTTCCCCCCCATTTTCCTCCAGTTCTAAATTTTCATTCCCACATTTGCCCCCAATTGTCCCTTTCCCCCCCATTTCCCTCCAACTGCCCCTTTTCCCCCCATGTCATCCAAATTCTACACTTTTATCCCCACATTTGCCCCCAGTTGCCCCTTTCCCCCCATTTCATCCCAGTTCTACATTTTTATTCCCCCATTTGCCCCCAGTTCTACATTTTTATCCCCCCATTTGCCCCCAGTTGTCCCTTTCTCCCCCATTTCCCTGCAGTTGCCCCTTTCCCCCATCTCACCCCATTTTCCCTCTTTTCCTCTCCCCAGGAGAATCCAACCCCATTCTCAGGGGTTGTTCACCCTAAATCCCATTTTCCCCTGGAGTTTTCCCGGGCTCATCCAGCCCTGAATCCGCTGGAATTCTCCACATCCCCCCGGGGCGGCTGCTCCTAATTAACAGGTCGTTACAGAGGTTGAACCCTCCCAAATAACCGAGGATCTCGCATAGGAAGCTCAGGATCCTGTGTGCCCGTGGCATCCATCGGGATGGGCTCCAAAATCCCTCCTCCCCACGCAGCCTCTGGATCTGGAGTGTCCAGACCACGTTTCGCTGTCAGTGGTTTCTTACACGATGGAAAAACTCTCATGGAATCGCAGGAAAAGTAAAAATTGAGGATTATTTTCAAGCTCTTCTTTAATGTCTCATCAGAGGAGATTTTTTTTAGGGGGGGGAACAAGAGGGAAATAACACAAATGCTGCTGTTGGATTTATAATTTCACGTCCTTAGCTCTAATTAGTTTTATATCATCCTGTTGGCAGATGTTGGAGATGCTTTTCCTGGCCCTGCATAACAAAAACCATCAGTTTGGAGGGGGTGGGGGGAGAAGGGGAACCCAATAATCTCTAAGAGCAGGAATTTGGGAGCGGGAATCTTGGATTTGGGTCCCCCCTGCTGCAGTTTTCCCTGTTTGGGGAAGGTCCCATCGGTTCCCAACTGGAGAAACACAGAAATACATGGAATGAATAAAGTCTGAGGGGGCAGGGAGGGCCTGGAGGAGGTTTTGGGGGTGAGATGGGGCTGTTCCTGCCCCATTCCATGTCCCTCGGTGCCTGCAGGACCAGTGGATCCTTCCTTCCCCCTTTCCCCCTTTCCCCCTTTCCCCCTTTCCCCCTTTCCCCCTTTTTCTTTTCCTTTCCTTTCCTTTCCTTTCCTTTCCTTTCCTTTCCTTTCCTTTCCTTTCCTTTCCTTTCCTTTCCTTTCCTTTCCTTTCCTTTCCTTTCCTTTCCTTTCCTTTCCTT
>NW_020897796.1:220919-223081 GCF_003984885.1 Neopelma chrysocephalum | reverse complement strand
TTCCCTTTTCCCTTTTCCCTTTTCCCTTTTCCCTTTTCCCTTTTCCCTTTTCCCTTTTCCCTTCCCCTTTTCCTTTCCTCTTTTCCCTTTCCCACACCATACACTCATTTTCCAATCCTGTAATTCCAGGAGAGATTCCCCTCTGCTTCCCACTGTCTCCATTATTAACCCTGACAGCTCCTACAATTCCAATCAATTATAATGATAATTCCAGCACTTCCTCCTGCAAGAAAAGCCCCGGCACCGACTCCCTGGAAAAGAGGAGCAAGAAATAATCCATTAAAAGCAGTTTGTGGCAGCAAATCGTTCGGGCTCCTCTGTCACCTCCCAACACCTGAATAATTAATGTCCTATTTCTTTCCTCCTCCCTCTTAAAATATCAACATGTTTAAATTTCCTTGTCAAAACTGAACTCCCCTCCTCGAAACGAGTTGCCAGGAGGTCCGTGGTCCTCAAAATAGGTTATTCTGGGGGAGGGGAACATGGGAAAAATCTGAATTGTGGGGGAGTTTGGTGCGTTTTTGACACAGCAAACGTTTTGTGGGGGCTCAGGTCCCACGTGGACACGAGTTCCACACGTTCATATTTATGATTTCAGGTGCTCTCACAGAGCCCTGGGGTCTTTTGGGGGTGGTTTGGGGATCCTGGGGTGCTGGTGAGGGGGAGCAGGACCCTCTTGGACCCCCCAGCCCAGAGCAGGGAGGTGCAGCCCCTTCACTCCCTGCCCCTGTTTTTGGCTTTTCTTCTGGGATAATTCAGTGACAGGGAGAGGAGAAGGTTTTAGGACAAGTTTCTGTGGGTCTGGAGGCAAAGCCCGGCTCGTGCTCCGGGGAAAACTTGGGATTGGAGCTGCCCTGGGATGACGCCACCCCCCCTCCACCCTCCCAGAATATATATATTTATAACATCCCAAGGGTGCAGCTCTGTCTCTCTTGGTTTAAAACAAAACCAGACAGAGCCTGGAGGGTCAAAAGGGAGGTGGGGGGAGGGCTTTTCTCTACCTACCCCCAGACAAAGATCCCTTTGAATCCAATGAAGCAGAAAAGAGACCCCTTTTCCTTTCCTGTGCGTTTTTGTAGCAGGGGAGAGGGGCTGGGGCTGCCCCTGCGAGGTAAAAAAAGGGAAAGGAGATCCCATTTTTCCTGCCAACAATGAGATCTTTATAAATGTTCTCCACCCAAAAAAAAAAAAAAAACAAACCAAAATCAAACCCCTACAAACCAACAAACCCCCCCCGAGCCCAGCAGGGGTGGAAGGACTGGGGGAGTTTTTGGGGTGGGGACTGGAGGGGACACTGGGGGTGGCAGGGGGAGGGTGAGGGGTTTGCAGTGAGGTTGGGATGCAGTTTTGGGGGGTTTCCAGTGATCCCCCCCCTGCTCCATTGCCCTCGGGGGAGGCCTGGAAACAAGGAGCCACCACCTCCCACTGCAGCCCCTCCCACCCCTGACACCCCCAATTCCTCCAGGAGCTCATTCTTGATCTGCCTCCTTCCAGATCATCCCAAAAAATTCACCAAGCCCCTTTTTTCCTGCTGTCCACCCCCAGCTGAGGGGCCTGAGGGCCCGGCTGGAGCTGGAGGACTTTTGGATGTGGAATATTCCCAGGTGGAGGGGAGGGGTTCACTGGTCCCTGGGACACCCTGAGTGGACTCCTGCTTTGGGATGGGTTTCCTTGGGGACCTTGGGAACAGCCGGGCAGAGGCCACGTCCCTGTCACAGCCAGGGGGTGACCCGGAGACCTGGGAGCTGCGGGATGGGGATCCTGCTGGGATGAGCTGCACGGCAAGGATCCTGCTGGGATACACTGCAGGACAAGGATCCTGCTGGGATGAGCTGCAGGACAAGGATCCTGCTGGGATGTTCTGCAGGATAAGGATCCTGATGGGCGCACTGCAGAATGGGAATCCTGCTGGAATACACTGCAGGACAAGGATCCCACTGGGATGAGCTGCAGGACAAGGATCCCACTGGAATGTTCTGCAGGACAAGGATCCTGATGGGATGTTCTGCAGAACAGGGATCCCACTGGGATGTTCTACAGGACAAGGATCCTGTTGGGATACACTGCAGGACAAGGATCCCACTGGGATACACTGCAGAATGGGAATCCTGCTGGGATATGCTGTGGGATGTGGATCCTGCTGGGACACTCTGCAGCACGAG
>NW_020897796.1:219065-220909 GCF_003984885.1 Neopelma chrysocephalum | reverse complement strand
GATATGCTGTGGGATGTGGATCCTGCTGGGACACTCTGCAGCACGAGGATCCCCCTGGGATGCTCCCTAGGATGGGGATCCTACCAGGATGCTCTGCAGGACTTACCAGCATCACCCACAGGACCTCCCCAGCCTGGGGAGTGGGTCTTTGCTGTGCCAGAGCTCCCAGGATCCCCCTGAGGGAATGTCGGGATCCCAGGGTGGGTTTGTGGCCCCGCTGCTCCCTCTGCACTTCTCAGAGAACCAGGGAATCCCAGGCTGGATTGGATTGGGAAGGACCTTAAATCCCATCCAGTGCCACCCCTGCCATGGGCAGGGACACCTTCCACTGTCACAGGTTGCTCCAGCCTGGCCTTGGACACTTCCAGGGATCCAGGGGCAGCCACAGCTTCTCTGGGAAATCGTGCCAGGGCCTCCCCACCCTCACCTCTCAGTGGAGGGAGCCCCAAACTGCTCCTTTGCCTCATCCTGGCAGTCCCCAGCTCCCCTTTTCCCTCCTCACTTCCCTCTCCCTCCCCTCTCCCTCCTCCCCCTTCCCTTTCCGTGTCACTCCAGGACTTTTCCTCCTCGGAGTTTGTCTCCCCTCAGGGCACACGGCGCAATTAAACCCCCTGATAACGAATTTATTTCCTCAGGAGGGTGCCCAAATTGCGGGGTGACGATGCTTTTGCTGCATCCCTCCCTCCATCCCAGCAGCCAAACCCTCCCTGCGGGCGGGTCATCGCCCCCAGGGGCATTTTTTCGGCAGAAAAAGGAACCTAACGAAGAGTTCTGAGCGTTTCCCGGAGCTTGCCAGCGCTCCCCACACGATGGCAATGTCTGCCCGGGCAGGGCCGAGCTGCTCCCAGGCTCCGCTCCTACAGGTGGGGAGGGAGTTTGCCCCCAAAAAACCGGTTTTTTTTCTCAGACGGGGTTCTTAGAGGTCGGTTATTTGGAAAAAAATAAATATTCTCCGCGGGAAAAAAAAATTCTCCCCCACCTCCTCCCCCAGCTCGGGGGGGTTTGTTGGTTTGTGGGGTTTTGGTTTTGGGGTTTTTTTAATAAAGATCTTATTGTTGGCAGGAAAAATGGGATCTCCTTTCCTTTTTTACCTCGCAGCCCCTCTCCCCTCATACAAAAAAAAATCTCCAGTGGAACAGGGCAACGGTGGAGTCACCATCCCTGGAAATGTCCAAAAAACAAGTGGATGTGGCACTTGGGGACAGGTTTTGGTCGTGACCTTCCCCCTCTGGCCACTGCCAGCTGCTTTCTTGGAGGGGAGCAGCTTTTTGGCTGCTCAGGGTTGACATTTCCATGTGTTTTCCCGTTCTGGGTCGGGATAAAAAAAGGTATTTTCATTTATTTATTTATTTTTAAGCCAGCACTTTTAATTTTAATCCACAGCACTGAAACCTTCCCCTTCCTACCACTTCAAACCTGATGGCTCTTAACGTTCTTTCCCTGAAAATTAAATTGTGGAATAGAGTCCATTAGAGTTTAAGGGATGTAAAATTCCCGCACGTTTCCCCCTCAGTCCTTTTCCCTTTAAACTGGGGAAAAAAATCCCACAGGCAAAAAATGAGCTCGAGCTCGACCAGTTGGAATTTTTCCCTCTGAAAAAGACAAAAAATATTGAATCAAAACATTCCCAAACAGCCCAACTGTTCCCGAGGAGCAGATGCCCCGAGGAGCTGAGCAGCAGCCTGGATCCCTGCTCCAAGGATTCCAGGGATTCCAGCAGGTCCTGATCCCATGGGGAAGAGCAGCTCTAATTAAATGTTTCTGGTGTAGGAAATCCCTTGGAAAAGGAGGGGTTGTGTTGTCACCACCTGGTTGTGCTGGTGTCTCCCAGCCCCCCTTCCCTG
>NW_020897796.1:207953-219055 GCF_003984885.1 Neopelma chrysocephalum | reverse complement strand
GGGGGCGGGGAGGGGGTTCAGCTCCCCCTTTCCCCTCTGCAGCCCCTCCAGATCTGTTGATATCCCCCTTTTTTTCCCCCCCTCCCGGGCTGCTCCTGAGACAGAAGCCAAACCAACCACTTTTATTTCCAAACACGAAACCAAACGAAGCAGGGGGAGGGGGGGGGGGAGCGAGAGCTCTTCTAAAGAGCACCAAATTGTGTCGCCATGGAAACGGGAGGAGAAGCCCAGTAGCTGATGCTCTCCTGGGGCTGGGGGCCGGCTGTACCGACAGAGATGTTTTCTCATCTTTCCTTCTTTCTCCTTTTTTTTATATTTTTCCCCTGTTTCTGTCCCCCTTTTACCCTTTTGAAATCCGTCTCGGTGACTCAGCACTGCCCGGCAGATTCCGCTGCCAGCGCCGAGGGCTGTGCCCTCTGTTTGCCCTCATCTGCACCCGCTGCCCGCCTCCCAAAGCCTGTCTCCTCCCTGCCTGCAGCTGCCGGGAGCCGTTCGGCTTCCCAAATGGAAATTTGGGGAGCGCAGGAGCTCGGGAATCACCCCCACCCCCCACCCCCGGCTCTGCCTCCCTGCAGCGACTCAGCACCGGTGCAGCTGAAATCCAAACGTGCCTTAAAAAAAAACCAAAAATGTGCCTTAAAAAACCCCCCAAACTCCTCTATGTGTGTTGAGAGATGGTTGGGGGCTTTCTGCGGGCTCAGGTGTGTGTTGGGAATGTTTAACTGGGGGCACTGGGGCCTTCCTGGAGCTCCTGACTCTGGGGGGTGACTCCAGGACCAGCCCCCCATGGCCCTGGGCTGCCTCCAGACACGTGCACCTCCAGAACCTTGGAAAAAATCTCGGAAAAACACAACTTTCAGCATTTTCCAGCACCCTTGGAGGTGCAGCCTTTCCTCTGCCAGCTCCCAGTTTGGTACCTACAAAATATTTTGAGGAACCCACAGCTCCTCTGTCCCACCCCCTGCAAACCTGATGCCCCCAACAGCCCTTATGGGGCTGGTGCTGGATTTGGGAGGTGCCAGCAGCACTTGGCATCTGTCTGGGATGGAGGGGAAAGGCAGTTTGCACAGCCATGTTCTCCCTGAGCTCCGTTTTCCTCGGATTTCCCACTTTTTTGCCCTCCCTGGCTGCTGTGAAGAGGAACCGCTGTGGGGCGAGTCCCCTGATAGTGGGGTTGGGGTGTTCCCTCGGCCTTCCAGAGACCCCAAAACCGGCTCAGGGAGCCTCTGGGGAGAGGATGAAGCTGCTGCTGGATGTGTGGCTTGTGGCAGAAGGTTAAAGCTGCCTTGTCCCAGCAGCCTGTGGCACAGGGACCTGTTGTCACCCACTGATGGGAGCAGGTGAGAACCCGCCACCCCTCACTCCCCATCCCCTCTCCACCCACCCTTGAAGGAATTCCGGGCAGACAGGAAGGAATTGCAAGTTCTTGGCTCCAGGGAACGATTTCACAAGGGCCAATTAACCCCCTGAACCCTCCAAAATCCAATCCCTGAGGAGGGGGTGTGTGGGTTCAGGGGTGCCCACTCGGGTGCCAGGGTGGGTCCCCCCCCCCGTGCCCTTCCTGCTGCCATCTGCCCCCAGCAGCTGGCTCTGGAAGCGGGGTTGGCTCTGGAAGGAGCTGGCAAAGTGTTCAGGGGAGGAGAAAAGTGCTGTGGAAAGTAATATTTAATTAGCCCCGAGAGGAGCATTAATTGGCAGCCTTAATTTGAAGCCCTGCCAGAGCCTGTCGTGTTCCTCCACCCTCCAGCACCAAACGGGGCTCGGGGCTCATTTGGAGGTCACTGGGGGGCTTGGTGGCATCTGTAGGGTGGCACTGGGCACTGAGGGGAGGGGGGCAGTGGGATGGGGGTCGGGCATCGTGCCCCCCCTGCCCCATCAGCCTCCCTTCCCCATCCCTGACCCCCTTCCCTCTGAAACGGCAGCAAAGGCATCTCCCAGCTCCTGGGGTTTTTTCGCTCCTTTTTTTGTGGGAATTCTCTGGGATTTCTGGCTGAGTGGGGGCTGTGATTGTTGCATTCCCTTTTCCAGGCTCGCTGAACAGCTCCAGGCCCAGCCTGGGCTTGTATCCCGAGATCCAATGAGGAGAAGAGGCTGGATGTGGTGGGTTGTGCCCTCCTCCAACACTGTTTTACTGCCCAAAACCTCGCCCTTGGTCACCCACCACCCCCCTGCCCCTACACCCAGCCCAAAAAACCACCAAGGAATTTGGATTTGGAGCAACCTGGTAGGGAAAGGCCCTTTTTCTTTGCCACAGAGGTGATGCCCCGAGGATTGGAGAGGGTGGGTGAGTCCCCTGGGAGCAGCAAAGCCTTGGCTGCCCCTCCTGCCTCCCCCCATCCCTGGGATGGGAGAGCTGTGGGATTCCCACAGGCTGTGGGATTCCACACCCCTAAAACTGAGGGGGATGTCAGCCAGGGGCCGAGGGCAGGGGGTGTTTTCTTCCCTGACCCCATCCCAGGGAAAAAAAGAGGATTTTTGGGGTTCTTTTATTGCATTCAGTAGGTCAGGACGGGGTTTGGGGTGTTGTGGTGGATGCTGGGGGTGGGAAAAAGGTGGATATTTGGGGTTCTTTTGTTGCACTCAGTAGGTCAGGACGGGATTTGGGGTGTTGTGGTGGGTTTTTTGGGGAAGCAGCCTGGTGGGCTCTGCACCGCTCCCCATCCTCCTGCATCCCGTTTCCATAGCGACCAGGTACCTGCCTTTCCCCAGGGCCCCGATTCTCATGCACAGCATCACCCTCCAGAGGCACAGGGACCGAAGCAGGGGCAGGTCCTCACCCTGGGAGGGGGTGTGTGGGTGCCCAAGGGTCCCCAGTGTGTGGTGGAAGCACTCAGGGGTGGTTGCCCCCCTCGCTTTGGTGTGCACGGGCTGCTCCCTGCAAGGTGTAAATCTGTCTGTGCCCCCAAATCCTGCAGGTTTCTGGCACCAGGCAGAGGTGAAGGTCTGGAATCCCACCTGGTCTGAGGTCTCAGTGTCTCTTTAGGGGGGTCCATACTGCAAAATGTTGGATTTTGTCTCCCCTCTCAGACCCGGGAGAGAGAGAGACCTGAATTCGTATCATGGAATTGTGGAATCGCAGGATTTGGCTTGAAAGGAACCCTAAAGCCCATCCAATTCCACCCCCTGCCATGGGCAGGGACACCTTCCAACACCTTCCACTCTCCCAGGCTGCTCATGGACCAGGCAGCACCAGGGATTTGCTGCAGGGCTGCAGGTAAGTCACAACCCCCCTCCTTCCCTCCCAGGCTCCCCGGGTGTCTCACCAGGCTCCAGCCTCACCAGCAGCTCTCCCAAGGACTGTGCCCACCCTCTGCAGTGTCTGGACTGTTGTCTCCAGAGAACCCTGCAGATTTATGGTGGGATGGCATCACCGTGGTCCCCCCGGGGTTGGGGGGGGGGTTGGCTCAGCCCCGCCGGCTCCAGCCCGGCCATAAACCACTCCAAAATGCCCAAATAAACAACCAACCCAGACCCCGGGCAGACACATCCCTGGGGGGAGGGAGGTGTCAGGGAGCCCTTCCCTCACCCCCACATGAGATAATGTTCCCAAATGGAGCGATGCCCTCTGTGGCATCGAGGTCAGGGGAGGCAGGAGACGGGGCTGGCTCCGCTCCTCGGGCTCCTGCTGAAGGGACCGACACAGAGGAAGAGCTTGTCTTTGAGAGGGGAAGGGAAATCCTGTCACCGTGGGCACGATTTGATGCTCAAAGCTGCGAAATCAGCCCCTGCTGGTTTCCAGGCAGCCTCTTCCCACATGTGGGTACATCTCCCAGGATAGACAGGGCTCGTCTGGAGCTCCAGATCCCGCCGATCTGCCGGGGGCAGAGCTCAGCAGTGGCACTTCTCGAGCCAGCAGGAACTCAACGCTCCCAAAATGTGTTGAAGGGTGTTCATGAGAGAAGCATCTTGCCTGCTGCTGGGTTTTTTTTTTTCCCTCCCTGTCTGAAGTACTTTAACTACCCCTCCTTCCCCTCCTCGCTTGCTGCCAGGGGATCCTGCCCTTCACCCAGAGCTTCTGCTCCCGGACACCTTCCCAGGGAATCGGGGTCCCATCACGTGGAGTGACCGATGGAGCCAATCGATCCCGTGTTTTCGTGCCGGAGTTGGAGGGTCTCACCTCTGCTAATGGCAGCACTCTCCCGGTGATTGATGCGCTTGTTTTCTCAGGGAGATGCCTCCTCCTTAAAGGCACACACAGCCCGGGGGGGCCGTGCAGGACCTGCAGAAAGGGAGAGCTGGAGGGGACCTGAGGAGGTAATTTAATTTATCCCCTGCCCCCAAGGCAGGATCAGCCGTTCCCATCTAATCTCTGACAGATATTTGTCTGTCTCGTTCTTAAAAGCCTCGGGTGACTGAGATCCCTCTCCCTCCCCGGGCTGTCGCTCTAATAGTCCTTATTATTAGAAAGTTTTTCTTGCCATCCAGTCAAAACCTCCCCTGCTGCAGTTTAAGCCCATTATTCCTTGTCCTTTGCTCGGCAGACACAAAGAACAGATTATTCCTGTCCTCAGCTGCTGCCCTTTACGTCCTGGAGGACCTTCATCATGTCATCCTCGGCCTCCTCCTCCTCCCGCTCAGACTAAACAAGCCCTTGGTGCCACCAGGCTCCACGGTGGGCACGTGGGATGGGGTTTGGGGCAGCTCCAGGCAGAGCTGGGATGGATTTTTTTTGGGTTTCTGGAAGCTGCAGCCTGGGGGGGTTTCCCCATGGGGTCACCCCAGAGGTTCTGGGGGGGGTGGTGGGACCTTGGTGCAGGAACTGTGGGACTGTCAGAGCTGCTGAGGGCAGGGCTGGGTTCTGCTGCAAACAGATGTGCCCACATCTGGCTGTGACTGTGGTGGAGTCAGACCCGAGGCTGGTGGGCTCGTGGTGTCCCTGTGTGGATGTGTGTGGCGGGGAAATATAATTCCCTTTTCCCCCATGTTGAGTCCCGTGTTGTGCCTGGAAAACCCCTCTCACACTGGGGTGAACTGTGGGAGGGTGGCTTGGACTCAGAAATTGGATTTTTAGGGGTCTCAAACCACCACAATGTGCCCCCCTGGTGCCTTCCCTCCCATCATCTTCCTCCTGGGCACCCCTCGTGTCTCCCTCTTCCCGGCACTGGAAGGCCAGAGGGCAGCGATCTGTCGGTCCTGCCACCCTCATCCCTCCATCCCAAGGATGTTGCTGGTCAGGGATGGATTCCCTGGAGCCACCCAGCTCTGCCTCCCTCCCAAACCAAGGGCTGAGTCCTGCACTTTGGCCACAACAACCCCCGGCAGCTCCAGGCTGGGACAGAGTGGCTGGAGAGCAGCCAGGCAGGAAGGGACCTGGGATTTTGGATTGATAGGAAGCTGAACATGAGCCAGAGTGTGCCCAGGTGGCCAAGAGGGCCAATGGATCCTGGCCTGGCTCAGGAACAGTGTGGCCAACAGGTCCAAGGAAGTGATTGTTCCCCTGGACTCAGCACTGGTGAGGCCACCCCTGGAGTGCTGTGTCCAGCTCTGGGCCCTCAGCTCAGGAAGGACATTGAGGTCCTGGAGCAGGTCCAGAGGAGAGCAACGAGGCTGGGGAAGGGACTGGAGCACAAGTGCTGTGAGGAGAGGCTGAGGGATCTGGGGGGGCTCAGCCTGGAGAAGAGGAGGCTCAGGGGAGACCTCCTCACTCTCTGCAACTCCCTGACAGGAGGGGGGAGCCAGGGGGGGGTTGGTCTCTTTTCCCAGGCAACTCTCAGCAAGACAAGAGGGCTCAGGGTCTTCAGCTGTGCCAGGGGAGGTTTAGGTTGGATATTAGAAAGAATTTCTTTGCAGAGAGGGTGATCAGCCATTGGAATGGGCTGCCCAGGGAAGTGGTGGATTCTCCATCCCTGGAGGTTTTTAAGATGAGACTGGATATGGCATCAGTGCCATGGGCTGGGAACCACGGCGGGGTTGGATCAAGGGTTGGACTTGATCTCAGAGGTCCTTTCCAACCCAGCTGACTCTGTGATTCTGTGATTCTCTGATTCTATGATTCTCTGACCCCTGGGGCTGCTCCTCCTCAGGCTGCAGCTCCATTTGCCCGTTGGCTCTTTAATCACGACCTGGGTGACAGATCCCTTCCCCCCCATCAGCACCTGGGTGTGCAAGGCCTGTTTTGTCTCTGCCTGTCAGCTCTGCAGGAGGCAGTTTGCTGATAATCCACGAGAGTTTTTTTCCACACCCACCCCTCTGCTCTTCTAAGTTTCTTAATTACATTTATAAAGTGCGTGTTTTTCCAGCGTGGTAATTATTGATATTTAAGAGGGTTGGCACCTCCCTGCACCCCTGTGGTGATGACCTTGGTTTGTTGGGATTTGGGATCCTTACATCCCATCCTTCAGGCATTTTATCAAAGGAGAACTCTCGGTTCCTCTGCAGTTTTGCACCATTAATGGGAAAAAAAATCAGTGTGGCTCAGGAGTCCTGGCACCGCTGGAGAGGAATGTTGGCCCCTCCACGTGTGGTTTTTTTTTTTTCCCTGGCTCCGTGTGCAGTTGGAGAAGATCCTGGTTTCGATCCAGCTCCGGGCAACAGCAGCTCGTGCCGGCCCTCCTTTGGCTCGGGAGATTCACCACCACTTAGTGGGCCAACATTATGGTTCACCAAGGTTTTCATTAGGGGGAATCAATGAGCCACATCATCCTGGTGCCGTCTTGGTCATCAGAAAAGCATAAATAAAGCCCGTCTTGTCTCCAGGGCAACGGGAGCAACCATCAAACAGGTCTGGGTTTAGTGCAGAACACTCGAAATCTGTCCTTGGGGGGAGTTCTGGGCTCAACAAACACCAGAACTCTGCTTCTCTGCAGCCCTGGGATTGTTAAACCAGCTTGAGGCAACCCTGGCCAGGCTGAGGGGGTGGCACTGGGCCAGCCTTGCCCAGAGCTGGTCCAGCTTTGCCCAGAATTGGTCCAGCCTCGCCCAGAACTGGTCCAGCCTCGCCCAGAATTGGTCCAGCCTTGCCCAGAATTCATCCAGCCTTGCCCAGAACTAGTCCAGCCTTGCCCAGAGTTGGTCCAGCCTTGCCCAGAATTGGTCCAGCCTTGCCCAGAATTGGTCCAGCCTTGCCCAGAATTGGTCCAGCCTCGCCCAGAACTGGTCCAGCCTTGCCCAGAATTGGTCCAGTCTCACCCAGAGCTGGTCCAGCCTTGCCCAGAGTTGGTCCAGCCTTGCCCAGAGTTGGTCCAGCCTTGCCCAGAGTTGGTCCAACCTTGCCCAGAGTTGGTCCAGCCTTGCCCAGAGCTGGCCCAGCCTTCCTCAGAATTGGCCCAGCCTTGCCTAGAACTGGCCCAGCCTCACTCAGAGTTGG
Organism: Neopelma chrysocephalum; assembly: GCF_003984885.1. NCBI lineage: Eukaryota > Metazoa > Chordata > Aves > Passeriformes > Pipridae > Neopelma > Neopelma chrysocephalum. The sequence goes on along the minus strand of NW_020897796.1, from coordinate 211,749 downwards.
CCCAGCCTTGCTCTGGGTTCTGTTCACCACTTCTTTGGCTCCAGGGGCAAACCCTCAGCCTTTCCAGCTAAAAGTTTGGACAGGAATTTCTGTCACGTGTAGCCTCTCTCTCTAAGTGAATTTGATTGATTTTTCCTTCCTCTGAGCCTGGAAAAACCCCTTGGCAGGCTCCCTGGCCGGGAGGAGGGCTGTGGTTACCTCTGGATCTGGACTTGTGGTCGGTTTTAGCACCGTGCCAGCGGTGTGGAGCTGTTTTCAGCCGGGTGGGTGCTCACCTTGGATGGATTTGGAGATGGAAGAGGAGCTCCAGGGCGATGCCGAGCACCCCCAGTTCCTCTCCTCCCTCGGGGGACACTGGCCCTGGTATCCCTTGGCCCCTCCTGCCCCCACCCCTCCCGACAGCCGCGTTTTTTTCATTCCCTTTCCCCAAAATTCGGACAAATCGCTTTTCCCCTTCCCAAATCGGCAGCGATTCCCCTCGCCGTGAACTCGGCAGCGAGGCATCTCGGGACTCCTCCCCTGCCTCCTCCCGCCGTCTCCAGCTGCCCGCTCTCCCTCGGGAGCTGTTTTCCATCCCGTTTTCTCCTCCGATTGGCAGCGTTTGGGAGAGGGAAGGCACCTGTGCGTGAGAGCAAGGACGGCTCCCGCTCCTTTCCCCTCTCCTCGCCGGCCTCCAGCCCGCTGGGAGGGGGCTGAAGGGGGGCCAAGTGGCCCCTCCCCGGTTGCCCAAATCCCTAAGCACGATTCAGGCAGCGAGACAGTTTTTTTTTCCACGCTCCCTCCTCCGGGGTTCTGGCTGTGTTGGCTCTTCCATCCCAGGAATATGATTTATTTGCTGCATCTCGCGGACTCAAGTGGTATTGAACAGGTTTATTGAAGAGCTGGTTCCTGGACAGGTTGAATTAGGGGTGGGAGCATGTAAGCACATTTTTTTCCTTTCATCTCCTCCCTCCTCTGTTTGACTCTGAGCTTTTAAGAGACAACTCACCGTGCCCTGGTGCCACAGAACGATCTTGTGAGTGGAGCCAGGCAAAACCTGGCAGGTCTGATTTCTCCCCTCCCCTGCCCTTTGTGCCCAGCCCTGGATGTCCATGATGCTCCTCATCCCCCACTCCTGGCATCTCCTGCTGCTCCCAGAGCTCTCCCACGTCCCAGGATGACCAGTCTGCCCAATTCATTCCTCAAACTGGTGCCCAGCTTTCACGAGAACACTGAAAAAACTCCCTCGAGGCACAACAGCTTGTGGTAGCCTCCCCACCACCCACCTTCCCCTGGAGGCAGGCAAAGCGTGGCTCGCCCAAAAATAGAGATGAAGAGCCCTGGAGGAAGCAGATGGGAGCTGGGAATGGGTGCCTGGCTATCAGGTTCCTGCCAGTGCTTTAACTCTGCCTGCTGGGTGGGCCCCCCAGCACTGTGAGGACTCAGAGAGGTGGAAGGGACATTAGGGAGGTTCCCCCAATATTTGTGATGCCTTTGGAAGCCCTCTTGAAGCTCCACACCAGGGATCAGCTGGAGGAAACCACAAGAGAGCAGTCGTTGCACCCGGAGCATCCCCGGCTTTCAAAGGGCAAATGGCACTTGGATATTCCTGTCCTGGGGTGAAGATCTCCTCATAAAGCACCCACTGAGGCTGGGGGGGGAGTTCCCCTCATGGAAACTGGGCCAGGCGCTGCCTGGGAGCACAGCTGGGGGACACCCAGAACCTCCAGGGGCTTTGCTGCTCCCCCCAGTTCTCTTTATTCCTTGTTTTCCTTTTTGGAAGGTGTCTGATGGCTTTGCCTCTGGGCAGGGCTGGGTTAAGGGGTGCAAACTGCCTTTCCCCTCTGCCTTCTCCCAGCTGGGAGTCCAAGTGAAGGTTTTTTTGCAGCTCTGGGTGCCCGGCTGTGCCAGCACAACCTGTGGGCTCCCGGCTTTGTGCCTGGACTATCATCTCTTGAGCCAACCATTAATTTGGGGTCCAGGCCATGTCTGCCACGGCTTGTGCAGCTCTGCACCGACTAAAGAAGCTCCTTGAGGTCTCACAAAGGACCTGGTGCCCACAGGATGCCCACGGGATGTCCTGTGCACCTGCAAGGATGTGATGCTAAAGGCAGGCAGCACCTCCCACCCCGGGAATGTCACCCTGTGTGTGTCCCTCTCTTGGAAACACTGGGACTGTTACCTGGGCAGACCCAGGGAAGGAGGGTCTCTCTCTGGACCTGTCCACACACCCAGGGAGCAGCAGGACCTCTGGGAATTGGCTGTGGGAGAGGTTCTTGCTGGATACAAGGCAGCAGCACCGGCTGCCTCCACCCTTGGCTCGGCTGTCGCAGAAAAGAAACTTTCACTGGAGCAGCGACTGCATCCAGGATTTCATGAGCTCTGGCTGGCAAAGCCAACCCCGAGGAGAGCAGGCTGAGGGAGATGGGATTGGCATTGCCATCCCAAATGAATCATAGAATCATGGAATCACAGAATCACAGAATCAGCTGGGTTGGAAGGGACCTCTGAGATCATCAAGTCCAACCCTTGATCCAACCCCGCCGTGGTTCCCAGCCCATGGCACTGATGCCACATCCAGGGATGGAGAATCCACCTCTTCCCTGGGCAGCCCATTCCAATGGCTGATCACCCTCTCTGCAAAGAAATTCTTCCTAATATCCAACCTAAACCTCCCCTGGCACAGCTGAAGACCCTGAGCCCTCTTGTCTTGCTGAGAGTTGCCTGGGAAAAGAGACCAACCCCCCCCTGGCTCCCCCCTCCTGTCAGGGATTTGTAGAGAGTGAGGAGGTCTCCCCTGAGCCTCCTCTTCTCCAGGCTGAACAGCCCCAGCTCCCTCAGCCTCTCCTCATGGGAATTGTGCTCCAGTCCCTCCACCAGCCTCGTTGCTCTTCTCTGGACCTGCTCCAGCCCCTCAATGTCCTTCCTGAACGGCACCATCTCGGGAAGTGCTCTGGGATTGGGGTGAGGGAGCTGGGAGGGGGCTGCTCTCCTGCCCCCCCCCCGAGTGTTCCCACCCCTCCTGGCTGTGTTTGGGTTTAACTTGGCAGCTCCTTCCAGCTGCTGCTCCCCCGTGCAGGGCACTGAGCTCTGGGAGGAGCAAACCAGCCCTGCACATGCTGAGCCCTCCTGGTCTAAGCCAAGCCCAAGCCCTGTGGCACCAGCCCTGGGTGAGCTGAGCTCGCCGGGCCTCTGCAGCTCCCTCTGCACCTCCAGCCCTTCCTCCCCTCCACCCCACGGGGCTGAACATCACCCTCAGAGCCCCTCACGTGCCTGCAGCCAGGCAGCTCCAGGCTCCCCTCCGCCAGCCCGTGTTTGCTAATTCCCAGGGACTGCAGAGGCTCTTATCCCTGTCGGAGCCATGGATATGCCCTTTCCAGCTGCTATCCTGGGGATCAGCCTGGCTCTGATTTAAAGGCACAGTCTGCTGGCAGCTGCTGCTGCATTTCAAGAAAACAAGGGAGGAAAAACTCCTCGGGAGCTGCTTTTCCTCGGGCTCAGTAGATTCCTCCTTGAAATGGGTTCCCCATCCATTTGTGCCTCCCCGTCCTCTTACAAATCCAAGGGAATTTCTCTCCAGCCCAAGGGGCAAGGAAGCTGGGAAGGAGGGTGTTTACTGTCTCAGTCAAGTGGAGAAAGCGCCACGAGCACAGGAAGATGCTGCTTCTGCCTTCCCAGGGCCGAGGAGGGGAACAGACAGGCAGCTTCAGCTTTTCAGGAAAAGATTTTTCCCATCCTCTACATTTTCGACTTTTCAAAACTTTTGCTCGTTCGTACTGGGATGAACCCAAGTTTTCTAGAACTCTTTGCCAAAAAT
>NW_020897796.1:205175-207553 GCF_003984885.1 Neopelma chrysocephalum | reverse complement strand
AGAACACTGAAAAAACTCCCTCGAGGCACAACAGCTTGTGGTAGCCTCCCCACCACCCACCTTCCCCTGGAGGCAGGCAAAGCGTGGCTCGCCCAAAAATAGAGATGAAGAGCCCTGGAGGAAGCAGATGGGAGCTGGGAATGGGTGCCTGGCTATCAGGTTCCTGCCAGTGCTTTAACTCTGCCTGCTGGGGGGGCCCCCCAGCACTGTGAGGACTCAGAGAGGTGGAAGGGACATTAGGGAGGTTCCCCCAATATTTGTGATGCCTTTGGAAGCCCTCTTGAAGCTCCACACCAGGGATCAGCTGGAGGAAACCACAAGAGAGCAGTCGTTGCACCCGGAGCATCCCCGGCTTTCAAAGGGCAAATGGCACTTGGATATTCCTGTCCTGGGGTGAAGATCTCCTCATAAAGCACCCACTGAGGCTGGGGGGGGAGTTCCCCTCATGGAAACTGGGCCAGGCGCTGCCTGGGAGCACAGCTGGGGGACACCCAGAACCTCCAGGGGCTTTGCTGCTCCCCCCAGTTCTCTTTATTCCTTGTTTTCCTTTTTGGAAGGTGTCTGATGGCTTTGCCTCTGGGCAGGGCTGGGTTAAGGGGTGCAAACTGCCTTTCCCCTCTGCCTTCTCCCAGCTGGGAGTCCAAGTGAAGGTTTTTTTGCAGCTCTGGGTGCCCGGCTGTGCCAGCACAACCTGTGGGCTCCCGGCTTTGTGCCTGGACTATCATCTCTTGAGCCAACCATTAATTTGGGGTCCAGGCCATGTCTGCCACGGCTTGTGCAGCTCTGCACCGACTAAAGAAGCTCCTTGAGGTCTCACAAAGGACCTGGTGCCCACAGGATGCCCACGGGATGTCCTGTGCACCTGCAAGGATGTGATGCTAAAGGCAGGCAGCACCTCCCACCCCGGGAATGTCACCCTGTGTGTGTCCCTCTCTTGGAAACACTGGGACTGTTACCTGGGCAGACCCAGGGAAGGAGGGTCTCTCTCTGGACCTGTCCACACACCCAGGGAGCAGCAGGACCTCTGGGAATTGGCTGTGGGAGAGGTTCTTGCTGGATACAAGGCAGCAGCACCGGCTGCCTCCACCCTTGGCTCGGCTGTCGCAGAAAAGAAACTTTCACTGGAGCAGCGACTGCATCCAGGATTTCATGAGCTCTGGCTGGCAAAGCCAACCCCGAGGAGAGCAGGCTGAGGGAGATGTGATTGGCATTGCCATCCCAAATGAATCATAGAATCATGGAATCACAGAATCACAGAATCAGCTGGGTTGGAAGGGACCTCTGAGATCATCAAGTCCAACCCTTGATCCAACCCCGCCGTGGTTCCCAGCCCATGGCACTGATGCCACATCCAGGGATGGAGAATCCACCCCTTCCCTGGGCAGCCCATTCCAATGGCTGAGCACCCTCTCTGCAAAGAAATTCTTTCTAATCTCCAACCTAAACCTCCCCTGGCACAGCTGCAGACCCTGAGCCCTCTTGTCTTGCTGAGAGTTGCCTGGGAAAAGAGACCAACCCCCACCTGGCTCCCCCCTCCTGTCAGGGAGTTGCAGAGAGTGAGGAGGTCTCCCCTGAGCCTCCTCTTCTCCAGGCTGAACAGCCCCAGCTCCCTCAGCCTCTCCTCATGGGAATTGTGCTCCAGTCCCTCCACCAGCCTCGTTGCTCTTCTCTGGACCTGCTCCAGCCCCTCAATGTCCTTCCTGAACGGCACCATCTCGGGAAGTGCTCTGGGATTGGGGTGAGGGAGCTGGGAGGGGGCTGCTCTCCTGCCCCCCCCCCGAGTGTTCCCACCCCTCCTGGCTGTGTTTGGGTTTAACTTGGCAGCTCCTTCCAGCTGCTGCTCCCCCGTGCAGGGCACTGAGCTCTGGGAGGAGCAAACCAGCCCTGCACATGCTGAGCCCTCCTGGTCTAAGCCAAGCCCAAGCCCTGTGGCACCAGCCCTGGGTGAGCTGAGCTCGCCGGGCCTCTGCAGCTCCCTCTGCACCTCCAGCCCTTCCTCCCCTCCACCCCACGGGGCTGAACATCACCCTCAGAGCCCCTCACGTGCCTGCAGCCAGGCAGCTCCAGGCTCCCCTCCGCCAGCCCGTGTTTGCTAATTCCCAGGGACTGCAGAGGCTCTTATCCCTGTCGGAGCCATGGATATGCCCTTTCCAGCTGCTATCCTGGGGATCAGCCTGGCTCTGATTTAAAGGCACAGTCTGCTGGCAGCTGCTGCTGCATTTCAAGAAAACAAGGGAGGAAAAACTCCTCGGGAGCTGCTTTTCCTCGGGCTCAGTAGATTCCTCCTTGAAATGGGTTCCCCATCCATTTGTGCCTCCCCGTCCTCTTACAAATCCAAGGGAATTTCTCTCCAGCCCAAGGGGCAAGGAAGCTGGGAA
>NW_020897796.1:200171-205075 GCF_003984885.1 Neopelma chrysocephalum | reverse complement strand
TTTTTTTTTTTTTTTTTTCTTTATTTTTTTTTTGGTGTGTGTGTGACGGGGGAGAAAATCAACAATATTTGAGTTGCCAAGCGCAGAGCGGTGAGTCAGTGGGAAGCAAGAAGAAAACCTCATGCCACGCTCCTGTTGCTCATCGATTTGGGAAGATTGTCAGCCCAAACTGCCCCCCCCCCCGGGGGTCTTGCCCCCCCTCCCCCAGGGCCAGCCCAGCAGGGAGCCAGGGGAGGATGGATTTTGGGCACAGGGGAGGATGGACTTCGAGCATCCTTTGGTATCGACCGCCTGTGGATCTCAGGAGAGAATCGACCCCTGTGCCAAAGGCAGATCCCTGTAACCTCCTTAACTCCTCTGTTTGTGTCCTTTGCAGCCCCAGAGTGTCTCTGGAAATGGCACCAAGTCCCTGCTCCCCAGATGGGGACACCCCAGGACCTCCACTCCCATGGTGGAGCTGCTGCCATCGGGCTCCTCATCCCCTAAATTTGGAGGAACACATCTTTCTCACCCAGCAAGCCACTGACGTGCCTCCTACCCCTCCTGACCCAGATTTCTGGTTCCTTCTGCTGCAGAAATAGCCTTCAAGTGGCTCTTTTTAGACACTTCCACCCCCCCCCCCGAGCTCTCCCTGTGCAGAGTGTGACACAGTGTCACCCACCCGGCCCCTCCCCGTGGGTGCCACGGGCAGCCCAAGGACCCCCTGGCTTTGAACAGGTGAAATCCTGCCTCAGGAGGGCGAGGACCTGGAGGAATCCAACTTATTGCTGGCTCGGATTCCATTCTGCCTCCGGGGCACTGGGAGGAGCAACCGGGATCTGCCAGCGCTCCGACCTCCCTGCTGCTGACCCGGGATTGCCTCTGTGCTGTCTCCTGGTGGCTGTCTGGCCATCAGCTCAAGCACAGCCGTGGTAAATAATATTTAATCCCTGCCCGAGCCCTCCATCCTCCCCTTTTCCCTTTTCTTTCCTGATTGCTGCAGACGGCTCCGCTCTGCTCTGGCGCTTCCCCGGAGCGAGGTGTGAGCCGTGACTCAGCTCTCTCCTCGCCTCTCCCCTTCCACGGCGCCTTAATCTTCACATCCCTCTTTTTATTTGGCATGGACTCTCGCCTAAACTCCTCTCTTCCCGATCCCCTCTAAATCCCATGGCTGGCAGCACCTCCCCATCCCTCCAGGGCTGCCCTTGACCTCACCCAGCATCGTTTCACCCCGAGCACGCCCACGCTGCTGCTGCCGCTGCTGCTGCCCGGGGATGTGGCTCTTCACCCTCGTGGTTTTGCTGCACTGCTCCTCTCTTTGCTCCCCTCTGCTGCCCTTCCTCCTCCCAGCAGGGAAAACCGCAGATCAGCCGCTGCTTTTCCTCTCTCCTGGCCCTCCACGACCTCTCCCTGCCCGCCCTGGCAGGTCTCCCTCGCCGGGATCAGCCCTGAGCCCTCATCTCTCCTGTCCCCAATGCTGAACGTCCCAGCAAACGCCTTGGATTTCTCCTGAGCTGCCCCGAGGCTCTGGAGAAGCCCCCAGAACCTTCTCTGATGGCTCCTGTTTCCCCCACCTTCCCCTGACACCCCGAGGATGGGAAGATCCCGGTGATCCAAAGCCATTTCCATCATCCTGCCGTGTCCTCCTCACTGGCACGAGGTGGTGCTGGCACATCCCGGGCACGGGGATGTCCCACCCCACCATCCAGGCAGGTTTTCCAGCCTGCCCTTGCCTCCTGCTGCATCCCCAGCCTTGCCCATGGCACAGGGGGGGCCTTGGGGGCTTTTCTCTCCCTGTTCTGGGGATTCCACGGGGTCTGCTGGCGGTGTCCTGAGCACAGAGGAGAGGAGGGATGAAGGCAGCAAGCCCCGAGCCTGGCCCCCAGCCAGGCCACCTCGTCTGGGGGGGGTCAGGGCAGGATTTCTTGCCCGGCTGGTGGAAATATCGGTCATCTCTGCAATCAGCAGAGCTGCTCCTTCTAACGACAAAATCCTCTTAAAAGCTGCAGGGAGAAATCAAACCTTGCAAAGCAGCTGGCTGGCCTTCCCCAGGGGAGGCTGGGACAGCTCTGGTGGCCCTTGGGGGGCTGCAGAGCTCTCTGTCCTGTGGCCACCAGCTCCACCCCCGAGGAGCAGCACTGCTGGGCTCTGTCCCCATTTGATGGGCTCTGTCCCCATTTGATGGCCTGGTTCTGTCCCCATTTGATGGCCAGGCTCTGGGGACAACCCTTGGTGTGGGCAGAGGTCCCACAAAGCAGTGCCAAGGAGGGTGTGGAGCTTTGTGAGGCTTCAGGGGTCAAAGTGCCACCCATGGCACAGAGAGATGCCAAATCTGGAGCGAAACGGGAGGAGACCCGACCGTCTCAACCTGTTTTCCACCCCTTTTCTTGTCCATCCTCTTCCTCCACCCCCTCCTGCTCTGCTGTACATCGACAACTCTTTGCCCACACGGCACCTGGGAAGAGAAATCTGGATATTGGCTGAGGATATTCGATATTGAATATTGGATATTGGATATTGGATATTGGATATTGGATATTGAATATTGAATATTGGATAGTGCCTCCTCCTTGGTGCCAGCCCCAGGAGGTGGCCACATCCTGCTGAACCTGGGCATCACCCCCTGCCCACCCTCCTCCCGGGGGGGCAGAGGGCACCAGTGCCCTGCTGAGCTGGGGACACTGGGCTGGGGGTTACAAGTGGGGGCCCACCCCGAGTTCCCCCCTTGCCCACGTTCTCTGCTGGAAAATTTGGTCACTTCTACGTCCCTGCTCGTGGCAGAAGGTTTGCAGCATGTTTGGTACAGGGGGGGCCCTGGTTCAGCCCCAAAACGTGCTGGGCTGGCTCTGGAGCGCGATTACAAGTCACGGTCACATCTGTCCTCGGTTGCCATGGAGATTTTTCCTCTTCCCGGTGCCCAGAGGAAAGCAGAGGATAATGGCAGTGACAGGGAGCTGCCACCGGAGCAGTGTCACCGTGTCACCCCTGGTGTCCCCGAGCAGGGGAGCTCAGTGTCCCCTCCAGGGCCCGGCTCCAGCTCCAGGTGACTCTGCTGGTGTTTGTGGGTGTTCCTGTGCCATGCTGGGGTCAATCCCTGTGGATGCAGCCATGGAATGCTGCTGTCAGGACAGGTACAGCTGTGGGTGACCAGGGCTGCTCAAGGTCAGGCCCTGGCATCCAGGTTTCCACTTTGGGGCTGAACTTTTTAGGGAAAAACCAAGCTGAGGGTCCAAACTCCCCGACCAAGGTGCCTTTTCACCTTTGATATTCTGATTTCTGCTGCTTCAACCCCTTTCCCTTCGAGCTGCCTCCTTCCACCTCCTGCCTCCACGGGTCTGGGTGGGGATGGGCCACTGGTCTGGGTTTGCTGGAGAGGATGGAGGATGAGGATTGCTCCATCCTCTGAGCTTGCTGAGCACATGTGAGCTTCACAGACCAGTTCCCAGAGGAAATCAGGTGTGGACAGGCTCCAAGAGGGACCGTCAGCTTCCTGATGTGCTCCAGATGGGAAGGGATGCACGGGCAGCGAAGGGTCCCTTTCTGAGACAATGAAATCCATTTGCTGGCCGTGGCTTTGATCACAAACATCTCCCAACACACAATATTTAACTGCTAATAAGCCCTCGGCGCTCCCTGTGAAACTGGGCATCCAGCTCCTCCCGGTTTCATCCCAGTTTGGGGCAGGATGGGGAATTTTTTTTAGGTTCTACAATATTTCTCCTCTTCTAGGTATTTTTATTGCTTCTCCTGCTCATTCCTGGAGTGCTCCAGCCTTTTCCCTGCCCTCCCAGAAGGAGATTTCCATGGGCTGAGGCAGCTGGGGCAGAGCAGGGACCCTGGGTTGGCTCCAGCATTGACGGCAAACCCCCTTTCCCTGCTCCGTGCCTGTTTTCCTCATTTTACATTTGGTAAAGGAATAACACTGACTATATTTAGAGGCTGCAGAACTATAGGTGCAAAATCTGCTATTTTTAGCCCGGAATTGGCTGCTCAGGGGTGGGAATTCTGGGCGTGGCAGGCCAGGACCCCCCGGGCGGGGCGGATTTTGGGAGGCAACACGAACGAACGGTGCTGAAAGGGAATGCAAAGGTTTCCTTGGGCTTCCCAGGTGGATTTGGGAAGAAGATGGAGAGTGTCTGGAGGGGGGGGAGTGGAGAAGGCACGTCCCCAGGCCCGTGTGGTGGGGCAGGCTGAGGCTGCCGGGGCTGGAGCGTGACTGGGAGCAGCAAAAATGGAAACGGGGGCTGCGGGGCCGGCGTGGGCAAGGGATGGGCACGGGGGGGAAGGGGGGGACTGGGAGCCTGTGCCGAGGGGACAGATGTGTGTGGGATGGCTCTGTGTGAAGATGTATTAAAAATATGAGCAAGGCAGGCTCTGGAGCTTCAGATTTGCTCAGGATTTGCTTCGGAGCCTCCCGGGAGAGGCGGAGAGGGGAGGGATGGGGATGACCCCGGGGCATCGCAGGCTCTGCCCCTCTCCTGCTTTTAGGGTGGGTCATGAGGGTTGGAAAGGCCAAATTCCCACGTCCAGGGGCTGGATGTGTCCCTGTTTGGAGCTGGGGGGGGGCTTTGGGCTGAGCTCACACACACATGGCATCGAGAACCACTGTTATAGAGGGGGGCAACCTCAGAGCAACCCCCCGAGGGCCCGGGGGACCCAGGGGAGGGTTGGGGGACCCAAATGGGGTTCAGGGGACCCAGGTGATGCTAAGGCTGCCCAGGTGAGGGTCAGGGTACCCAGGGGAGGTTCAGGGGACCCAGGTGATGCTGAGGCTGCCCAGGTGAGGTTCAGGGGACCCAGGTGGGGTTCAGGGGACCCAGGGGAGGTTCAGGGGACCCAGGTGATGCTGAGGCTGCCCAGGGGAGGTTCAGGGTACCCAGGTGATGCTGAGGCTGCCCAGGTGAGGGTCAAGGTACCCAGGTGAG
>NW_020897796.1:196739-200161 GCF_003984885.1 Neopelma chrysocephalum | reverse complement strand
CCCAAATCTCATCCTGTGGCGGTGCTTCAAAGGACTTTTTAAGGCAAGTAAGACAAAAAAAGAAGCACATGATAAATAATTAAGAGCTGAGGCTCAGCTTTCGTGTTCCTCCCGTCCAGCCCAGCGGCGAAAGGACCTTGAGCCTCTTCTGTGGGACCGGGAGAGTTTGGGAGAGGGAGGGTGAGACGGTGGCTGTGAAGTTGTCCCCAAGCTGGGGAGAACCCAGAAAGTTTCGGAGCCTCTGTGCTTCCCTTTCCCTCTTTTATTGGGAAGGAAAATTGCTGCAGGTCTCTGCAGCGGGGTGGGTGTTGAGGGTCTTTTGGAGCCCCATTCCCAGAGCTCCCCCACGGGGCCGGGTGTTGGTTCTTTGCTGAAGTGCCAGTTCCTGGCACCGTGTGGTTAAACCTGATATCAGCTTTCCCTTCCAAATCAAACTCCTCTCTCTCGTGGCTGCAGGACCTTCCCTCTCCCTTCCCCTTTTTTTACAAAGCCTCGGAAAACCAGAAATAAATAACCCGTGCTCACACTTGGCTTTTTTCCAGGGAACCTTGGATGTTTTCGGGTCGCTCCCCGTGGAGTTTGGGTGGGAGCTGCTCCCTGTGGGCGGCCGTGGGGAGCCTCTGGGGGCCACAACCCCTCCCCACCCTGCCCTGCCAGCCCCTGGGAAGGCTGTCAGGGGTGCTGTGTCACCCGGGGCCGGCCCCTCACGCACGTGTTTTTAATGGATTTTTTGAAAACAGGGAGATTTTGCCTCGTGGCATCTCCCGCGGAAGGTTATTGGAAGGAGACCAGCAAAGGTCCATAACCTCTCTGCTGATGAGGATGAAGTGCTTGTTTAATACATTTTAGCGCTCAAATATTTCTCCTTAATGTGTTTTTGAAGATGACTGGAGCTCTGAAGGGAATATGTAACTCGTTAGAAAATAGATGTGCCGATTAGACGGCGTTTCAGCTCATTTAGAGACGTTTCACCGCCTCCCTTGGATCTGCTGTGATCAAACCCTGCCTCTCCAGGAGCTGCAGAGCCGGGGAGCTGTCAGTGCCATCACCCCCCATTCCAGGCCTGGCTTTGCTCTTGCTGGTGCCAAACAGCTGGAGCATCACTAGTGGCACTGGGAACTGTCCCAGCACTGCTGGTTTTGGCCCTTCCTGGCTGCTCAGTTTTATCCCCAGCCCAGACACCCCAAAACGCCTCCAGGCTGCTCCTTGGGGGCCAAGGCAGCTCCCACTGGACCAGGAATTGTTTTACACCCCTCTCCTTGCATTTCCCACCTGATGCTCTCTCCGGGATCCCATCAGGCAGCGCTGTGGGATCAGCCCAGGGCTGGTGGGGAGGGCAGGATCTGCCCCATGCAGGTTATTCCCCTTGGCTGGGGATGTGTCCACGATCCCCCTCCTGCCACGGGAAGCTCCGACTTTCCCGGTAGCATCTCTTGGAGAGCAGCAGATCAGGATTTGGTATTAAACGAGAGACTTTTAATGCCGGGGGGGGGGAACTTGAGCTCCGCTAATCTGCCTACCAGCAAGGAACAGACTGGAGGATTTCACTCCACTTCACCTCCTATCACATCTCTGAAGTGCTCCCAGGTCTAAACAGCAACTTTTTTTTCCCATCTCTATTTTCCATTCATCTTTTTTTTTCTCTCTCTCTCTCTGGTGCTCCCCCGCAGGCAGAGCCCCTCCTTTCTCCCCCTCCCACCGCGGCAAGAGGGGTGCACGGTGGGGATGGGGAGGTGATGGGGTTACCTGGGAGCACGGGATGAGCCGCAGGGCTCCATCCCAGAGCGGGCACAGGGGGTACATCGCAGCGGGTGCCACCCCCGTGCCAGCCCCGGTCCCCCCCCCAGCAGTGCGTGCTGGGGCATCCCGCTGTCAGCGGCACGTCAGGGCCATCAGGACGCACTCGGCTGGCGCTGGAAAAGGCTTTCGCCCCCCGGATGTTCTCTAATGGAGCCGCCGCGGCCCCACCGCGCCGCCGGGCACCGGCTCTAATGCAGCGCTGCGGGGGGGGCTGCTGAATCCCGAACCCCCCCCTCGCCTCGCCGGGGAGGGGCCGCTCGGCCCCGCTCTGCTCCTCACGCTCCGGTGCAGAGGAAGCCCAAAACCCCTCCTTGCTGGTCCTGGGGAAACATCACAACTCAGAAAAACCTCTTATTTATTGTATATATTTTTTTCCCTGCTCTTTCCCCCCCCCTCCCCTTTTCTCCCCGTTGGGCCCTGGGTTGGTTTCTCTCGGCGAGGAGGTGCCAGCCGGGGTGAGGTGACAGCAGGGCACCTCTGGGTGCTCGTCACACTGCGGGGATGTTCTCCCCTGGACAGCGAGAGCCTTTGGGTGTGTCCCTGCCGTGGTGGGCACCAGGGGCTGAGCCCCCTGTCACCGGGTCCCCACCAGGCAGAAGCTGAGCCCCCATCACAGCGACCCCACCAAGGTGGGCACGGCAGTCAGGGGCCGACTCTGGGCACAGCTGCCCCGGTGCCACCGGGGTCTCTCTGGCTGCTCGTGCCGGGAATTCGTGGGAATACGGACAGGCCGTGTCACCTGGTCGGCTGGGAGCTGCCGGGTACAGCCGCGGCTCAGTTTGGCAGCGTTTCCACCGCTATTTTCGCTTCTTTTCCCCCCAGCCCACCTCGGCGGCAGAAGCAACACGTCCGCCTCGGGCAGGACCCTGGCGCGGTGCCACCCGGGAGCGGCATAAACGTTGTTCCACCGCCAGCTCTCCGCGCCGGGGCGGGTCCCGCTGGCCCGGGTGACCCCCGGCGACGGGTCCCTTCCAACCTCGAACCATCATCCAGCGATTCCCCCCGCATCCTGTCTCCCGGTCGCTCCTCCCTCCCCATCACCTGTGCCCTCCCCTGGGCCCGGCTGCCTCTTCCGCCGGCAGCAGGTGACGGCCCCCGGTGACAAGAAGGTGCCACCCGAGGATCGCTGCCGGCACCGGGGGCTGCGCCGCCCTATCACCGGCGAAAACGTAGGGGGCCTTTAAGAGGGAGAGAGAGAGAGAGAGAGGGGGAGCCGTCTCCCCGCACATTAATCTATCATGAGCTAATGTGTTTTTCCCATTTGTTCCTTTGTAGAGCGACGGAGCTGCGCGTTCGCCCCCCCCCCCTCCCCGGGCGCGCACACACACACACACACACCCCGGCACACGCGCTCCCGATCCCGCTCCCGCCGCCGAATCCCAGCGCTCGGGCTGGGCCCGAGCCCCTTCTCCGGGAGGAAAACAAAAAAAAAAAAGGAAAGGAAAGGAAAAAAAATACCCACGGCGAGCGGAGGCCAGCAGAAATGGGGAATACACCCTCTCAAGGCATGTCACTCTCACTATGTGCATCCATTCTTAAGTAGCAGGTATTTTTTTTATTCGTGTGGTTTTTTTGCCTTCCTCCACCCCCCCCCTTCCTCCCATGTCGCCGGGGGGGGGGGG
>NW_020897796.1:178925-196639 GCF_003984885.1 Neopelma chrysocephalum | reverse complement strand
GGGGGGGGGGGGGGAGGAAAGGGGGGGAATTGGGGGGAAAAAAAAAAAATCCTTGCTCCCGGTGTTGGAGTTTTGGTGGCTGGGGGTTGACACCCAGAAAAGGGGGTGTGTGGGGTGGTGGCGCTCCGGGGTGGGGGGGTCTGTGTCAAGCACTGGGATGCGGTGACAACCCCCCCCCGCCCAGGGGATGGGTGTGCTGGGGGTGCTGAGGTGGCGCCGGTGGCGATGCTGCTTTTTGGGGTTGTTTGTTGTCGGGGGTGGCTCCGAAGGGACAAAGTAGCCGGAGAGCCGCTGTCCTGGAAACAGGGGAGCGCCGGGGGTCTGGGGGGGCGGGGGAGGGCTCGCCGGGGTGCTCGAAGGAATCGCTGGTTGTGCCGATGGCTGTTCCCGCTCCCCGCTCGCAGCTCTTGGGCGTTAAATGGGATGTTTTGCTGACCGAGCCGGGCTGGTGCTGCCGGGCTCTGGATTTCCTTTCTCGAGGAGACAGATGGGCGAGGAGGGAGGCTGCGGGCGGCTCTCCCCTACCTGCTGCCTCCCCGCTTTCCTTCCCCCCCGCCCGGCCTCTGCCGAGACACAAAGGGCAGGACGAGCCACGGGGCTGCAGGTCGCCCCTTGTGAGATATTTTCAGCATCCTTTGCGGGAGGGAAAAAAAAAAAAAAAAAAAAGAAAAAAATCTGGCGCATCCCGGGCTGGGCTGGGGCGTGGGGGGAGGCGTCGGGGAGGGAAACTTAAAATAACTCCGGAGGTTGCCCGCCCTGTGCCACGGCCCAGCTGCTCCCCGCGTGTTCGGGGGGCCAAGGGGAGCCCCCTCGGCGGGGTCTGATGCCCCCGCGGGAGCAGGGTGGGTGTGGGTGGGTGGGTGGGTGGGTGTGCACACGCGTGTGTGATGCGGCCGCCAGCGCTGCCCTGCCCCGTGCCAGCCCCGGTGGGCGACGGGGACGCTGGCGGGGTTTTTCTGCCGTGGGTGGGGGGTCCCTTTGTCTGCCCTCGCCGCGGGGAGCTCGCAGCCTTCGCCCCGCAGCCTCTCCCCTCTTTGTTCTCTCCCTGTTCGCCCGGGCTGCGCTCGCACAGGGTTGGGGAGTGGCGATGCTTCGGCCCCCGCGTGTGCCCACCCACCCTCCCACCCACCCTCCCTCTGCTGCTGCCTGGTACCAGCACCCAACTCCCAGGGAAGTTGGTTCTGGCGGTGCTGGGAGCCGGGAATGCACCCTCGGGAGCTACGCCCCTTCCCAGGCGCCTCAGGGATGGGAGCGGGGGGGGGGGTCACATCCCGCCGCCTCTCGCTCAAGGATGGAGATGGAGGAGTCCCACCCGGGGGGTGGGGGGGTTCAGCCTTTCCCTATGGCTGGGTCAGTCCCAGGGACCCCAAACTTGCTCCAGCACCTGGATCCTGGGGGTCGCAGGGGCTTTTCAGTCCCTCTGGTTGCTCCGTGGCTTTCGCAGCGCTGCTGGGAAAGGGGCGGCCGCTGTGCAGACCCCCCCTCCTCCCCCAGCGCATCCCGGGGTTCAGGGCAGTGTCCCCCCTCCCTCCCCCGAAGCTGCCTGAAGCCACACGGTCGCTGCAGCCCCAGCGGTGGCTCTTCCCTCATTTTAATGAGGATTGCATTTCCGATGTGCTAATTATCTCCCACCAGACTGCCCCCGACGCTGCCAGCGTTCACCCGCCCGTGGAAACGGCTCTGTGCTCCCGACAGGAGCCCTGGCTGATCCCACAGGGAGCTGCTGGTGGGCTGTGACCCCCCCCTTGGGTGGGTTGGGATGGCAGAGGGGAGAGGGTGAGGAGCTCCAGGCCCTGGCAGGGCTGTCACAGGTCTTTGTATGAAGGGAGGTTTGGTCTTTGTCAGGAGCCGTCCCTCCCCTCCCAGCAGGGTGGGATTCTCACCCTGGTTGGTTTTTCATGAATCGTCCTGTTTGGGTTTCTGGGAGATGCTTGTTGCCCTCCTGGAGAGGTGGGCTGGAATGGGAGAGGGTGGGGGGCACCCTGGATGGCTCTGGCTGAGAACTGGTGTGGTGACTGCACTGGACTGGGAGGTGGTGGGGTCATACTGGGGGGGTGTTAATGTTGGTGCCAGGCTCAGTCCTGGTCCCCAATGCAGAAAAACCACATATCTCCCCCAAAATGCAGTTTTTCCCTCTATGGAAAGAGGGATAAAGGGATCTCTCTGCTGTGCTGGGGTGGGTGTGTGCCCAGGTCATGAACCTGCTCCATCCTGACTGGACACACGGGTGGGAAGGACACGTTTGTCCCTCTCCCTCTCCATCCTTCCTTGCCTGCCCTGGAGCTCACCCCACCAGCCTGGTGGGAAACACCCACCCGTGCCTGCCTCGCCTTTCTTTTCCCTCCCTTCCCAACCTTTCCATGGGAACAGGGCGGCCCCGGGTGCCCTTGGCTCTCACAGGGACCTGACTCGGTGCTGCCTTGCCACCGCCCCGGGGGAGGAGAGTCCCGGGGGGGAGGGGGCGGAGAGCCCCCCCCCCGGGCACGTCTGCAGGGCAGGAGGGGCAGAGCCGCCGGGGCAGGGTTTAATTAGAGCCATCGATCCTCCTCCGCGTTGTTGCCGCGCATCGATCCCCGCCGGGGCACACACACGGCGGCTGCCTCTGTGCCCCGGGGACACGCCCGGGACACGTGGGAGCCCTGTCCCATGGCAGGGAGAGTGGCCTGGGGCGGTGGGAGCATCCCCACGCAGCCAGGGTTGGTGTCCAGGGGAGGGGGACAGGGCTGGGGCCGGGCTGGCTGTGTCCTCTCGGGGGCAGAAGAGGAGGGGAAGGGATGTGGGAGCGAGTCCTGGGGAAGGGTCTGAGGGAGCTGGGGGGGCTCAGCCTGGAGAAAAGGAGGCTCAGGGGGGACATTCTGGCGCTACAACCCCCTGACAGGAGGGGGGAGCCGGGGGGGGGGTCAGGCTCTGCTCCCAGGGAACAAGGGACAGGAGGAGAGGGAACGGCCTCAGGCTGTGCCAGGGGAGGCTCAGGTTGGACAGCAGGAGGAATTTCTTTATGGAAGGGGTTGTTAAACATTGGAAGGGGCTGCCCAGGGAGGTTTGGAGTCCCCACCCCTGGAAATGTCCAAGGAAGGCCTCAGTGGCACTCAGTGCCAAGGTGAGGATCGGGCACAGGTTGGACTCGATGGTCTTGGAGGGCTTTTCCAACTGCAGTGATCCTGAGTGTCCCCAGGGTGCTGAGTGCATGGATGAGCCCATTGAGGCTCCTGCTGTTGAGATTTCCTTTCCAAGCACGTTGGAGGGGTGTTTTGGAGAGGCCCAAGGGGTGCAGTGGGGTTTGGGAAGCCGTGGGGTGCCAATGGGGAGCAGGATGGGTGCTGTGCCGCAGTCCCTGCTCCTGGGAGGAGTGAATTCAATTCTCCAACATTTTGCTCTGTCCCTGGTGCTGGGGGTTCATCCCTGGAGCTGGATGTTGTGTCTCCATGGTGGAGCAGCATTCCTATAATTTACAATCCATGAAGCCACTCGCTCCAGCCCTTCAGCTCTTTGCCTTGGAGGTGCTGGACCTCCAGCAAAGTGGCCTGATGGGGGTCAGCACCCACAGTCCTGGGGGGGGCTGCGCTTGGGAAGGGCAGTGCTGGCTGGAGGGAAGGTACAAGAAGGATGGAGACTCCCATTGGTGCCACCCCCGTGGCTGGGAAGTCCTTCCATCCCCAGCTCTTTCCTCGTTGGCTCTTTCCCAGCAGCCGTGGTCAAGTTTGGGAATTTTACCTTTATTATTAAATCACCTTTGGGTGGAGGGAGGTGAGAAACGGGGCTCTGAGTAACCTGGTCTAGTGAGAGGTGTCCCTGCCCATGGCAGGGGGTGGGAACTGGATGATCTTTAAGGTCCTTCCAGCCCAAATAATTTATGGAATGCCCGGCCTGGGCTCCCTGGGGTTGAGCGTGGAGGCTGCTCAGCCGAGCTTTGAGGAATTCTTGGATTCACAGAGCTCCTGGAGGCTGCTCGGCCAAGATTTGAGGAATTCTTGGATTCCCAAAGCTCGTGCAGCCCTCTTGGCACCACCTGGCAAGGCCTGAACCCCACGATGGGTCCGTGCCGGGGGGGGGTCTCACCCCCCAGACCCCGCAGACAGGCTCCATCTCCTGCAGCCTCAGGGATTTGGGGAGGGCCCAGCTCAGCCCCACGAAGATTTTGGGAGTGCTGGCACCATCAGCTCTGCTCCCTGCCATCCAAGGGCCTCATTAACCCCCCTCCTGGCTGTGCCAGGCTGCAGGTGCACCAGGGCTCAAGGACTCTCTCAGCAAAGGAGCTTCAATGCCTGTTAAAAAATTACTGATTTGCTCCTCTCCGCCCGACGGGGATAATGAAACTTTGCTGTCAGCTGTTTTTATTTTTTTCCCCTCCCCCTGCACGGTTTCCACTTTCAGAATAAATGCAAATGATGGATTTTTAATTTTTTTTCTTTTTTTTTTTTAAATTCATCTCCAACAGAAGGGCTGATGGAGAGGGCTGGGTGGGGGCGGGAGGAAGAGGAAGGGGGGGTGGGGACGAACACTTATGGTTTGTTTGTGTTTTTGCCCCCTCTGCTGAAATGTTCTGATTGCAGAAGGAAGATGATGCATTTTGGGCTCCTAGAACAGCTAATAGCTCCAGGCTGGGAAATGTAGCATCTGCATTCCAGCTCCAAACTGGGAACCAGAGCTCCAGCAGATCTGGGGAAGGGGAGTCAAGGAACAGCTTCTCTTCCAGCCCCATCCCTTGGCTTGGGTCACTCTGTGGCATGGAAGTGCTCGGACCTTGGAAAGGGACACCCAGAAAGGGATGGGGTGTGGGTGGAGATGAGGCCTCCCTGGAGTGCAGCACTTCCCTGCTCCAGCCAAGCTCCTTGGCAGCCTTGGATGGTGTTGTCAGGTCTCCTCCACCTCGAGTTTATCTGTTTCAATTACAGCCTATTAAAAGCCTCCGTGTTTCAGGAGCTTGTCTGGATTTATGGCTCCTGTCCTGCAGCCTGGGCCTCCTCCTGCCTTTCCCTGAGCTGCAGCTCTCACTCCTGGGGCTGCAGCCCCATGGAATTCCATGGGTTGTCTCCCAGCCCCAGGGAATGGTGGCTCAGACCCCACCTCCCTGCAGCCACCATGATGGGAAAACAACTTCCCAGCGTTTGGCTCCTGACCCGCCGGAATTTTCCCCGATCTTCCCTTTCCCAAAGCAGCCGATGTTTTCCTTGTGAGCATCCTGGGATTCTGGGCATCCCAACCTTATGGTCAGTGGCTCTTGTTAATTGACTTAATTACCCGTGGGAGGCAGGGCTGGCCGAGGTGGGGAAGGGATGCTGCAGCTCCCAGCTGGACTCCCAGAGAGAAGGGTTGGAGAAGTGGCTGCGGCATCTGGTCTGGGTTTTGTGGTTTTTGTTTTAATGGGATATTTCTGAGCTGAAACGAGGCCGAGTGCAGAAGGATGTGGAGGGTTGGATCCTGTACCCAGCTGAGCTCGGAGGCAGCTGGCAGCTTGTTGTGGGAGCAGGAGGGAGGAATCCAGAGCTGGGATGGGGTTTGGGGGGGATGCTTTTCCCAATGTAGGTGCTTCATAAGCCCCGAGAGGAAGGCAGGGGGTGAGGGAGACAAAAGAGATGAACACAGAGAGGGGAACACAATGATGTGCAGGGAGGGAGAGCAGTTGGATCTCCAGCTCCAGCTGGATCCCAGGCAGGGCACCACAGGCCACGTGCATTTCTAAGGCACCAGCGTGTTCCACAAGCCAAATTCCCACTGAACTGGTGAGAGCAAAGCACACGGATCTTGCCAGCCTGCAGTCAGCCTCGTGGCACTTGCCCACTTCCAGAAGCTCCACAGTGATCCTGGTATTTTTGGATACGTGGAGACAACTCTGCCTTAGAGAGAAATCCCTGATCCAACTGCCCAACATCTGGGCTCGGCCACCCCTCTGCCAGCATTCCCAGGGGGCTCCAGTCATGCTGCTCTTCCCGAGCATCCCTTGGCTCCAGGGGCTGGAGCCAGGGCTTGCAATGCTGATCCCAATCCCGATCCTGATCCCGATCCCGATCCCATCCATCTGTCAGCGGCTCGGAGGCGAGCGAGTGCAGCAAGAGGGTGTGAAACAACCACCTGTCAGTTGACTTTCCTGCTGCTTGGGGGAGCTTTGGCAAGGGCAGAGCCGGGAGAGGAATAAATTCCCCTCTGCCGTGTTATTTGCGGGGATGCTGTCACGGCACTCAGGGGTTTTTATTTGGCTCGGTGGTTTTATGTTAATGAACCAGCTCTCTCTCTCTCTCTCTCTCTCGCGCCGAAAAAGAGGCAGGGAAAAAAGTGTCACTTTGGATCTTCACGCATGGAAAAATACAGCCCCTCCCTCCCGCAATTAGAGCCGGATCTGCGGGAAGGAGCACCGGGAGGTGGCGGGGCTGGAGCCGCTCCCGCCCCCCCGTGTCCATGTCCCGCCCTGCTCCGGCCAGCACGTGCCTTTCCCGGCTTCCACATCCCCTTTGCAGCGACCTCTTAGCCCTGCTTCCCACATCCCAAACACGGGAGAATTCCAAGCTGCTCTGCCAGGGCTGGATCTCGACAGCTCCTGAGCACTTCCAGGAGGGAGGAGGGCAGGGTGGCTCAGGGTGGCTCAGGGTGACGCCGCCTCCTCCCCGCTGCTGCCTGCAGGGCTGGTTTGGATCACTTTTTGCTTCCCAGATAATTTCTTGCTTCCCAGATGATTGTTTTTGCCCCCGTGGAGCGTCTCCAGCTGGGAGGGAGCTCCAGCACATCCAGCAGCCCCGGGGACCAGGACCTGCATCTTTGAGGGGTGGTGGGTGCATGGAGGGGGTGAGGAGGAGCATGAGCTTGGTGTTGGACCTGCATCTTTGAGGGGTGGTGGGTGCATGGAGGGGGTGAGGAGGAGCATGAGCTCGGTGTTGGCCAGATCCAGCTGGGATCAGGGCTGTCAGGATCGGGGATCCAGGAGGGAAGCAGAGAGGAGACGCAGCGGGAGCCGCAGGGCCGTGATCCTCCTCCATCCCCACCACGTTGGGGTCTGGCTGACCCCTGTCCAAGGGGGTGACAGGGCCGTGGGGGTGTCACCTCGATGTGTCCCCCCCCAGCCACCAGAAGGCAGCGGGGTGGAGGCAGCAGGGACGTGCAACAGGCAGCGCCGGCAGCGCCCGCGGCGGGATCCGTCTTGTTTCGGGAGGATTAATGATTCCAGCATAATCTGAGGAACATTATATGGCTCATTAAAAGCACATTGCCCGCACCAAACACGGCTGCCAGCCCTGCCCGCTGCCCTCCCCGGGCCGGGCCCTGGCACCGCCGGGCTGGGGGGGTGATGGCGAGGCCGAAGGCTGTGCTGGTCTCTCCACCTCTCCTTCCTCTTCCAGCTGCCCTGGGAGCCCTCAGGGGTGGCCACCCAGCTCGGGCATGGCGTTCCCTTGGGATTTTAGGGTGGGTGTGCCCAGGGGAGGGGACATCAGTGCACCCTCTGCCCATTCCTCCCTCCGTGGCTCGTGGAGCTGCCAAGCCCTGGCTGAGAGTAGGAGGCTCCTGGGCACCTCTTGCCCGCTCCGAAGGGATCCGACCTCCAGCCTGGCCGGGGTGAAGGGGTCTGGCAGTGCCCCTTCCCCCCAGACCTGCTCCTTTCCTCCCTCTCCCTTCCCCTCACGCCTCCTCCTCTCTCTCGCCTTCGCCGCTTCCTTTCAACTCTCTCCGTGGTGCTGGGAATCAAAGGCGGGAGCAGTTTTGGGATTTTCAGCCTTTCCGCTGCACTGCGTGAAAAGTGAAGCCTCCAAAGGACACTCAAGGACACCGAGAAGGCTCCTTCCCTGCCCTCCTCCCCTCCCTGCCCTGCAGGAAGCAGGGAATCCGCCCCAGGGCTGCTCCCACGGGGCTCCCAGCTCCATCCACGCCTCTGTTTTGTCCCTCCCGTGTGAGCTGCTTGGGCTCAGAGGAGCGAAACGGTGCCTTCTCCACCCGTGAGGTCCCTCAGGTGGGCACCAGGGCTCCCGTGCTGCTCCCTCGAGGCTTTCATGAGGGCGCCAGAGCAAATAAGGGTCCCCATTCCTGCTGAATCCCGGGAACACAGGGGGGCTCAGGGCAGGATGGCTTCGGCTTGGGTGCTGCCACAGTCTCCATGCTGGGATGTGGCAGGACCTTGAGCGAATTTTTGGCTGCCTCCTGACTTGGTATCTCAGCCAAAACAACTCCGGGGAGGTTGTGGTGCTCTGCAGATAATAATTAGCTCTTCCCAGCTGTCAGCCCCAGCTCTTTTGTGACAGCGAGTCTCTTATCTCCCTTCCACACGTGGGGAAGCCAAGGTGCTCCCAGGGCGAGTCCTTGGCCCGGGGACACGCAGGTGAAGCAGGGATCAAAACCAGGAGCCAGGATCTGCTGCTGGGGGGTCTCAGGGTTGGGAACACCAGCTGGAAACACCCCCAGCCTCCTCCTCCTCCCCTCAAGGAAATCCTGAGGATGGAATCAGAGAGCTTGGTTCTCCACGGAAAGAAGAGCCACATTTGGCCTCCTCCTTTTCCTGTTTCTGCCAGAAAAACCTGTGTTTTGTCACTCAGGTCTCATCACGAGCCAGGGTAGAGGGAAGGACATTCCTTCCGGAATGGAACGCAGGTTCGCTCCGGAGCGTTTCCTGGCACGTTACAAAATAGGGCATAAATAATTAAACCCCATCTGCAATTAGCAAAACAAAGGAATGAAGCGCATTTCGGAAGGATTTTCCACTCGTATTCCGTGCTTTTTGTTCCCCTGCCATCGCGCCTTTAAGATTATTTACTCACGCCGGGCATGAAATCCATTCCTGGAGCAGCAGCCTGTGGATCCACGCCCTGATCCGCAGGGATACAAGTGGCTGTGGAGCCTCAGCAGCGGCAAGGGGGCTACACCTCCCAACCCAAAATCCCTCTGCTCGAGGCTGAGGGTGAAAACCGCCCCAAAATCCAGGGATAACAGGCCTTGGTGGAGCCTCAGCAGCAGTGAGGGGGCTTTACCTCCCAACCCAAATCCCTCTGCTGGAGGCTGAGGGTGAAAACCCCCCCAAAATCCAGGGATAACAGGCCTTGGTGGAGCCTCGGGAGCGCTCCGAGCGCAGAGGTCCAGCAGGGATGCTGAGCCCTTCAGTGCTGTTTTTTTGGGATTAGAAATGCCTTTCACCCCCCTCCTCTCATTTTTCTCCTTTTTGCTGGGCAAGGGGGGCCCCACAGAGCCCCCCCCATCTGCCTGGTCTCACACAGAGAGAAAACCCAGAGAGTTCTTCTCATGGAAGAAGTGACTCGGGGGTGAGGACACGAGGAGCAGAGCCAGGCTGGGGGTGAGGGGACGGAGCCTCAGCAGCAGTGAGGGGGCTCCACACCTCCCAACCCAAAATCCCTCTGCTCGAGGCTGAGGGTGAAAACCCACCCCAAAATCCAGGGATAACAGGCCTTGGTGGAGCCTCGGGAGCGCTCCGAGCGTGGCACAGCAGAGATGCAGCAGGGATGCTGAGCCCTTCAGTGCTGGTTTTTTGGGATTAGAAAGACCTTTCACCCCCCTTCCTCTCATTTTTCTCCTCCTTTTTGCTGGGAAAGGGGGGCCCCACAGATTCCCCCCCCATCTGCCTGGTCTCACCCAGAGAGAAAACGCAGAGAGTTCTTCTCACAGAAGAAGTGACTCGGGGGTGAGGACACGAGGAGCAGAGCCAGGCTGGGGGTGAGGGGACAAATATCCCGAGGCCGTGGGCGTGATGGATGAGCCGAGCTGGCTCCGGCTCCGGGAGCAGCTTCTCCCTCCCTCCGGCAAAGAAAGGGATCCTTGTGGCACCGAGGTCTGTGTCCCCTGCCAGCCCTGCCCTTGTCACCCCGTTCCTCCAGGCACAGGGGTGAGAATACCGCCCCATGTCCCTAAAAACAAAGGCTCGAGGCGGCTCTGGGCTGTTTTTCTGGGATCCAGCCAGTGCAGGGGGAATGTTCGGGGGTCCAGGCAGAGGGGGGGTGAGCCCTGGGCAGCCCCTCTTCCCTCCCCACATCCCCCCATCTCTGCTGTTGGCACCATAGGGGCAACATCTCGTTCATAGGGACAACATCTCACTTGTAGGGACGTGGCAGTGAGAGGGAGGGGGTTCAAGCCCCCGAGCTGGGGGTGGGAAGGGGAGTTTGGTGCCGAGGTTTCGGAGCCGCCGTTGCCCCCCGGGGAGCTGGCAGGACCCCGGGACGGGCTGTGCTGGGGCACAAACTGGGGCACAACGAGGCCCTGCAGCTTCGCTCGGGATCAAAAGGTCCAGTCTGTGCATTCTGGAGAAAAACCCCACAATAAATCCACGTACTCTGATCCTTGCTCTTCCATGCCCGACAAACTCCCACCCGGGGCTGGAGGCTGAGTCCCACGACAAGAGTGGGGTGTTTTGGGGGCCGTGTGTGGGATGTTCCCCTCCCTACACGTGGGAACAAACCCCCAGTGCATGGGAATGTCGTGTCCATGGGGCAGAGGGGGGCTGCCCCTCTCGGCTCCCCATCACTGTCCACGCCTTGTTCCACTCTCAGATCCTTCCTCCTGCTGCTCTTTTGTTTCTCAGATTTATGATTTGTTTGCTTGCTCTGATTTATTTGTTTATTC
The DNA here is from genome assembly GCF_003984885.1 of Neopelma chrysocephalum. Taxonomy (NCBI): domain Eukaryota; kingdom Metazoa; phylum Chordata; class Aves; order Passeriformes; family Pipridae; genus Neopelma; species Neopelma chrysocephalum. The sequence goes on along the minus strand of NW_020897796.1, from coordinate 186,091 downwards.
CCCTCCATCCCCGGCAAACGTTCCCGCCCGGACCGCGTTCATTCATGAATCTCCTCCTTTGCTGTCCCTAACCAGGGCTCGATGGAATTGCAGGAGGGAAGAAGCCAGGACTCTGTTCCCTTTGTTTAAAGTCTCCAGGTCAGTACCCGGGGCCGGCAGGGTCCTTCCCCCTCCACCCTGCTCGTTTCATGTTTGATGTTCGCTCCCTCCCCGACCCTCTCCCACATGCAGGGGCCGTGCGGGGCGAGGGCAGCACCTGTAGCTCGGTTTTTTTGGGGTGTTTTTTGGGTGCTGCCTGGTTTCTGCTTTGCATCGACGATCGAAACCTCAGCTCCCGCCCTCCTCGCAGGAAGGGGATGGGTTTGTGGAGCCGGGGGTGGTGTTTGCTTCCCCGGAGGGGTTCCCGGTGCTCCTGGAAGGATCAGCTCCCTCTCCACCAAGTGGAGTTTGCGAGGTTTGAGGTTTTCCTCGTTGGGTTTGGGTTGGAAAAACCTTCCGTAGGGGAACGAGAGGGAGATGTTGGCCCTCTGGGGGTGAGGTGGAGAGGCAGGTGCCTTCCCTGGGAGCTGCCTCTGGAAGTGTGGCTGGCTCAGGGAAGCTGTGAGAGGGGAAGTGTGGTGGAATCTGTTCAGCAGCAGCTCCTGCTGGGTCTGTCATGATAATAGAATTTATTTCGGTGGCATCTGTCGGCCTCTAATGGGCTGGGTGTTCCCATTGCCAGGGACTGCTCTGGAGTCTCTGCAAAGACTTCAGCAGTTCTTGGGGAGTTCAGCAGAGCCCTTTCAATCAGGGCAGCAGCTCCCAGAGAAAATATCCTCCGAGAGGAGCAGCAGTGACACCAGTCAGTCCTGATCCAGGTGATCAGGAAACAACCTGCCTTCAGGAAAACCTCCTTTTCCTCTGTGTTCCTCTGCATCCATGTTCTCTAGGAGCCCATCCCAAAGGCATTCCCTGATCCAGGTGATCAGGAAACAACCTGCCTTCAGAAAAACCTCCTGTTCCTCTCCATCTGTGTTCTCCAGGAGCCCATCCTGTAGCATTCCCTAGGGCTGGGAGCTGCAGGGAGGGACATCAACCTGCACCATCCCACTGCCTCCTGCGTTAGGCTGATTTCTCTGGGAATTTGGTGGCCTCCTGCCCTGGAGCAGGTCGACTTCCAGGGCTGGTGCCAGCTGGAAGCTGAGGGGAGCAGCACCAGCGTGTCTGTCTGTCCGTCCTGAGGGATGCCATGCAGCTGGAATCCCAGCTCAGGCAGGGCCGTGCCAGGGAGGAAAACCTGGAGGTAGAGGAAACCACCAAGCTTGTAATAGGTGTGGTGGTGGCTCTGGCTCCTTCTCTCTCCTCGGGAATTGGGGAGTCTGGGAGCACTGGTAGTTCCATCACTGGTGTTCTTGGGGAGCTCTGCAGGTCCTGCTGGTGCTGAATCAGCTTGTGGGCACCGAGATCTGTGTCTTCTGCCAGCCCTGCCCTTGTCACCCCGCTCCTCCAGGCACAGGAGCGAGGAGAACACCACCCCACATCCCTAAAAACAAAGGCTCAAGGGGGCTCTGGGCTGATTTTCTGGGATCCAGGCACCACCCAGGCTCAGCCAGTGCAGGGGGTCTGGACAGAGGAGGGGGGAGCCCTGTGCAGCCCCTCTTCCCTCCCCACATCCCCCCACATTCCCCAGGCTGGTGGGGAAAGCAGCACAATGGTGATGCCTTTTTTTGGGGGATTCAAGTCGTCGACTGGGTCAGGCAGCGCCTGGAGGTGTTAAAACCAGCACAAGTAGAGGGCAGGGGGTGAAGGTCATGGGTAGGATTTGTGGGACTTGTTGGGCTGGGCTCGTGGGATCTTCTCAGAGCAGAAAAGACCCTTCTGATCACCCAGTTTGACCCCAGTGGGCCAGAGGCTGTCGAGTCTCGGCAGCAGCTCCTGCGTTGTGACCGTAAGTCCCGAGCGGGTGTTTTATCCTCCCAAAGGATGCTCTGCCTCGGTTCAGAGGTGGGAATGATGGAGAAACCCCCCTGCCTGGCCCCGTTCAGCACGTTTGCTGTCTCTTGTCTGCCTTTCTGACGCTGCAGCTTCCAAGCTCTCGAGTCTTGTCCTGCCTCTGTCTGAACAAGATTAAAGAGGCGCCGCTCTCGGAAGCGGCGTCCTCACGGAGGTGAACGCACAGCCAGCTGTAAGGTCATCATGCAGCCGTGTAATGATGCCACTTAATGAGCTTGTCTCCCTGCAGAAAAGGTGGCTTTGACCTCCCTGAAGGGTTGCAAACACCCGCTCAGACTGACAGACCCGCAGCTCGGCGACGGGAACCGGCGCCGCTCTTTGATCCCACGTCGGGTTCCGGCGGGGATGTGGCTCAGAGAGGCTCTGGAGGCATCCAGGAAGGGTTTTGAGGTGTCTTGGTGGTGTGGAGGCTTGGTTTTTGTTCCCAAAGTCTGTTGGAAGTCAACAGGATGCAGCAGGGACTTGCGAGGAGGAGCTGGGGGGGAAGGAAAGGATCGTCCGTGACGGGGTTGATCCGGGGAGTTCCATGTACCCGGAATGTTGGGGATGCTTGGCTTGTTGTTGGCCCAGGTGAAGGGGCAGTAGCCACTGTCAGGAGAAACACTGGCCCATACAGAGCAGAGGACAAGGTTTCCCAGCTGCCATGGTGTCCCTCGGGATATGGGGAGGGGTTGTCCCCATCCACCAGTTCCCGCTCTCCTCTCCCCTTCCCGGTGCTCCCCAAGCCAGGATGCTGAACCAGCCTGTGCTGCCTCAGTCCTTCTCCCTGTCAGGCAGCCCAGGGAGGAATAATTCACAGAGTCAACAGCTTTTTAATATCTCTGTGCTTCAAGACAACTTCCAGTGCGCTCCTGTGCCTTTTAATTAAAATTATTGCTTCACCCTCCTCGTGCATCTTCCTCCCCCCCCCTAAAAACCAGGGAACAACCAGCCTGCCTCCTCCTCCTCTTCCTCCTCATCCTCCTCCTCCTCATCCTCCTTCTCCCTGGTGCTGTTTGAGCTTCCCAACCACGGACTCTCCTGGGCTGGAGCCTCGTTGGCTCCTGTCCCTCGTTGCCATGATTTATTAAAAGTGATGGAAACAGATGCTCCAAGACCCTTCCCTGGTGTAAAGGGGGGCGGATCCACAGGTGATTTACGCCAGGGGAAGGTCTGGCTCACAGCTCCAGTGGTTGGGTGGCATGGCAGGACCACGGGCTGGTGGGCACGGGGGAGGGGGCAGGTGCCCGTTCTGCCCCCAGGGCAGTGCCAGAGCAGCGCTGCCCGGATCCACGGACACCTTTTCCAGCAGACCTGGAGAGGGCTGGGGCTGGTGGGCTGTGCCAGCGGGTGCCCGGGGGGCCGGGCAGTGCCCAGAGAGCCCCAAAGCAGAGGTGGGAGCGGGTGGGAGAGGCTCTGAGCCCCCCTCTCCCCGGGCTCCCCGCGGGGCTCCTGCAGCTCCCGCTGCCGGGAGCGGGGCTTGACGAGCTCCAGACGTGTCAGCGCCGGCGCTGTACCTATAATTACTGTCTGATGTGCCGGAATTAGCCCGGGAGCCGAGGAGGAGTTTGGTGCAGACGTGAGTGTCCTTGGCTGCCTGCGGGGGGTTTTAACGAGTGCGAGGCCGTGGGCAGAGCGGAGCCTTCCATCCATCCCTCCTGGGCTCGGCTTCCTTCCCTCCTCTGCTGCTGGGGAAGGACGGGAGAGGAACGGGGGCACTCCCGCTCCTGGGGTTTGAGGGGGTGGAGAGAGGCTCGAGGGTGTGGGTGGGGGCTGTTGCGTGGAATCGTGGAATCACGGACTGGTTTGGGTTGGAGGGGACCTTAAAACTCGTCCAGTTCCACCAGGGACACCTTCCACCAGCCCAGGTTGCTCCAAGTTTCATCAGGTGAAACCCCAATTCCATACCTGAGCTGCACCTCTGGGCATCACCCACATCCCTCTTCCCAGAACTCATCCCAAACCACAGGGCTCCAAACCCCACCCTCCAAACCCCCTTTGAGCATTAACTGCTCCCCAAAAGCCTTTTATTGGTGCAAACCCCTGTTTTGGAGCCACACGAAGTCCCCAGGAGGGCTGCACACCCTGTAGCACCCCTGGGCTCCAGGCAGATCTGTCCAACCCCCTCATCTCCTGCTTCCCTCGCCCATTTTTTCCCCACTTTTCTGGTTCCTCAGCTCCCTGTCCGTGGCTCTGGCCTCCTGTAAGTCCCAGCTCTCCCCCAGCCTGTGCCAAGGTATTAAAAAGCCTTTATCGTAGTCCAGGGCCTGTAATTCACAGCACAAGAACCAATAAATAGGAATGATTCAGAATAATTTAGCAGCTTCTGCTCAGGAAGAGCGAGACCAGGACCTCAATTAAGCTATTTGTAAATTGTTAATTTAAGCATTTCACTCAGATGCCTTAAATTGTTCCCTCCTGCAGTTTACAAATGGGTAAAGAGCACAGAAATATAACTGGAACGGTGGGGAAATGCCATTTAGTTGCTGTTTTTGGCAGTGGTAATAGCACTGTAGCTAACAGAGCTTTGATTTAAATCAGAGTAAACCAGGGCTGCCTTGAAAGGAGGATCAACCCCGGGAGCAGAGGTGCCCAGGTGAGGAGGGACCCGGTATGGGGGTGTTGAGGGTGGATCTGGGAGCTGCCAAAGTGCCAGGGGAGCCCTGGGATCTGAGTCCCTGTGCAAGGGATGCTCCCTGTGGGGTTTTTTTTCCCTATGCCCTGTGAAATAAAATTGTTACACCTGGAGGAAATATATAGATTTTTTTTTTTGAAGCCAGGGGATGGTTTCCCTTCCGGCCAGGTGAGGTTTGGCTCTCCAGGTGGGTGAAGAGCAGCATCCCTGGGGGGTCTGGGTGGGTGCAGCTCCCGGGGGTTGGTGTGACCCCCCCTGATTTACCCCCTCCTGCAGATTTGCTCAAAGCACAAGAGAGTCTGGCAGTGGCACAGCTCATCGGTGCCAAAAGGATTTAGGAGTTGTGAACCTCTTCCACGGCTCTTGGGAATTCTGCTCTCACTAAAGGGAGCAGAGGAGCTGTGGCTGCCCCACCCCTGGGAGCATCCCAGGCCAGGTTGGATGGAGCTTGGACAACCTGGGCTAGTGGAAGGTGTCCTTGCCCATGGCAGGGGGTGAGACTGGATGAGCTTTAAGGTCCTTTCCAACCCTGACTATTTTGGGATTCTTTCTGTGGTTTGAAGCTCCAGGAGGAGGAGGAGGAGGAGGGGCCTCGTGCCCCCCAAACCCCAGCGCTGCCCTTGCCGGGGCTTTGTCTCTGCAGAGCTAAAACTGGAAGCTCCTTCCAGGGCCCTGAACCAGGACCTGCATCAGCTGCTGCTGCAGCTGCTCCTGGAATATGTCCCCTCATGTCTCCTGTCTCGGTGGTGGATATTTTAATGCAGAACCGGGCGCTTTTCCCGCGACCCCCCGAGTGTGGCGGGGTGAGAAATATCTCTAATTAGAATTTAGAAGATGGACAGATACAGTGAAACAAAGAACTTTATTAACAGCGCACTGAGTGCACGAACTCATGACCTGGTCCCTGCACCCCACCCTTTGAAAAACGGGCCCTTTTGGTACCCCCTTGGTTACATCAGCTGTTAAATATTCAACAGGTGACAGGTATTTTACCTTAAAAGGTAATTTTTCGAACTCAGGAGGGGGTGTTGCCCTCCCTCCTGATTGATTGGTGACGTTCCCCTCTGTACATGCACAGGGGGTCTCTCTGCACACAAAGGCCAGGGGTATATTTTTCCATTTTTATATTTTTCCCCATCCCGACCACGACGTTTCCCTGGCGTCAGGCCTTTCACCTTAACAGCCTCCACGAGGTGCCTAAAGAAACCCTTGGAATTAAAATGAAAGAGAAGAAAATTCCGCTGCCCTCTGCTTTCCGCCAAAATTCACTTCGCTCATAATAAAACCAGACGATTTTATTTCTCACAGCGGGACGAGGCTCCGCTCCCGATCCCGGGGATTCGGAGCGTCTGTGCCGAGCAAGTGAGCAAAGGGAGAGGGTGCCGGAGCTCGGGGGGGGGGAGCAGAAGGACTTGGTGCCGTGCCACGGCGCCGGGTGGGAGCGGGTGGGCGCCGCGGGCGCCAGCCGGGCCCCGGAGGTGTCACCGCCGCAGCAGCAACTCCTTGGGGGCCGTGCCAGGCACCGCTCGGGTTGTGCAGTTTGGGGAACAAACTCTTCGCTTCCCCGGCTCTCTCCAGGCGGGGTTTTGGTTTCCTCACCAGCTGGGGAGCAGAGCCCCATCCCCAGAGGGCCACGGGAACAGCTTGGGATGCGAGTGGAGCCGAGTGGAGCCGAGCTCTGCCGCGCCGGCTCCCGTGGGAGGCACCCGCCGGTGCCAAATCCTCCCCTCGGCTCCACCTGCCACCGCTTGGCAGGTCCCGTCTGGGCTCTGCCACGGGCTCTGCCAGCGCTCCGGGTGCTGCCAGCCTGGGCAGATGTTCCCTGCAGCCACGTGGCACCGGTTCCTCTCCCTCAGATCGGGCTGAGCCATCCTCGGAGCTGCCTCCGCACCTCCGGGTTCTCGCCGGGCTCTGAGGAGTTTTTTTGTGACTTGAGAACTTATCAGCCATCAGTTGGCTGGGTTTAATAAGGAAACTGCACTTCCTGGCCCTTCAGCTGTGACATGCACCGAGCCGTGTGATGCCAGAGGGTCTTCCATGGGTTTCTTTTTTTTGCCTGATCTGGTTTCCTCCCGTTTCCGAGAGCGGCGGATCCGATCCGTCTGCTGGGCACGGTGCCCTCACCTGCCCCTGGAATGGGAAAGGCCTTTCTGTCTGCCCAGCTCCAAGCTGCCCCACGCCCCCATCGTGCCTGGGTGAGGGTTTTTTTCCCCACTTGTGGCATCCCAAGGGTTGGGATAAGGTTTGATCTGAACAGCCTGACCCGCAGTCACCGTCCCCACATCCCACCCTCTGCTTTGGGCAGAGCTCGTGCCTTGCTGTGGGTTTTCCTGGCACAGTGATGGGCATTGCTGCGTGAGGAGGGGGAATTTGGGCATGGGAATTTGGGCATGCTTCCTGATGAGACACTGATTTCCCATCAGGAGCTCAGTGTCATCCTTGGGCGGGTGCCGCAGCAGAGGCTCCTTCTCCAGCCACCTCCTGCTTCCAGTGCCTGGGTACAGCAAGGAAATGCTGTGTGTCTGTCTGTGCCCAGGCTGTGTGTCTGTCTGTGCCCAGG
>NW_020897796.1:172999-178915 GCF_003984885.1 Neopelma chrysocephalum | reverse complement strand
GCTGTGTGTCTGTCTGTGCCCAGGCTGTGTGTCTGTCTGTGCCCAGGCTCGTGAGGGTGGGCAGACCGACTGCTGCAGGCAATGCTCAAATTCCCAGTGCCACTGGGAATGGGGCACATCCATTCCCACTCGTGCCCAGCATCCCACCCCGGGGCCTGCGGGCGATGTTGGGCACAGGCAGATCAAACCACCTGAGTTCATGCAGTACTTTCTGTGCCAGTCCATTCCTGGTTAACTCCTCTTTTCCTCTGGAGCATCCCTGGCTGCTTGGCGTGGCAGATCCCCGATTCCCCCCTCCCATCACCCCCCTCCCCAGGAGCGGAGCGCTCCGTCTGTCCCCGACATCGTGTCGTTGGAACGAGGCACAATAGACCCACTGTGCGTGTGTGAGGGCACCACATGTGTGAATATTGCTGTATAGACTGCGTGTGCCGCCCCAGGGGAGCAGGCACAAAGCTGTGCTGTCTGTCCCAGCTCCGGGAAGGCGGCTGGATTCCCGCTCCCTGAGTGTCCCACTGTTCCGATCCCAACCGCCGCGATCGGCGCCGGGGCAGAGCGAGGGCTCATTGTGCTGGGGGCTGTACACGGGCATTGTGAGGAGCAGTCGTGGCTCTGAAGAGTTTATAGATTGGCAAGAATGTGGGGGAATTGGCTGGTGTGTGGAGGAGAGAGCGCTGCTCTTCCCAGGACCCGGTGCCAGCGACTGGAGAGCGGGCACGGAGCCGGGAGCGGGGCGTCCTTCTCCCCCGCGGGCACATTTTGGGGCTGGCGCTGTCTGGAAGCAGCTCCTCGGGAGCTGCTGAGAGCAAAACGATGTCTGGTGTTGCAGGTGTAAATGCAGATCTCGCCCCGATGTGTGGGAGCTGCTTTTCCCAGCCTCTCCCTGGGAATTGCCTTATGGACACGCAGCGTGTCCCGGCCCTGGTGAGGGCGAGGTGTCACCCAGCAGTGGGGGTTGTGTCTGCTCGGGTGGCTCTTGTCACCACCCTGCCAGCTCAGGTTTGAGCTGCGGGCAAGTCGTGGCCTTGGGAAGGCCCGAAGTGGGAAAACTGACCCTTGGGGTTAAAAAGAGGCTTTTTCCTCTGTTACTGAGCATATTTAGGTGGGTTTTCAGGGTGCAAGTGATGGTGTCCCTTCCCACTGTGACCCTGCTGGGATCTGTCTGGGTGATTGTCCCCATGTTGTTGGCACAGCAGTGCCAGGTGACTCTGGTGGCACCTTGGATGGTGCCTGGCACCCGCTGTCGCTGCGGGGAGGGAGGTGCTGGAAGTGTCCTGGTGTAAACCCGGGTGCTCGGAGCCCCCTTTGGCTCCTGCCCCAATCCTGTGGCAGCTCCATTCCCTGGGAATTGGGGGACGGGGACAGTGACAGGGAGAGGGACAGGGACAGGGAGAGGGACAGGCACTGCTCTGCCCCCCGGGCCGTGGGTGTGGCAGCTCCAGATCTGCGGGCAGGCAATTCCAGCGGCTCTTCAACCACAATAGAGGCAATTTACCCCTCATCAGCAGAGCAATCAGAATTAAAAGGTCACCCCGTCCTCCGGCCCTCCCTGCAGCGGGACTGCGGGAGGGAGCGAGCCAGGTTCCAGGGATCAGCGGGAAGGACAATTAATCCTTGCTGCCGGCAGTAACCCTGTTTGTTTTCCAGCATTTTCCTCCCGTAACTTCCACACTCCTCAAGTCCCCGAATCTCCTCCACCTTCACCTCCGTGATCCCTGTGCTGTTCCCGTGGCAGGGAGCCCAGAGCATCTTCCCTGGAGCTCCAGGTCCTGGCCCTCAGGAGGGCTGGACAAGCTTCCCAGCCCTGCCACTGACCTGCTGCTTGTCCTTGGTCGTGTTTCTTCACCCATTTGCTGCCCTGTGTTGACTCAAAGCTTTTTGGAGCAACTTGCCTGGCACGGCGGGCACAGCCAGTGCACCAATGCAAGCAGCACTCAGGTAATATTGTCACAATATATAAATGTGGAGGGAAAGGTGCCCTCGGCCCCAAACTAAGGGAGAGAGGGGTAAAAAAAGCCCCCTCTGTGCGTTCAGGGTGCAGGAACAGGCTCAGCTCTCTCCAGAAGCGCTCGGCAAAGGGGAGAATGAATTTTTGGGAGGGTTTGTCATGGCAGAGCGTGTCATGAATGTGCCTGTGCCAGCCGTGACTCATGGCTGCGGCTGTTGGGGAGCCTGGAAGGGCTCCAGCAGGGAGATCTGGCCTCCAGAGTTTCTCCCTCCTTGCCCTGCCAAGCGCTGGGCCCCGAGCCAGGAGCGCTCCTGGCCCTGCTCTGCCCGTGCCTCAGTTTCCCCATCACAGAACAGGGACAAAGCCAACCCGTGGGGCTCTGCTGGGGGGGTTCCTGGGCTCCCAGCTCTTCCCCCCCCGGGGCTCTCTGGGCTGTGGTGCCAAGGCTTGAGTGGCTGTGAATCCGTGAGAGAGCCCTGGCTGGGGAGGGCTCTGGGAAGCTTCGGGAAGGGTCACTCCGACCCCTGCCAGACCCATCCAGCAGCGGGGTGTGACCTGAGCCGGTCGAGCACCGTGTCTTGGGGACACGCCTTGGCAGAGAGGCTGTCCTGGGAGGCAGATCCTGGTTTTCCTTCTCCCAAGCTCCCTCCAGGCCAACGTGGGAGCAGCTGACAGCACAGGACTCGGGGTGTCCGTGCCCAGGGCTGGGCAGCTCGGTGACATCACGCTCTGGTGCCTTGGACCCTCCAGGCTCGTTCCTGGGCGTGCTGGGAGCACGGGGAAGAGCTCCTGGAGCGGCGCTGGCAGCCTGTGGCGCTCTGGCAGCTCGTGGCACGCCCGGGCAGGGCAGGGAGGGCAGCGCGACAATCTGCCCGCGCCGCTGGCAGTGCCCGGCCCGGCCCTGGCTCCTGGCTGCCCGCCCATGTGATGTGTTTGAGGGGGCACGCTGACATTTCCCAGGGGATGGGGAAAAAAAAATACCCAGGGACCCGCGGGGAGCTCCGAGCCGGAAAAGAGAGCAGAGAGCGGGACTCGTCCGCGCGGAGCGGAGGGATAAACCCGGGGAAGGGGGGGAAAAGTTGCCGGGGCAGGGAGAGGATGTGAAAAAGCGCCGGCTCGGAGCAGGGAGGATGCGATGGGCGCCGGCAGAGGAATGGTGGTGGCAGGGAGCGATGACGGCCATGGAGACGGGCCCGGGAGCCCCTCGCTAGAGCGGGGACAGGAGGGGGCATCGCTCGGGAGCTCCGGCGCCCACCCGGCATCGCCGCGGCTCCGCTCCCCGGCGCGCAGGACCCGGCGGTGGATGTGAGGTGACAGTCGCCGAGCGCCGAGCGAGGTCGGAGCCGCCAGATAAGGTCGGTAACAACCCACCCACTGCTCACTTGGGCTGCGCCGCGTGTTTAATAACGACCCGGCCCCGTATTTAATTAACATAAACAGCCAACGCAACCCGAGCCGTCTCCTCGGATCCGACTTGACGGGGACGCCGCCGCGTTGCTTTAAATGCCAAGTGATTAGCAAAAAAACCATCTTTCGTTTGCTTTAAACATATGCCATAAAGCTGCGTGTGTTTGTCGCGCAGATTTTTTTCGGAGCCGTCTCCCGGTTCCTCCCCGGCTGCCTCGGGCGCGACCGTGACCATGCTTCCTCCTCGCTGGGCCAGGCAGCCCCCCGGCGCTGCCCCCCGGGCCCTGCCGAGCCTGCGGGAGCCGCAGAGACCCACCGAGCCCGGGGACTACCGGCTCGCTGCCCTGCTCCTGGGTATGGACCGGGGGAGGGGGGGAGGAGGATGTGGATGTGGGAGGGATGCAGGCTCCGGAGGCTCCGGGGGATGCTGGTCCCGAGGGGATGGTCCCAGCGCCTCGCAGGGAGGGGGCTCTGCTCCGGGAGGGGTTGGATGGTGTGGGATGAGGGATGATCGCAGCCCCTTGCAGCCCTGGGAGGGGGCTATGGACAGGTTGAGGATGGTCCCAGCCCCACACAGGTGGTCCCTGCCCTGGGAGGGGGCTATGGACAGGCTGAGGATGGTCCTGGCCCCTCACAGGTGGGCTCTGCCCTGGGAAGAGGTGGATGGTGTGAGCTGGGGATGGTCCCTGCCCTGCACGGGTGGGCTCTGCTCTGGGAGGGGGCTATGGACAGGCTGAGGATGGTCCCAGCCCCACACGGGTGGGCTCTGCCCTGGGGAGGGGACAGATAGCCCAGCCTGGGGGTGGTCTCAGCCCTCGTAGGTGGGCTTTGCTGCAGGAGGGGATGGATGGCACGGGCTGGGGAATGATCCCCAGGCTCTGCCCTGCGTGGGGACAGTGGAGGGAGCTGTTCCCAGCCCCACACGGGTGGGCTCTGCCTCGGGAGGGGCTGATGGGGCTGGGCTGGACTGGGCTGGACTGGGCTGGACTGGGCTGGGCTGGACTGGCTGCCCGACGCTGGTGGGAGGGGGAGGCAGGGCTGAGGCAGCTGCTGCTGCCCTCCTTTTGCTTGACTAAACCTCGCTGCCTGGACAGCTTCTGACTGGCGCTGGTGGGAGGGCTGCAGGCTGGACGGGCCGTGGTTTCCCCTCCAATGTGCCCCAGCAGGGCAGGAGGGTGTTCTCAGTGCCGGGGGGAAAGGGGTGGCACCTGCCCCTGGGGCAGAGCAGTGGCCTTGTCCTCGTGTCACCTACAGCATCCCACTCCGAGGTGGGAGGTGGTGGCAGGCAGGGAGCCCTGTGAGGACCAGGCAGCTCAGTGTCCTCGTGCCCTGCAGGCAGGGGGGACGTGTCACATGTCCCCACAGCATCCCTGTCCCGTGGTCTGTGTGCGCTGATCGGGCTGACAGCAAAGCCCTGCTGGATCCTACCCCGTGTTTTCCATTCCTACGTGTGTTTTCCTTGCATCTGAGAGGCTTTAGAGACGTGTCTCTGAGATATTTTCTTCCCAGCATTTCTGATTTTTAACTAGCTGTGACTAACCAGGCTGGCACGGCAGGCTGTGACCAACCACCAACGTGCTACCTGTGCGCTTATAAATAGGGCCTGTTCTGCACACCCCCGTTTGGAGCGTTCCAGGGCTCCCGAGCCCCTGTGTGACACCAGCCCAGCTTTTTCCCAGCCTCTCCCCCGCAGCTGCCAGAGCCCAGCATCCCCCAGCTCCTGGCAGGAGCCCCCCAGAGAGGCAGTGCCCCCCAATTCCTGCCCGGAGGCTGCGGGAACGGGGCTCGGTGCCATGGCTGGACCTGCTGAGCTCTGGGATGTGGCTCCAAGCACATCGGGATTGTGGCAGTGCCAAGGCTTTGAAAGGGTTGGGCCCCTCATGCCAAGGCAGAGATGGGCCGAGTGTTGTGCTGGGCTGTGTGGGGTGGCTGTCCCTGCATCGCTCCGAGCCGGGAAAAATCCCCTTCCCGAGCGCTTCCTCACAGAGCTGAGCTCTTTGGTGACTCCAACGGGGGCCCAGACTGTGGGGCAAGGGCTGGCAATGCCGTGGGTTTGCCTTGGATTCTTCCCTTCGTGGCTTCCTTGCATTCCCCCCTCCTGGTCCCTTCCCTGGGCTCCTCGATGATCCGTCAGCTGGATTTGCTCCAGCAGCACGGAGTGGGAGCTGCTGTCAGGAGGCTCCGGCCTCCCGGCGGCGAGTGTGTGGTGAGCATGACTGCACTGATGGCAGGAGATGAGGGCACTGATCAGCTGCCTGGGAAAACTGCACCGGCTGCATCCAGGGAAACCGCTGGCGCTGCCTGGCTAGGCTCTGGCAGGAGCATCCCCCTCTGCCCGTGGCCCTTCCCTGCTCCAGGGGCTCTGCATCCCCTCCTTTAGCCTTCCTCCCCAGGGACTTGTGGAGGTTTGGCTCTGCCTTTGATCCCGAGCTCTCCAAAGCAGAGCTTGCCCGTGTTTCCAAGCCGGCGTGGTGGTGCCCGGGCTGGGGGCACAAATCCCTCGGGGCTGTGCCCGAGGGGTGCAGGATGGAAACGAGGGATGCAGGATGGAAACGAGAGGT
>NW_020897796.1:162240-172989 GCF_003984885.1 Neopelma chrysocephalum | reverse complement strand
GATGGAAGCAAGAGGTGCAGGATGGAAATGAGAGGTGCAGGATGGAAATGAGAGGTGCAGGATGGAAACGAGGGGTGCAGGATGGAAAGGGCCTCGTGCCCAGCTCTGGGCTTTAACCTGGTAGTTGCCAATGTCTGTGGGACAGGCTGGAGGCTCCTGCTGGACCACTCTGCTCCTTCCTGTTTCTCCTGTCACCGAAAGGAGGAGGTTTAGATCAGATGTTAGATAAAAATTCTCTACCATCAGGGTGGGGAGGCCCTGGCACAGGTTGCCCGGAGAAGCTGTGGCTGCCCCATCCCTGGGAGTGTCCAAGGCCAGGTTGGACGGGGCTTGGAGCAACCTGGGCTAGTGGAAGGTGTCCCTGCCCATGGCAGGGGGTGGCACGGGATGAGCTTTAAGGTCCCTCCTAACCCAAACCATCCTGGGATTCTCTGATTGTGGTGGCCTTGCTCTGTTTAGTAACTTCCTCAGTGCCTCATTAGAGAGAGAAATGGTCCTGTCAAGAATCGATTTTTGATCTCCGTGTGTGTCCCCTCCAGCCCACCTTCCTCCTCCTCCTCCTCCTCCCCCTTCTCCTCCTCCTCTCTGCCAACCCTTCCTCACCCCTGCCCAGCTCTGTGGCCTTTCCAGCCCCTGCCCTCTTGCTCTGCTTGCAGAGAGATGAGAATAAGAAACCAACCCCAGCCCTGCTGGAGGTCTGGGATGAGGTCCTGCCGTTATCCCAGTGAATGCGTGCGGTCACAGGATATCGGGAAAGGCTGGAGCTGCAGCCTCCTGAGCCTTCCCTGTCCATCCATCCATGGAACAGTTTTGCACAGTACATGGACACACATCTTCCCTGCCCTGTGCCACAACAAGAGCTGCTCTGGGGGCTCTTTCCTTCCACCTGGACCCAGCTCTTGCTTGCAGAGGGACCCCAACCCCTCCGTCATCCCCCCATGCTCCCTGTGCCTCTCTGCCCTCCCTCTCCCTGCTCTGGGTGAAGAGGAACCATCGATTTGGTGTCTTGAGGGGGCAGTTTATCCCTCTCCTGATGCCTGACAGCTTGGAATTGATTTCCAGGGCTATTTGCCTGAACAGCTCGAGGTGGGAGCAGCAGGGATCTGTGACTGGCTGTGCCAGAGCGTGGTGGGGACGGGGGTGTCCCTGGGGCTGAGCCCAAACCCTGGCACTGGTCAGTGCTGGGAATCCTCCTGGGAGACCTGCAGGGCAGGGGGGGTTCTCTGAGCAGCAAAATTCCCCCCCTCCAGGGGAAGGGGGGATGGAGACGACAGCTTTGCAGGGGTTCTGGGGGTCCAGCTTCTGCTGCTGCCTTGGGCTCATCCCAAAGGCTTCTCCCACCAGGCTGAGGATCAGGGGGGATATCTGGCTCACAGGGAGACTGGGCTCTGCTTCACCACACGGCTGTGGGTGAGTCACTGCCCCACGTCCACACACGCCCTGCACGGAGGCAGCCACACGACAGCGGGAGCCAGCAGGGGCTGCCAGAATCCTGGGAAAACTCCTGGTTCCTCTGGGAAATGCTTGGTACTGATGGTTTACTGATGGTGACACCCTGGGTTTGGCCCCCTCCCCTCTCAGCATCCCCCCTGCAGCTGGACCTGTGCTCTCTGCCTGTGCCTTCCGCCTGTGCCTCAGTCTCCCTCTGCTCTCTGGGACCCGGGGAGACCCCCAGGCTCGGAGCTATTCCCGGGATATTCCCATCCCATCCCCTGCCAGGCTTCAGCCCCAGACGAGCCCACAAAGTGGCTGGTGTTGGAGCTGTGAGGAGCCCTGGCCATCCTCCCCTCTGCTTTATTTTTATCCGGCTGTTGGCACCTTCCCTGCCAGCCCAGGATGCTGCCGCCTCTTGCCAGGGCACGCAGGGCTCCGTCCTCCTCCAGGCCCCGGACAGGGATGTTCTCCGTGCCTCAGGGATGTTCTCCGTGCTCAGAGGGTGCCGCCGGCTTCGGCCTCCTGCCAAAGGTCTGGGAGGAAGCCGATGGCAGCGGGGAGATTTTCCTCAGCCGTCCTTCCCACGCCGTCTCTCTCCCTGTCCCGCTTTGTTTTGGCTGACCCAGGGCAGCTCCTTCCTGCATCCCACTGATCCCGAGCTCCGAGTGAGCATCCAGGTGTGCCGGCCCTTCCCTGGGTGCTGTCATTCCATGGGAGCGAGGAGGTGAACTCCTCTCTCCCGTTCCCATGTGCAGGCGTGGGCGGGATATAACACCCGGTGAGGTGGGAAGCGGCTGCTGCTTTTTCCAGGGCCGGCCAGATGGGATTTCTCCTTCAAGTTTGGGTTTTTGACAAATGACATGCGAATTTTATCCGGTGGTTTCTCCGCTTCCAAAGTGAAGGAGCTGCTTGTCAGGGCAGTGCTGTGGTGGAGAGATGCCAGCTGGGCTTCTCCGAGCTCCAGCTGGGAGCAGCCAGTGTGCACCAGGACACGGAGCGGCTTCGGACTCCTTGTCCCTGCGCAGCTCCAGCGCCGGCAGGGCTGGAATTAGTGGGATGCAGGGAGCATCCAGGGCACGTAGAGGCTGGGAACAGGCTGGATCACACCCGGACCACCCCAGTGCACGGGCACTGTGCCCCTGCCCTTGCCCAGAAGCCAAGTGGCATCCTGGCTCCGGGGCCGCGGGCTCTGCGCTAACCCAGCTGGGAAGTTCCTGAGGAAACAGTTGGGGTGTGTTTTATTTTCCTTGGTTCCGCTTGAATTTGGGAGTGAAAGGCACGGCGGGGATCCCACTGCCTGCTGCTGAGCCCAGGCAGTGCTGTGGGATCCTCAGGGATGGGGAGAGGAGATGGGAGAGCCACAGGTCTGTGGGGCTGCAGGGCACGGGGGAGGTTTATCCTGGGATGGATGTTGGTGGTTCCTTATGGGTGGTCTTGGCATCCCCTGGCTTTTCCCAGGAGGTTTGGTGGAGGGTGTCCATCAGCCCGGGAGCAAGAGGACGGTGGGGAAACTCCGGCCCAGTTGCCCTCAGCTTTCACTCCCCGTGTTGCTGTGAGGGACAAGGAGACAGAGCAGACCCCTCACTCCCACTCTCCCGTGCTGGGATGGGCCCTGGGTCTGTCCAGCTCCTGGCATTCCCATGGGACAGGGGCATCCACAGCCCGTGGGCTCGACCGAAAACAGGGGTTTAATTCTCTGAGAGCTGATTTTAAGTGACCAGATCTGGTGGTGGCTGGACCCGCTCGGCACACGGCGGTGACACGGGGGGAGGGCACTCGTGTGTCCCCTGGTGTGTGGGGGCTGCTCCTGGGCACGGTTTCAGTCGGATAACCCCGGGCAGCTGGGCAGCTCCCAGCACTCTTTGGATGTGGTCGTGAGGGTGAGCCCGGGGCAGGTCCTGGAGGGCACTTGACCATCCCAAAATGAGCGCAAACAGAGCGTGGCTGAGCCAGGGGCAGGGAGAGCAGCGGCTCTGAAGGTGCCTCTGAGCAACCTGAGCTAGCGGAAGGTCCCTGCCCACGGCAGGGGGTGGAACTTTAAGGTCCCTTCCAACCCAAACCGTTCCAGCATTCTGTGATTCGATCCCGGCGGGTCCCGGCTCAGGAAGGGGTGGGTGTTTCTGCAGCACAACATGAGTTAAAAAGTGCAGCGGCGCGGGAGCCCCGCAGGCTCTCCCTGCGCTTCCCATCCATCCCTCCCATCCCTGGGAGCGTGGCGAGGAAGGGGTTAGCGCCGAGCAGGGCTCTGGGTGCTGGGCAGCCTCCGTGGGTGCTGAGCAGGCAGCGCTGGCAGTGCGGCAGTGCAGCCTTTGGGAGGAAGCAAGTGCATCCCGCTCTTCCGGCTGCGTTAATGGCCGGGTGCGGGGGAGACGCATCGCTCCGAGGGGCTTCTATTCTCTCGCCTCCCTTTCTCCCCAGATGCACTCTCCGCTTCCCCTCCCCTCGCCCCTTTTTGTGCGAACGCTTTCTCGGCCGATTTTTCATGCTCCGCTAAACCGCCGGCGCTTTTCACGACCCGCGCGAGCTTTTGCTGCCTCATGAAGATTTATGAAACCGCAGTAATAAACTGTGTTTGAAAAGATCCTTTTGGATGATAAAGCCCCGCCGGGCTGCTGGCGGGGGGACCCGGGCGGACCGCGCCGCCGAGCCCGCAGCCGCTCCGACCCGGCGCGGCTCTCGCGGGGCAGCGCCCGCAGCGCCGGGAAGGTTTTTGGGGGCCTTTCCCACCCTGAAGAGCATCACCTAAAGCTCGGTCAGGCTCCGGCGCCCCCGGCGCCTCTGTTTTCCCGGGAAGCAGGCGATGGCCGGACCCTGCTAGCAGCCCGGGGCCGTGCCCCGGCGCGGGTGACACCTCTTGCTGGCGGGTGAGGAAGATGGATGGATGAATCGGCAAAGAGAACCGCGTTCCCTTAACCTCCCGCTGCTCGGAGAGGGGCTGGCCAGGATTTACCGCGGGATTTTGGCTGTCGTGGGAGCCCTGCGCTCGGCCAAGGAGCCTCCTCCAGCCCCTGCAGAGCCCCGGGGGGCTGCAGCCCCCATCCCGCCGGAGCAGTTTCCCGGCCGCCGCCGTGGGAGCCGAGCTGCGCCCGCGGGTAAGCGAGGGGACGGTCCCCGGGGCGAGGGGGGGACACATCCCACAAGGACATCCTGCTGGACTGGGGCACTGCCGAGGTGGGCACCCCGTGCAGGCTCCGGCCACCGGCTCTCCCACCCCAGTGACCTACTTGGAAGCAGCCTCGGGAAGCACTTTCCAGGGATGTGCTGCTGCTGCTGCTGCTGCTGTCGTGGGCAGCCCGTGTGTGGGTACCACTGCTCCGGCATCCCTGTGCCCGGGGGAGGAGGAGAAGAAACAACTTTGTGGGGGGATTTTGGGGCGGCGGGATGGAATTATACCCTCGGGAAGGATTAGCACCCTTTTCTCATGGATAGTGCCGGGGAAGCACGACCCTGAGTGTTTTAGGGTCCCTTTCCCAAAGAGCCCCCCCATATCCCAGCTGGTGGTTGTCTCCTTGTCCGTTATCGTCTCTGGGATATCTGGAGGGAAAGGGTGGCTGACATGAGGCCAGGACACGTGTCTGTGGTGGCTTTTCCTCCTCTTGCCTTGGAGGGGTTCTTGGATCACGGGGTTCGTGGTGTTGGGGTTGTCTCTCCCTCCTTTGCCCCGGGGATGGATGTGGGAGCGGATGTGGCACAGCCGGGGGTGGAAGAGCCCCCGACGGGCTCCAGCTCGGCTCTGACCCCCGTGCAGCTCGTGCAGGGCTGTTCAAATCATCCTCTTTAGCAGCCGGCAGAGGAGCAGCGAGAGCTGGCGCGTTCCGCTCCCGGAGCATGTAATTAGGGAGCGGGGAGCTGCATGCTGATCGCGGCTCGGCAGCGGCAGGAGGAGGAGGAGGAGGGTGGGAAGGGGCTTGAAACGCGGCCCCATCCCAGAGCTGCTGAACCCGGGGCTGGGGGAGGCACCCGGGAGGTGGTTGCAGGGAACGAGCCCCTCTCACACCCCCCAGATCCCCGTCCCCGCATCCTCCTCGGGCTCGAGGCCTCCTCGAGCCGCTCTCCCCAGCGAGGGAGAGGAGCTGCAGCTCCTTCCTCCCAGCCCTGTCACCACTGCAGCTGGAGCTGTCAGGGTGGCCCTTGGTCCCTCTTTCCCAGCCTTCCCGATGGGATAGGACAAGGCTGGGAGTCTCTGTGGCGCTCAGGGTCCGGCTCTGCCGAGGGGCTGGTTTGGTGGGGATGGACCACAGTGAGCACATCGCCTGTGCTGGGGGGTGCCGGGGGTCCTGCTGCCCCAAACTGAGCTGGGAGCACCCTGGCTGCTCCCAGGGCTGCTCCAGGACACTGCCAGTGCTGGGGCAGGGCTGGGTGGTGGGTGCTGGGCACAGTTGCCCCCCAAACACATCTTTGCTGCTTTGTGATCACGGAACAAGTGCTCGAGCGACCGGACGAGGGGGGGAAAGAGTTTTCTGCCTGATGTCAGCAACCCCCAGGGAGAAAAATGTGTTCTGGGGCTGTTACATGAGGGGAGAGGTGAGCAAGCAGCTCCTGGGGCTGGGTTGGGGCGTTCAGGACAAATTGCTCCATCCCTGTTTCCCGTCAGCGCCGGGTTTGGCAGCGGCTCCGCAGCCGGTGGGACCCCAGGGCGATGCCTTTGCCCCTCTCTGAGCTGCATTTTCCTCTGCCAGCAGCGGGACCAAGGTGTCCCCTCTGACATCTCCCTGTGCTGCTTTCCCTGGGGGAACTCAGGGTGTTTTGGACATGGTGGATGTGACCCCCCTGTGACACGGGGTGAGCTGGGGAGGGATGGGAGCTGCAGCTCTTCCCATATTTTCTGGGAAAGGGGGTGACAGCCTGGCCAAGGTCACATTCAGTGGCAGGACGGGAGCTGGACCGGTTGCTTTTTGGAGGAGGCAACGAGAATCAGGCTTTGGGATGTCCCCGTGGCATTTGCTGAGCATGTGATGTCCCCGCTTGGCTCGGAGCAAAACCCCCTTGTACGACCTTGAGCAGAGGAATCGTGTCCGTAGCACACGCTGGAGTCCCATCCTGCATTAATAACACCCATACAAAGCTAATATGTTGGGCTGATAAATAATTAAGGGGAGAAGGAGAAACCCTCGATGATTTCGCTTGACGGGAGCTCTGGGAAGGAAGGGAGTGGGGGGAGAAAGGACGAGGAGGGAGATGAATAATGGATCAAGGTTAAAAGGGGAGCAGAAAGGGAAGCCTGAGCCCGGTGGAGCCCTGCAGCACACGCTGCCAAACTAGTTAGTGGTGGCAAAGACAGCTGGGACCGGGCCAGGGCTGGGTGACACCGGCTCTGATGACGTGAGACACTCAACAGTGGCTTTTGGGGTGGCAGAGGGTGCCCTGGAGCTGCTCTGCAGCGGGCACGGGGCTGGGCAGGGGCTGAGGGCTGCGGGGTGGCCTCGTCCCGCAGTCACCGAGGAGGTGCCAGGCGCTGGCAGCGTGCGGGGACTTTCCAGGCATTCAGCACCGCTGAGCTTCCCTGGAAATCAGAGGCACAACGTGCAGGGAATGAATTATTAGCGAAGGGATGAGTCCCTTTTGCCTCACTGCGCGTGTGACCCCCTGGATGCCCCCCTGCCCCCTCCCTGCCTGCCTGGGATGGGCTGAGCTCCGGGAGAGGGCTGGGATGGGACAGAGAGTCCCTGCAATGCCGGGTTTGGTGCCCTGGGCTGGCTGGGATGGGGCACAGCATCCCTGCAGTGCTGGGTTTGGTGCCCTGGGCTGGGCTGGGATGGGGCAAAGCATCCCTGCAGTGCTGGGTTTGGTGTCGTGGGCTGGCTGGGATGGGACAGAGCATCCCTGCAATGCCAGGTTTGGTACCATGGGCTGGGATGGGATGGGACAGAGCATCCCTGCAGTGCTGGGTTTGGTGCCGTGGACTGGCTGGGATGGGACAGAGCATCCCTGCAGTGCTGGGTTTGGTGCCGTGGGCTGGGCTGGTCTCTGGGAGAAGCAGCTGCAGGATGGGGGGCTGAGCCCTCCGCTGGGGTCTCTGGCAGGGCATGGGGGGCCTGGTCTCCCCGGGCACAGTGCCTACACTGACGGGCAGATATGAACCTCCCCCCCTCTGGCCTGATTTAATTTTCTTTTTGGTTTGTCCTGTGTCGTGTCCTCTGTCTGTCTGTGCCTCAGAGCAGTGCTCAGTTCCCGTGTCTTGTCTGTGCTGTTTTAATGACCCAACGCTGTTTTATTCCTGTTTCGCTCGTGGTTTTGGTGGCATCCCAGCCCTTACATCCCCCCCACTGCCCCGGCCCCTCCATCCCCCTTGCCCCCTCCACCTCCTGCCACCACCAGCGGGGAGGGACAGGGAGGGATAAACCAGCAGAGGGATAAACCCCGCACCCCTCCCCGTTCATCCCACCGAGGGACCGCCCCGCTCCCAGCAAGCCCCAACCACCACCCCCGGCTTAAACAAACCCTCCCCATGGGAGCAGGGGGCCGGCCCTGACCCCGCTGTGCTCTGCCCGCCCCCCGCGCAGATCCCGAAAGGACGAGCAGCCACATGATCTCCGCGGACGATGCCGAGTACCCGCGGGAGTACCGGACCCTGGGCAACGGCACCCGGCGCTTCTCCAACGTAGGGCTGGTGCACACCTCGGAGCGCCGGCACACCGTCATCGCCGCCCAGAGCCTGGAGGCCCTCACCGGCCTCCAGAAGACGGAGATGGAGCGCAAGAGGGACGCCTTCATGGACCACCTGAAGAGCAAGTACCCGCAGCACGCGCTGGCGCTGCGGGGGCAGCAGGAGAGGATGCGGGACCAGGTGAGGGGGCGGCGTCTGCTCCTCGGGGTATGGGGTGAGAGGGAGGGACAGGAGGGGACCCTTTGTGGTCCCCTGGGGGGCGGGGGGGGAGGGGGTTCGGGGGGGGGATTGGATGGTGCATGAGGTTGGGGAGGGTGTGGTTGTAGCAGTGCCAGGGTGGGGGGAGCATCCGCCAGGTGTGAGGATGAGAATTCCATAGGTGCGAGGATGAGAATTCCATAGGTGAGAGGCTGAGCATCCCCCAGGTGTGAGGAAGAGCATCCCCCAGGTGTGAGGATGAGAATTCCATAGGTGTGAGGAAGAGCATCCACCAGGTGTGAGGATGAGAATTCCACAGGTATGAGCATGAGCATCCCTCAGGTGTGAGGGTGACAATTCTGCAGGGATGAGGATGAGCATTCCATAGGTGTGAGGAAGAGCATCCCCCAGGTGTGAGGATGAGAATTCCACAGGTGTAAGGAAGAGCATCCCCCAGGTGTGATGATGAGCATTCCATAGCTGTAAGGATGAGCATCCCTCAGGTGTGAGGATGAGAATTCCGCAGGTGTGAGGATGAGAATTCCATAGGCGTAAGGATGAGCATCCCCCAGGTGTGAGGAAGACCATCCTCCATCCCTGGAGGGCAGCACCCCCTCTCTTCCCAGGACTAGGGGGCTCTCCCACATGGATTTATCCTGCAAACCCCGACTTTGCCGGGGAAGGGGCAGCCTGACCCCCCTGCCTGGGAGCTGCCTCTGGGATGCCAATGCCTCCCCCCTGGCTGCCCAGGAAGGGGCTGGGGAGGCTGGGGAGCTCGGGGGGCTGCAGGACAGGACAGGCAGAGGCACTGAGGGGCTGTGACTCTGCCCCAGCACGTGTGGGATGCGGATGGGTGAGGTGTGCTGGGGGTTGGCACCGTGTCCATGCCAGGGCATCCTTTGGTTGTGTTCCCCAAGGACACTCCGAGCCAGTCCTCGGAGCAGGTGACACATCTGGGAGCCCTTCTGAGAGCAGCAGAGCCCGAGGGATGAACCATCCCTGGGGGTGACACCCATCCCTGTGCCTGGGGGTGCCCTCAGGGTGCAGGGGACCCCAAATCCCCCTCGTCTGGGCATCAGTGACGCCCTTTGGTGATAAATTCCCACCCAAACAGGCCCCGGGGAGGGTGAACACGGAGCATCCGGAGGAAGTGGCTGGGAGGAAACCTCAGATCATCTCCAACAGACCCCGAGGGAGGGAGGTGAGGGCTCCCAGACCTGGCACAGCGGAAAGAAATTCCAGCTGTGTCAGGAAAATCAGCAGCAGCCGCCTCCTCCTCGGAGCCCTCACCTGCCTGGCACTGCCCCCCACGCCCCCAAACACCCACATTTTGGCTCAAGGGTGATTATTTATCAGCCACACAGGGGGCACACTCCATTTCTGCCTCTTATGAGGTGGGCCAGTAAATAGGATTTTTTTTTTCCTATTATTACAGCGATTTAAGGACTTTTCTTTTTTTAAATAAGCGGCGGCTGTGAAAAAAAAAATCCAGCTTGTGTTGGCTCAGGGTCTGATAAGCTGCAGGGGATTTTTATAAGGTGAAAGAAAGATGATCTGGAATTATCTGCTTTATTTCTGAACTAGTGGGGTGGTGGTGGTGGTGTCTGGGCATCTCTTGGCACCGGGCAAACCCAGCCAGGATTTTTGGGTCCCATCACTCCCCCACCACAAGCATCAACTACTTGCAACTGGTACAGAAATCAGAAACACCCCAAAATCCTACAAAATCCTATTTTTCTTCTTTTTTTTTTTCCCTCTTTTTTCCCTTTTTTTCCTTCATTTCCCCCACAGGCAGTAAATAATAAGAGGGAGAAATGAATCTAGAAACCCTGGAAACCTCAGGTGCCAACCTTTAAATGACATTGGTATATATTAGTGGGTCTGCCTGAAACATCTGAAACTTGCTTTGCTATTCCAGAGGAGCCTGGAAGGTGTTTGAGATCCCAGGCTTTGCTGTTTTATTGGGATTTTGAAGACAAAATTACGTGTCAGAGAGTTGGTAACATCAGAGGTGAACAGTAACATTCCACAAATGTCAACAATCCCTTTCAGCCTGGCAGAGCCTGCAGCAAAAAGCTGCTGGATTCACGCACGGGAATGGGAAAGGGAGAGAAATACTCATTTTAAACTTGTGTGTTTAGAACAGAGCAGGGAAAAAGAAAAAAAACCCAGGGAAATAACTGTAGCAACACCCATCAGACCTGTGGCAGATCAGAGGAGAAGCCTGAGGAGGCTGATTTAAAATCCAGATGGGAGAAGGTGCTGAATGGGAATATTAATGATAAAGAGAGGAATGGGAATGGGATGGGGATGGAGCATGTTTGCTGTGGGAGTTGGGGGGAAAATCCTGCCCTGGGAGGGGTAAATCCGGCAGGAGGGGGGTGGAAGTAGATGATCCTGAAGGTCCCTTGCAGCCCACATTGTTCTGTGATTCCATGGTTGATGCTCTGGGAGTTGGGATTCTCTGTGGTGCCTCGTGTTGAGTACACAGAAAGTTAGGAACTGCTGGA
>NW_020897796.1:120440-122240 GCF_003984885.1 Neopelma chrysocephalum | reverse complement strand
TGTGTGTGTGTGTGTGTGTGTGTGTGTGTGTGTGTGTGCCTGTCTGTCCTCGTGGCCGTCTGTCCGTCCGTCCGTCTCTGCTCTCGGGGTCGTCCCCTTCCCGTCCAGTAACGCGTGGGACCAGCTCATCTCGTGCTGTTTGTGGTGGCCCTTTTCCAGCTGCTTGACCTCAGGCCTGACTCAATGCTGCTTCTGAACAGACTCCCTTTGGTTCTTGGTTGTTTTGGGTTTTTTCTGTCCTGTTCTTTCTTCTTCTTCTTCTTCTTCTTTTTGTTTCCTTTCTTTGTCCTTTTTTTTGTTGTTTTTTTTTTATTGAAACTGGTTTTTTTGACTTTCCTCCCCTTTCTCCTCCTCCTCCTCCTCCTCCTGCTCCTTGAATCTTGCTTTTCTTTCTAGGCCACTAGACCATCTAAAGAGGCCAGTGAGACTTCCCCCACGGTCTCAGAAAAACCCGCATCTGGCAGAACATCCATCCCCGTATTGACTTCCTTTGGGGCAAGGAACTCCTCCATCTCATTCTGAGCATCCTTGCCAGCTCCAACCCAACCGCTCCCGGGGGGCCGGGCCTCTCTCTTCCTTGGGCTCCTCTTCCTCCCTGGGACTTTGTCTTCTTGAGGCACCTGGAGGGATCGCCACCTGTCCCTTCTCTTTCTGTTTTTATCAATGTCTTTGCTCCACTGTGGCCGACCTCGTGTCTCGCCTCCGCTCCGCCACGGCCCGACTTGTGTCTCGCCTCCGCTCGCCACGGCCCGACTCCTGTCTCCCATCTCGCTCCGCAATGGCCAACCAGCCACTTTCTGTTTCTCTCTCTCTCTTTTTCTTTGCTTTCTCCCTTTTCCCTTTCCTTTGGGTCGCTGTTGGTTTGGTTTTTCTCCCTCCTTACCCCCACCCCGCCCTCCCGCCCCCGCCGTTTTTTCTTTTCTGTTTTATTTAAAGAGCTCTCAGAGCTTCACTCCACCCGTCCCACCAGCTTCGAGCAAAGAGGAGCTCCGGGCTTCGCCCCCCGGCTCTGCGCCCAAGGGGGGGAAACGGCGGCCGCCGAAGACGCCCCCGGCACCCCCCGAGCCGAGCGGGAGCCCCCCGAGCGTCCCGGGAGCCCCCCGGCAGGAGGAGAGGACCCCCGGAGCCCCGGCCGGGCCTCGGCGGTGGGTGGCCGGTGACGCCGCGGTGACGCCGGCCGAGGGCTCAGCGACGTCCCGGGGGGGTGTCACCGCTGCCACCACCCCCCGGGGGACGGGGGGGAGGCAGGAGGGGCCGGGGGGTGCCCGGCCGTGCCGGAGGGGCCGGAGGGTGAGGGTGTGAAACGGGGAGAAGCGGCCGAGGCCGCCCGACCTTTCTCCACCGGGGCGGAACGAAGCACTTTAAGCGTCGCCGGGGCGGGGGGACAGGGGGATGATGGGGGGGTCCCACAGCACAGGGACACCCTGCAGGACCTCTGTCACCTTCCCCAGGGGATAAGGAGGTGGGATGAGTCCCCGGAGCCCCCTGCTCCTGGTGGGGATCCCACCCTGGGGGAGCAGCCCCGGCCCCGCTCAGCCTGGGGGACCTGAGGGGTCCCCGGGGTGCGTGGCCAGGTGGTGCCTGTCCGTGGCCACCACCCGTCACAGCTGAGCCAGGGGTGCCCAGGTGTGCCCAGGTGTACCCAGGAGTGCCCAGCTGTGCCCAGCTGTGCTCTAGGTGTGTCCAGGTGTGTGCCAGGTGTGCACCAGCTGTGCCCAACTGTGCTCCAGGTGTGTCCAGGTGTGCACCAGATGTGCCCAGGTGTGTCCAGGTGTATGCCAGGTGTGTCCAGGTGTGCCC
>NW_020897796.1:117597-120430 GCF_003984885.1 Neopelma chrysocephalum | reverse complement strand
ATGCCAGGTGTGTCCAGGTGTGCCCAGGTGTGCACCAGGAGTGCCCAACTGTGCCCAGCTGTGCTCCAGGTGTGCCCAGGAGTGCCCAGGTGTGCTCCAGGTGTGTCCAGGTGTGCCCTGGTGTGCAACCAGAGTGCCCAGCTGTGCCCAGCTGTGCTCCAGGAGTGCCCAGGTGTGCTCAACTGTGCCCAGCTATGCTCCAGGTGTGCCCAGCTGTGCCCAGCTGTGCCCAGGTGTGCCCAGGTGTGTGTGTGTGCGTGTGCTCTCCGTGTGTGCCCAGTGCACCACGAGATGGAATCACTCCTTTTCGTTGGCTAAAGTCGTCCTTGGGTTGGTTAATTCTTTTTTTCTTTTTTAATTTTAATTCTTTTTCTTCTTTTCCTCCCCCCTCCCCTCTTTTTTTTGTATCTCGATCATTTTTGTACAGAAGAACGAAGCCTTTTTTGAATAACAAAGAGAAAACAAAAAAAACCAAAAAGACAAAAAAGAAAAAAAAAAAAAGGAAAAAAAAAATCATGATGCAATTTCTTTGGATTGCAAAAAGCAACTCTTTACATTTAAGTGAAGTGTCTTAACATTTTATATTGTTTTAAAAATATATTTACATATTATATATATATAATATACGTAATATAAATATATATATAAATATTTAAAGAGAAAAGAGAAGAAAATAAATCACGTCTGGTATATTAGGGGGTGGATTTTATCCCTTGGTTTAGACTTAGAGCTCCTTGTGGTTTCTGAGAGGGCCGGTTCTGAGCGGCTTCTTCGCCCTCGTGCTGAGTTCCCATCCTCCTTCCAGCACTTTCCTTGTCCCATCCCCGTCCCCACCCCTCAGATCCTCGGGGCTGGGTGGCCCTGGGGATGGGACAGACCCCCCCTCCCTTCCCGGCAGCAATAGCAGTCACTTGATGCTTTTAATTTCCTTTTTAATTCTTTTTCTTGGTACCAAAGTGAATCATTGTAGCAAAAGCCGCAGCTTCTTAGGCCAGGATGGGGGGGGGGGTCGCCCCCCCCTGCTCCTCCAGCCCTGTTCCCCTCCTTCCCCCCAAGCTTTGCAGCCCCCACACCCATCCTGGTGCTTCCCAGATGCACAAACAACCCCCCCTTCACCTCGGGGAGGGGTGAGGGTGACAAGTGCCACCCCCACCCCCCCAGGGACAGCCATAAAGGTGTCAGGGGGGGCTGGACTTTGTGCAAACCCCATCCCATGGGTGTCCAGGACACCCATAAACGTGTTGGGGGGGCTGGACTTTGTGCAAATCCCATCCCATGGGTGTCCAGGACACTCATAAAGGTGTCAGGGAGGGCTGGACTTTGTGCAAACCCCATCCCAGCATCATTTGTGGGTGTCCAGGACGCCCATAAAGGTGTCAGGAGGGGCTGTATTAGTGCAACCCCATCCCATGGGTGTCCAGGACACCCATAAAGGTGTTGGGGGGTCTGTATTAGTGCAACCCCATCCCATGGGTGTCCAGGACACCCACAAAGGTCTCAGGGGGCTGTATTAATGCAACCCCATCCCAGCATCACTTATGGGTATCTAAAACACCCATAAAGGTGTCAGGTATTAGTGCAAACCCCATCCCATGGGTGTCCAGGACACCCATCCCGCTGGGACCACCCTGTCACACAGTGTGTGGGGGTCCCCACTTTGCCCCAGGAGCCCCCTCCCAGCACACTCCCTGCAGAGCAGGAGGGTGTTGGGGTGCCCAGCTCTGGGTTTTTGGGGTGCCCAGCTCTGGGTTTTTGGGGTGCCCTACGCCGAACAAGGGGGTGCACAGTGTTGGGTGAGGGGGTTCACCCCAAATCCCCCCAAATCCAGCCCCCCCAGCCTCCCCTTTTCCCTCCCCCCCTCTCCCACCCATCAGGCTGGTTCCTCCGTGAGCGTGTGCGTCCGTCCTTTCATGGCATCATGCAAAAAAAAACCAAAACCCAACAAACAAACAACCCCTCCCTCGAGCACCGAGCTGAAGCAAGAGAACAAAAACAAACAAAAAAAATACCCAAACAAATAAAGCAATTCTGGTTCAAAACCAGGAAAAAAAAGACCAAAAAAAGAGGAAAATGTTTAAAAAAAAAAGCAAAAAGACCCAAGCGCTGCCTGCATGTGTCGGAGGCGCCCGCTGCATGAGCACCCCTGCTTTACTCGTCTGGATGTTGTTTAAAAAAGGCTACGACTCTGAAAAGGGCAAAAAAAAATAATATATATATATAAGAAAAAGAAAAAAAAACACGAGTTCCTGATTCTCTTTAGAGGCTGTTTTGGGGTTTCTACGACGTCGTGTGTCTCTCTCTCTCTCTCTCTCTCTCTCTCTTCGCATGAAATTTTCTTCTCGTGAACTGTTTTAAAAGAAAAAAAATAGAGGCAAAAAAAAAAAAAGAGGATGGAAAAAGGAATAAAAACGATTTAAAAAAAAGAAAAAAAAAAGGAAAAAAAGGCCTTGCACGGGGTGGAGGGGGGGGGTGGGGGGGGGGGGGTGGGGGGTATGGGCCCCCCCTGTGCCCCCTCTCCCCTGTGCCACCCCCCGTGCCCCCCCCCGTGTCGCTGTGGATGCCATGGGTAGTTCTGTGCACAACGTGAACCATTGTAATTGCAAATCCCACGACAAAGGGTTGCTTTTTATTTTCCTTTTCCCTTTATTACTTTTCTTTTTCTATCAGAGTGTCTGGCTTTAATAAAATTACTTTTTTTTTTTTTTTTTTTGCTCTCTCTCTCTCTCTCTGTTTTTTTCCACCTCCCCCTCAGGCCTTTCCCAGGTTGGGAATTTTGTCTCGTTGTGGGGTGGGACATCCCCCAACTCTGAGACCACCCCAGTGGGTGTGGGGG
>NW_020897796.1:113164-117587 GCF_003984885.1 Neopelma chrysocephalum | reverse complement strand
CCCCCACGCGTTAAACAACAGCAGCTCGTCCAGAGCACAATTAAATACGAGAACAAGGGCGAGTCCTTAAATTAAACACTGGCTGGGGGAGGGACCGGGGGGGGGTCAGAGACACTGGGGGAAGCGCAGGGGGGCCGGGGGGCCGGGGCTGCCCGGGGGGCTCTTGGTGCCCGTCCCCTCTCTGGCGGTGCCGGGCTGTGCCGGGGCGGGGGCCGGGGGCCGGGCTTTGGTGGACTCCAGGCTGCTGAGCCCCGAGTCCTTGTCGTGGCAGGGGGGGCCCGGGGGTCCCTCCAGCCCCCGCGGCTCCTTCCACTCGTTGAAGTTGAGGTCTTTGAGGCCGCCGGGCACCACCACGGTGTGCCGGCGCCAGCTGCTCTTCTTGCGGCGGGTCTCGGGGGAGTGGGCTCGGCGCAGCCGCACCCCCAGCACCCCCATGTCGTCGGCGGAGCCCCGCAGGTGCTGCCGGAGCTGCTCCCGCAGCGAGGGTCTCCCGGGGGGGGCCCAGCCCTGCTCCTCCTCCCCGGCGGGCGCGGGGGGATCCCCGGCGGGGCGCGGCCGGCCCAGCTTCCTGCGGGCCAGCGTGTCACACTGGATCAGGCGGTGGGAGTTGAAGGAGGGGCGGCCCAGGAGACCCTTGTCCTCATCACCGCCGGCCCCCCCGGGCTGCCCCGGCCGGGCTCGGGCGCCCTCCCGGCTCTCCGTGTCCGTCTCCATGTGGCTGAGCTCGCTGCGCTCGTCGTCCGCCTCCTCCCCGCGGCTCCCGGCCACCGACTGCACCTCGGAGCACAGGCTGCGGTCCATGGTGGACAGCGTGGAGTAGCCGGACACGATGGAGCGGGCGTCCGGCGCCGGCTCGGAGCCGGATCCCGCCGCGGGATCCGTGGAGCTCTCCCGCTCCGCCCTGGCCGGCTCGGGGCCGGTCCCGCGGGGGGTTTTGCCGGGTCCCGGCGGGGCGGCCGCGGTGCCCCGGCGCTCCTGGTCCCGGCCCGGCGCGTCCCTGCGCTCCGCGTCGTCGTCGGTGCTGCTGCTGCCGACGCCCTCGGCCTCTCTCCTCTTCTTCCTCTTGCGGGCGGCGGCCGAGACGAAGGGGATGGCGAGGAGCTCCCGGTGCGGCGGCGCCTTGCGAGACGGCCACGTGCCCTGGGGGGACGGGGACACCACGGTGAGGGACAGCGGGGACGGGGACGGGCTCAGTGTCCCCACCACTGTGTGTCCCCCCCCATCAGCCCCAGCCCGGGACCCCCCTCACCTTCGGTTTGGCGGAGCCGCTGCGGGTCGAGCCTGGAAAGCAGAGGGGAGAGGGGGGTCAGTGAGGCCTCGGGGGTGGGGGGTGTGTGCTGGGGAGGGGGATGGGGGGTAGAGCTGGGGACGCTGCTCCGTTCCCCCAGACCAGGATGGGGACATGCTGGGGCTGCCACAGATGCTGCTCTGTTCCCCCAGACCAGAATGGGGACGTGACGGGGCTGTCACACCAGCTGGCCCCTGGCAGGGGTGTGCCAGTGGGTACAGGAGGTGCCAGGAGGCTCGTGGGGGGGTTCTGGGGGTCCCTGGCATTGCTCACCCACTGCACAAACCCAAGGTGAGGAGTGGGGATAAGGGGGACACACAGAGGCACACACAGCTGGGAAGTACAGCCAGGACCCCGGAGCCAGGACCCCAACCCTCCCACGGCCACGGGGCACAGAGGGGACAGGGACAGGGCGCTGCCACCGCCGTGTCACCAGGACGGAGCACGGGGAGGTGGCTCCATAGCACATCCAGCCTTGGAGCAGGGTCTGGAATGGGCTGTGCTGGAGAGGGTTGGGACAGGCCATGGGGTTGTCCCGGCTCCCCTGGGGGTTAGGGGGTAAGAGGGGACACGGGGGTGACGGGCAGCCCTGGCACCGCTGCCGTGGTGTGAAGGACAAAGACAAGACACAGACACCCTCTCCCACCCCACATGCCCGGGATGGGGTTAAACAGCTGCTGACAACGAGAGAGGGGGAGGCAGGAAGGGGGTGCTGACCCTCCCCGGGGGCTTTGGGACCCCCATATCCCAGAGTTTGAATGTCCAGCCCCCAGCCCTGCCAGGGAATGGCACCGTGAGCACCAGCAAATGATGTGGGATAACAGAGTTCAAGGATTTGGGGACCCTGGGGACAGCGGCCAGGCAGGACAGGGCCCCCTCCCCTCCCTCTGCCCGCCCTGCTCCCGCTCTCTCGTGGTCGCCCGAGGGGTTAGTGCGGGATCAATGCACCCAGGATCAAACTGTACCCGCTCTAGCTCTCGAGGAGGTCCGCTGGAGGAGGAAGAGGAGGAGGAGGAGGAAGAGGACAGCACAGAGAAGTTCAAGGAAAGAACGTAAGAAATCAGTCGAACATCAAAGTCTCCCGGTGTCGGGGTTGGCAGCGCGGGCACGGGCAGGGGTCCCGCGGGGTGGGCGCTGCCGGGGTGCCACGGAGGGATGAGGAGCAGCCACCAGAGAGAAGAGTGACGGGAGAGGGCAGGGAGGGGGCTCGTCTGGCATCCCCAGGGGGGGTGTTCCCGTTTTCCAGTGAGGAGGGCGCCGGGATCTCCCGCTCCAGCACAGCCGGGTGTGCCGTGTGCGGGTTTGCCGCTGCCCAGAGGTGTGGGCACGGGGAGGACAGAGCATCCAGAGGGGCACCCCGGGGGTGCCCCAGCGCCAGGACTGTGCCACGGGGCACCGCTGCTCACCTGCGGCATCGCCGGGCGCCGCCGTCCTGCCGATGTTGGGGAGCAGGTACTCGATGTTGGGCACGGACTGAGCCTCCTTCTCATCCACGGGGGTCTGCCAGGGGAGCGGGGACGGCGCTCAGGGGGGCTGCCAACAGCCAGCCAAGGCTCTGTGCCCCCCCTGCCCCACAGCGAGACCCCCCTACACACAGAGGGGACAGGACTCACCTTCTCGCCCTTGTCCTCCTTGTCACTGAAGAACCAGTCTGACTGCGGGGGAGACAGGAGCGGGGTTACAACCCGGCTGGGAGTGAGGGGAGCTCGGCATGGCCAGGGAGCCCCGTCCCCCTGCCTGGGGTGCTGATCACCCCCCTCCTCCAGCCAGAGCGGTGCCCACCCACCCGCTGGTGCCACTCACGTGCTGGATGAGGGTCTCCACGATCTTGTAGCGGTCGGGCATGTGCGTCACCATGTCGGTCATGTTGTCCTCGGACGTCCGGACCAGCGTGGGGCCGAACACCAGCGCCAGGTTTCGGGGCTCCATCTGCAACCAGAGCCAGGTTAGTGCTGCCAGCTCAGCCTGAGTTGAGGGGGCTGCAGGTGGGGCAGGGGGGGCCCAGGAGATTCCCAGGGTTTGGGGTCTGGCACCTTGTTCTTCTCCGAGTGGTCAGCGATGGTTTTCAGGTGACCCACCAGGAACTTGAGCGTCTCGTAGTAGTGACCTGGCAGGTCCCGGATCTGCGGTGGAGGCACCGGGTCACCCCTCTGCTCACCCCCCCCACCACCCCTCCCACCCCAACCAGCCCCCAAGGAGGGGCACCAGGGCTGTGAAGCCCCTGCCCCATCTCCCTACCAGCTTCCGCAGCGTCCTCATCCTCTCGCTGGCGTCTTCTATCCGGTTGGCTTCAATAAAGTCGTTGTATTTATCTGAAAGTGGCACGTGGGGGGGGTCAGAACTGGGTGGAGGGGAGAGGACATCCCCCCCCCAGAGCTGGGGACCTCTGGATGAACCAGCTGGACATCCTGGGGAAGGGGCTGATCCCACTGGGATAGGGCACTGAAGGGACAGGGCTGGTCCAGGGGCCTCGGTGAGGGAGGGTCTGTGCCCCTCTCCTTGGGTGGGCACTGGCTCAGTCTGGGTTTGGGGGCCTGTCCCTGACACAGGGATGGTCCTGGGGCTGCCTGGTGCCAGCCATTGGCACAGGGTCACCAGTGGCCACTCGGGGGGCTCTGGTGGCCCGGGGGAGGCAGGGACTCACCATCTGTGAACAGGGGCTCGGGAAGCTTCCGGAAGAAGGATTTCAACAGGCTGCTGATGACGTTCAGGTCCTGCCATCGCTGCGGGGGGAGAGAGAAGAGGCTGCTCAGAGGCATCACCAGGGGCCAGCAGGAGGGAGTCCCCAAGCCAGGGGTGCCCCAGGCCACCCACACCGAGGGGGACACCAGCCAGGACCACCATGACTGTGAGCAGCAGGACAGCTGTCCCCACCCTACATCTGGCAGCGACGGGGCTGTGCCACTGCAGTGACATGGTGAGAGGCAAGGGGACAAAAATGTCCCCGAGATGTCACCAACAGTGCTGTCACCCACCACTAGGCGGCCCTGCCACGCCAGGGAAGGTCACAGGGATGGGGATGGGAATGTAAACAGGGATGATGGATACAGGGATAATGGGGACAGGGAGATGGATAGAGGGATAACGGGGACAAGGATGATGATGGAAACAGGGAGGATGATGGAAACAGGGATG
>NW_020897796.1:89713-113154 GCF_003984885.1 Neopelma chrysocephalum | reverse complement strand
TGATGATGGAAACAGGGAGGATGATGGAAACAGGGATGATGAGGACAGGGATGATGATGGAAACAGGGATGGTGAGGACAAGGATGATGAAGGAGACAGGGATGATGATGGAGACAAGGATAATGGGGACAAGGACGATGATAGAAACAGGGATGGTGGGGACAAGGATGATGATGAGAACATGGATGATGATGGAGACAGGGATGATGATAAGGACAGGGATGATGATGGAGACGGGGATGATGATGGGGACAAGGATGATGATGGGGACAGGGATGATGATGGGGATAGAGATGATGATGAAGACAGGGATAGTGACAGAGCTGTACACCAGGACAACAGCCAGGAGAACATTCCAGAGGCATGAGGATAGGGATGGGGAGCCGACTGGGGACCCGCCCTGCCCTCACCTCGTCCTGCAGGTTGATCTCAGTGGCTCCCTTGTTGAGCTGCTCCTGCAGGCTGGACACCACCGCGTTGTTCCCGGGCACACGGTAGATCCCCATGTACTCCAGCCCCCGGTCCTCCACCACCTTGCAGCAGGCTTCCACGATCAGGGGCACGTTCTGCGGGGACAGGGAGGGGGTCACGGGGTGCCAGGGGGGGCGCAGGGACCCCGAGGGATGGTGGTGCCAGCCTGGCTGTACCTTGTTGTCCGGGGCAGGCTGGCACTCCTCCAGCCTCACGCCGAAGGCGCGCGGGGCAGACTTCTTGTTCTTCTTCATGATGTTGATGCCCCACGGGGCTTTCTGGGAGCTGCTCTCATCTGGGGAGGAAAACCCACCGGGTTTTTCCCATCCCGATGAGCCAGGATGAGCGGGAAGAGCATCCCTGCTGCCCCACAGGGATGGCAGTGCCAGGGGGAGACCCCCGCCCCTCCTCACGAAGCCTCCTCACACCACACACCTTTCGTGACGGCCGCATCCTGCCGGGGGGACCGGGGCGCGCTGGTTCCCGTCTGCTTCAGGAACTCCGCTCGGATCCCCAGCCCGCGAGGGCCCTTGGGTGAGGAGGAGTCGGGCTTGGTGCCCGCGGGGCTGCGGGGGGAGAGCGGGGGGGGCTCAGGTGGGGCAGGGCCGGGGGGGCACCAGCCCGGCGCAAAAACCTCCCGGTAAAAACGCCGGCATCGCTCCCGGGCTTCCTGGCATCCTACGGAGACCCCCGGGGAGCACCGAGCTGCTTCAACCCTGCTTTAATTTGCCAGGTGCCACCTCGGCCGAGCGGGACCCCGCGGCGCCCGGAGCCAAGCCGGGCACGGGCGGCACTTCCATCACTGCCCCAATCCTGGGAGCCGCTGGATTTGCTCCGTCACTGCCAAACTGAGGTGACCAAAGCCCCGGGGGTGTCGGAGCCCACCGCCCCGGTCCGTACCTCACTTTCCGGTAGTCGTTTAACTTCTTGTTGATAAGTGCTTGGCTGGCAAAACCGGGGTCCTGGGGAGGCAGAGAGAAGAGGGGAAGGGAGAGCTTGAGCAGCGCGTCCGCCGGAGACCCCGGGCAAGTCCACGCTCTGCCAGGCACCCCACGTGGGGCCAGGCAGGAGCAGGCAAGGGCAGCACTCGGGTCCCTGCTGCCCCAGAACGGCCAGGCAGGAGCAGGAAGGGCAGCACCAGGTCCCCGCTGCCACAGAACAGCCGGTGCCCGCCAGTGCTCGCCACCCCACTGCAGCGTCCGTCGCTCTGTGCCACGTGTCCGAGGCAGACACGGAGGCCTGGGGATGTGCCTGTCCCCCCACGGCACACAAACACCTTCGCCGACCCGCGCCAGGCACAGCCGCTGCTCCCACACAGCATCCACAGCCACGGATCCATCCCTGCGGGATCCCGGCCCGTCCAGAGGCACCACAACTCCGGGGTTTGCCCAGACGGCAACACCAGCACCGCTGTCCCCGCCAGGCCCACGGCACCCTCCGGTGCAGGGCTGTGCCACCGAGAACCAGAGACTGCTCCCAGCTCAACGTGCCCCACGGGGCCGGAGCCTGACACGACCCTTCACAATCGCCGACACCAAAACGAGACACTGCAGCCCCGCGAGGGGACGGCACAGCCAGCCCAGCGCCGGCACATCCATCCCCATGGATCCTCTGCCGGAGCCCACGGCCCCCCAGGGACAGCTCTGCCCATCTCAGACCCGAGCAACACGCTAAACAGCCCACGGTTGTGCAGTGAGGGCTCAGCCCTGACCCGGCACCAGCCCCGGCGGCACCGCGTGGGCACCAAGCCCGGACCTCTCTCCATGAAAGAAGACACAACACATCATGGCAGAGACATGTCACACCATGGCAGAGCCACAACACACCATGGTAGAGCCACGTCACGCCATGGCAGAGCCACGACACACCAAGGCAGAGCCACGTCACGCCAGGGCAGAGCCACAACATACCAGGGCAGAGCCATGACACACCAGGGCAGAGCCACAACACAGCAGGGCAGAGCCACGACACACCAGGGCAGAGCCACACACGCTGCTCTCCCAAACACGAACGACAAAACACCACCGGCAGATCCAACAAGATCCAACGCCGGCCCTGCCTGGAACACACGGAGAGCCATGGCACCTCCGCCGAGCACCCCGAGCGCCCCGCACACACCCCGCCCTGGCCGAGGCCACGGGGCCACGCTCTTCTTGGACGCCGCGGCGCCCGCGAGCCCCCAGCGCCGCCCTGGGAGCGCGGCACGGGCCTGGCCGTGGCCTGGGGAAGCAGCACAAGGCAAAGAGCCGGAGAGAGCCGAGGCGGTTAGTGCCGGGAGAGCCAGAGGCAGCCGGGAGCCCCATGTGGCTCTCACCTCGCCCTCAGCCTTGCTGTTCTCCCTGATGACTTTGATCCAGGCCAGCATGTCTTCCCGATCCTCTGCCTGAAAGAGATATTCACAGAAGTCAGCGGTCGTCAGGCGGAAGACGTGCTTCCTCTTGGTCTCGCTGTAGGAGATGTCCACCAGGCACGCTTGGATGCTGATCGGCGGCTCCTCCTCACCTGGGGCCGGGGCGCAGGTCACCGCCTCCCGCCTGTCCTTGCACAGGTACAGCGAGTGGGTGCGCAGCACGGCGAACACGCGCTTCCACTGCCGGATACCTCCACCGACCTTCTGCGGGCAACAAGGGACGGGGCGCGCGCCTCAGGGCTGCTCGAGGCGGGGAGCGTCCCCCCCCCCGCGCGGCCGCCGGGCTCCCGGGGGGGAGCACCCGCCTACCTTCCCCTTTTTGGTGAGGATCTGCTTGCAGTGGAGCCAGCCCTCCTTCCTCACGGCGCTGAACGGCACGTCCGAGAGGTCGGAGGTCGAGTGCCTTTTGGAACGGGCGTCTTCGGACGCGCCGAGGCTGTCCAGGGACTGCCGGGGGGGGAATGGAGGGAGGTGTTGGGGTGCCATCCACACCCCCTGCTCTGCCAGCACCCCACCAGGCAACCCTTCTTCGGGGGCACCCCCAGGACCCCCAACACAACTCACCCCGTCGGTGAAGAAGCTCCTGAGCATGCGGAGGCTGGGGACCCGGCTGGGCATCCTCCTGGGGGGGAAAGCAGCCCCCGTCAGCGGGACGGTGGGGAGGGTGGTGGGGCCGGGACCGGGAAGGGGGGAGTGCGTCCAGCCCTACCTTAGGATCTTGGCCTCGTCCCGAAATGCGTTCAGACCGTCGTCGCAGGACTTGGAGCGCTCGGTGGTGATGGCCAGGAGGTAGGACGAGCGGCGGCCGGCCTTGATGCTGCCTGAGATGGGGAGGGGGGCAAAGCCCACCCTGGTCAGCCCCAGGGGCACGGGACACAGCTCCGGGGTGGGGGGCTGCTCTCCCCGTGGCCCCCAGGACGGTTCTCCCCCCACCCAGCACTTACTGCAGTCCTGGGAATAGTGCCGGGACAGGGCGAAGGCAAAGGTGGGTGACGAGGGGCTGGTGGCGACGGCAGGCGCTGAGTTCATGGCGCTGGAGACCACCGAGGAGGCCGGGATGTGCTTGGCCTTCAGGTCGATGCTGGGGCTGGTGGGTTCGTCTGCGAGGGGGGTGGGCAGTGTTGTAGGGGGTGTTGGGGCAGGGGACATCCCTGCCGGGACCCCTCAGCACTTCTGCCCCGTGGTGGGTCTGTAGGTGTCTGGGTCGGGCTGGGGGGACACACTCCCACCCCCGGCAAAGGCAGGAGCTGCCGGTGCACCCAGACCCTCACCCACAGCACCGCTGCACCCCCCAGCCCTACTCCTCCCAGCCCTACTCCATCCCTTCCCTTCCCATTCAGCCCAGGGGTCCCTCCCTGGGAGCAAGCACAGGACAGACCTGTGGCTCCTCCAGACCTATTTGGGACTCACCAATGAAGGGGATGGACGCCAAGGAGTCCTCGGGGGCTGCCAAGGGAGCCATGCGCCGGCCCGGCCGCTCGGCCACCGGCCTCTCCCCTTTGCCCCCGGGGGCCGAGGGCTCGCAAATGTCCGTCTCCTTCACCCCCTCGGGGAAGACAAAGTTCATCTGCCGCAGCGGCACCGGCACCTTGCGCCCCGTGGGCGGCTTCTGCCGCAGGACCACCTCCTCCCTGCGCTCCTCGGGCTGCTCGGCCGCCCGGCCGCCCTCCGGCCGCTGCTCCCGGGGCGCGGCGGGGGCGGGCAGCGGTGGCACGGGGGTGACCATGCTGTCCGTGAGCGCCCGCTGGGCGATGCTGAAGGTGGGCAGCCCCCCGAAGGCCGGGTCGCGGAAGGACAGGGCGTGCAGCAGCCCCGTGCGGCGCTGGAAGGACGGGCTGTAGCTGCGGTAGCCGATGTACCCCGAGTCGTCCACGCTCTGCAGGTTGGGCTGCGACGGGTGTTTCTGCACCGGCGGCGGCGGCGCTGGCGGCTCTCGCGAGGAGGAGGATGAGGAGGAGGAGGCGGGCGCGAAGGAGCCGTGCGGGACGGGCTGCCCGGCGCTTGGAGCGGCCCGGCAGAGCCTCTCGGGCGGCCACGCCGAGCGGTCGAGGTGCGGCGGGAGCAGCGCCCGGGGCTCCAGCGCCTCCATGGAGCGCCCGTACCTGCCCAGGGCGTGGTCGGAGCGGGCGCGGGGGGCCCAGCCCTCGCGGGTGGGCTGCAGGAGGGTGTCGTGCGAGGCGCTGTGGGGCCACCCCCGGTGGGC
This sequence comes from Neopelma chrysocephalum, assembly GCF_003984885.1. Classification (NCBI taxonomy): domain Eukaryota; kingdom Metazoa; phylum Chordata; class Aves; order Passeriformes; family Pipridae; genus Neopelma; species Neopelma chrysocephalum. The sequence continues at coordinate 108,070 of NW_020897796.1, read as the reverse complement.
CGCGCCCGCCGGGCCCCCCAGGCGGTCGTGGGACGCGCTGCGGTAGCGGGGCAGGGCGTGCCGGCGCTCCTCCGAGGCGCTGCGCCGCGGCTCCCGGCTGCAGAACCAGCGCGACAGAGCCTGCTGGCACTCCTGGCGCCCGGGAACGTGCTGGGGGGGCCGCCCGGCCCCCGACAGCCCCCCGACGGCCTCCTGGAAGCCGCAGTGAGTCCGGTGCTCCGGGAGGTGCTTGGGGGCCGCGGGGGACATCCCGTAGCGGTCGGGCACGGAGGGTGCGGCGCTGCCGGGGCAGCCGGGGCGGGAGAAGGAGCCGGGGTGCCCGTGGGGGCGCGGGGGGGGACCCCCGGGCTGCGGGTCCTCGGGGCGGTGTGCGGGGCTGCCGCCGGCGTCGCTCCGGGGCCCCGTGGCAGAGGGGTGGTGGGCGCGGGGGTCCGGCGGCTGCCCCGGGGGGGGCTCGGCACCCCGTGCCTGGAAGGGGTACGTCTTCCGTGGGTAGCAGATGGGAGGGGGCTCGGGGATGCTCTGCGCCCCGCCGGAGTACGGCTCGTTGCCCTTCAGGTAGGCGTCCTGGGAATATGCCTGTGGGGGGACAGGGGGTGGTCAGGGTGGGGGGACGGGGTCACAATCCCCCCATTCCCACTGTAGGAATGATCTCTGCTCCTCCCTACCCGAGCTGTGCCAGCCTGGTTCCTGCCACCCTGGTCCTGCTTTCCCATGGGGTCCCCCCCCAGCACCAACCCCAGCCCTTCCACTCTCCCCTCCCCTCCTTCCTAAAATACCCCGGCGTGGCCGGCCCGGCTCTCCCATCTCACATTTCACAGGCACCTCTGACTCCATGCCGGGGGATTCCCAGAGCCCGGAGCAGGCACAGATGGGTGACACCCCCCCCTTTGCCAGGGCTATAAGACCCCCCAAACTCCATAGGAATGGGACCCCCAGGCTGGGGACAAGCAGTGGTGTCACCTAATACCCAAGACAGGACCAGAGGAGCACCAGGAGAAGCCCCTCCCACATCCCTTGGCTCAGGCCACCCTGCAGGGTCATTGTCACCCCCAGATCCCAGCTCACCAACAGCAGAGTCACCTGGGGTGCTCCAAGGGTAAGTCAGACCCTGAGACCCAGAGCAACTCATCCTCCAGCTATGCCCCAAAAAACAGAGGCCGTGTCCCCCATGTTCCTGCCCTGGACCCCTGGTACCTCCATCTCTGCACCCACTGATCCTCCCGGGGTGCTGATGGAGCCCTGTCCCCAAGTGTCCCCAAGAGTCCCTGGCACCTGCCTGGCAAACTCACCAGCTGGAGGATGTCCTCATCCTTGGGCATGATGGAAAGCTCCAGCACATCGTCACTGGGGAGAGGGGACAGAGGGGTCAGGCCGGACGGGGTCGGTCCCCACCCGCCCCCAATCTCACCCCCACGAGATGAACGTCCCCATGGCCACGGGACGGTGACAGCTCGTCACTGCCTGTCCCTGTTCCCCTGCCTGGGGGCTCCTGTCATCCCGGTGACACCCAGGGGGACAGTGCCTGCTGTGAGGTGTCCCCATCCCGCCACCTCCCACCCGCAGGAAGGGGAACTCACCTGTTCTGGATCAGCGCGATGACCTGTGAGTAGGTTTTCCCGATGATGCTCTCCCCGTTCACCTTGACCAGCCGGTCACCTGCAGGGCCCCGGGAGGGCACAGTGTCACCACGAGGCCGTGGTGGCACCTGGATGTCCCCACGGTCGCTCACGGCAGGGTTTGACCGGGGATTTTGCCAAGAGGAGCCACGGGGACCCCAAAACCAGCCCGACCCACGGGGACCCCAACGCTGCTCTGAGCAGAGCAAGAGAGCAGAGCACTCACAGGGAGCAGAGAGGAGGAGGAGGAAAAAAGAAGGAATGCAAGAAAAAGAGCGAAATAAGCAGGGAAGTCCCTGGCAGAGGAGGCGGAGCATCCCGTGGATCCCAGGAGCTGCCTGGAGCCATCTCCAGCCCCGTGTCCCCACTCACCCGTGCGCAGCCCGGCCTGGTGGGCCGGCCCGTCCTCCCGCACGTTCTTCACGAAGATGGTGTCCATGGGCTCCAGGCGGGTCCGGGGGGGACCTGCTCCGTGGGGACACAGGATCAGGGAGCTGCCAGCACAGCCACGGCAAGGAGCACGTTTGGCCCCTCGTGGTCACCTCGTCGCCTCCTCCCCCAGCCCTGCCCTGCGGGCACAGATCCTGCCCAGGGTGAAGCCCAACACTCAGGGGCAGCTCCTGGTCCCCGTCACCCCCAGTCCCCTGTGAAAGACCAAAAGCCACCGGGTGCCGGGTGGGCACGGAGCCCACGAGGGATTCCAAATCCCCCTGGGACCACCCAGAGCACGAGGTCAGAGCCCCCCGGCCCTGCTGGGTGCTGGGTGCTGGTTCTGGCAGCGCCGCCCGCTCCGGCTCCCCGGGGACTGTGACCCCGACGCCGCGTCACCGCGCCAGCGCCGATCCGTTCTGACACCTTCACATTCACTCACGTCACCGGGAGCCTCCAGGAGCTCAGCGGGGCCGTGTCCCTGTCCCCAAACACCCCGTGCTCAGCGGGGGCTGGCGTTGGCCACTCCGCAACCCCCCCCCCCCTCCCACTGCGGGCACCCACCCCCGGGCGTGATGTCCAACAAACCTCCCGAGGGGTTTTGGGGACACCGAGCCCATGTAGGACACAAAGTGGCACCAAAGTGCTGCCAAAGCACTGTGTCACTTCACCTCCAGCTGAAATTTAGGGCTGTGGTGACAGCGACAGCCACAGCAGTGCCCACTGTGGCCTAAAACAGCCGCGTGCCCCCCGCGCCCACCCCGGGGGTCATGTGGCAGTGCCAGCGCTCACCTGCTCGGTTCCCATTCTCCTCCTCCTGCCAAGAGAAGAGAAAAGAGTTGATTTGGTGGTGGGGCCCGTGACGGGGGGTTGGCAGGGGCCGGGGTGGGGGGTGGCAGCCCCACGAAGCCCCCGGCGGGGCCGGCGCGTCCCTCTGGCCTCCGCCGCCCCCGGCTAAAATTACCTCCTGACACCGGATCCCGGCCGCCCGCGCGGCCCCGGAGGGCAGTGGGATCTAACGGAGCCCCCCGCACCCAGCTGATGGGAAAGGGGCCAGTTTTGGGGCAGGGGAGTGGGAAAAGGGCCCCGGGGTGGCATCTCACCCTTCGCCCGGGGCCACCAAGCCTGGGCAGGGAGAGACTGAGCCCCCACAGTGCGGTGCCAGGGGAGGGATCCATCCCATCTGTGGGATGAATCCTTGTCCCTCCCCGTCTCTGCAGCCTCCCACTGCTTGGGGTGGGCTGCCAGGGCTGCAGTGGGCACTGCAGGGGTTGGCAAAGGGGTCCTGCACCCCCTTCCCAGCCACGGGCAGGGGACAGCCCTGGGAGCCACGTGGATCTGTCCTGTGGGGTGGGAATTGTGCCAGTGGATCCCCACCCTTCTATCCCACATTCATCCGTGGGGACCCCCCAGCAGAGCCATGGCGCCCAGGGGGGTGCCAGGTTGGGACAGGACACAGGGGGGCTGCATCCACACTGCTGAGCCCCCAGAGCAGACACGGAGCACCCCGGGCTGCTCAGCCCCACACACGTGTCCCAAGGAGGCACCCGGGCACCTGGAACGGGAATTTTCACTCCACCAGTGCCAGATCCTTCCATCTCAGGGGGGATACACAAGCCTGGCCCCGTCCCCCAGCCAGTGGGGACACAGACTAATGTCCCCAGGGTGCTGGGAAGGGACCAGCGTCCTTCCCAGTGTAACAGGGGGACATTCCCAGCGAGGAGGAGAGGGCTGGAGCCATCACTCCCGGTGGTGGGAAGGAAGAGCCACATTCCACGGCCCCGGCACGCAGGAGCGGCTGCCACGGTGCCAGGGCAGGACCGTGGGGCCACCGAGAGCCCCTGGAGACACGGACTCACCCCCTCCCTGCCCCTCCCCGCCCCGCGGCATCCCAGAGCCCTTCCCGGCCCCCGGGGCATCCCGGCAGCCGCGCTCCCAGGGCCGGGGCCGGGGCGGTGCCGAACGCGGGAGCGCGTTCAGTGAACGCAGGCGGCACCACCGGCACCGTCACCCTCCTCCCTGCTGAGTCAACCCACCGAAACTCAGCCCCCGGACCTGGCCGGCTGCCGGCCCCCCGCGGGTGCTGAGCCAGCCCCGCCGCGCCCTGCCCCGCCGGCTCCGCGGCCCGCAGCTATTCCCAGCCTCTTTCCAAGAGCATCCCCAGCTCCCGGCGCTGATCCCGGCTGCTTCCTTCCCACGCGGCCGCCCTGGCAGGGCTCGGCCCAGGTGCCCAGCGGGGCAGGATGGATCCCTCCTCGCTCCTGGAGGATCCTTTGGAGAGGCGGGAGCGAGCGGGGGGGGGGGGTTGGAGGAGCTCCAGGCCGTTCCCACGGCAGAAGCAGGAGACGGGGCAGGTCCGTGTTCCCGAGGGCGGGAAGACAGGAAGGATTTTGGGGGAAGCAGAGTACGAGGAGCCTGGGAAAAGCGCCGTGACGGAGGATGCTGAGCGGGGATTCCGGCGAGTCGGTTCTCCCCCACCCTGTGACTCACTTCCCACCGCAGTTCCCTGTCTGCCAACGCCAGCCCTTGGGGCAGCCGGAGCCGTGGGGCAGCTCTGAAGCTCCCCAGGGGTGATGGGAGCATCCAGGTGCATCCAGGCTTGGAGCAGCGACGGATCACTTGGCTCCCAGACTCTTCTTCCTTCCTCCACGCAGAAAGCAGGGCGAGAAAGGGATTCCAAATTCCAGGAGGTTGGAGCTGGCTCGTCCCTTTGGGTGCAGAGGGCTCCATCCAGGCTGGAAGCTGCTGGGTGGTTTTTCATGGGATCCCTCCATCCGGGGGTGGGGGGAAGGTGCTGCCCCAGATTGGGGCTTCTTGGCGGTTCAGGGGGTGCAGGAGGGTCAACCCAAGGCTGAGTGCCCCCAAAAGGCAGCACCTGGAGAGGGTCTGGCTGCAGCTGGACACAGATCCCGGGGCAGATCCGGTTGGAAGGCTCCCACCAACAGCCAGGAGCCTGGGACCCAAAAATCCACTGGGCCTTGCTGGCCTTGAGGGCTCTGAAGTGCCTTTTCCTGCCATTCCCAGGGATGCTGGAGCCATCGTTGGGGGCTGAGGGATTCTCTCTGTTCCCACAAGCAGCTGTGTCCCATCCCAAAAGGATCCAGAGGCGCTGCTGATTCCCACATCTCCCAGTAGCTCCATGGGCTCCTCCATTCCAGAGGGGTGGGGGCAGCTCCAGGAACCCCAACGAAGCAGGTGATGACGGATGGTTCGCTCCTCACCTCCCAGAGCCCACCTGCCCACCCCCAGCCCAAACACTGCATCCAACCACAGCATTCCAGGGTCCCCAGGGCCCCCCCAGAACCCCCCAGGACCCCCCAGGACCCCCCCAGGACCCCCAGCCCTACCTTGGCCGAGTGCACGGCCGACTCCGGGGGGTACACGATGAAGTGGCGGAGGGTGAAGCCGAACCCCCCCTGGGAGCTCTTCCGCAGCACCACCGTCTTGGGGCCCACCCAGGGGAAGGACCCCCCCTCCGGGGGCACGTTGGCATTCGGGGATGCTCCATCTCTCCGGCCCGGCGTCGGCTGTGAGGGGGGGACAAGGACAAGATGTCACTTCTGGAGGCGGGGAGAGGGGGGGTACAGGTCCAGCCCCCCCCATGTGCCCACCCCTTGAGCTCTGCCCAAAAAGCTGCTCCGCTCCTAAGACACCCCCTCCCATCCCTATTCCTCCCTATTCCCAGCCCTCCAGCAGCAAATTCCAGCCCCCCACAGCCCACCTCCCCCCAGACTCCTCGCGTGGGACCTTCGGGAAGAAGATGAATGGGAAGGAAATAAAAATAAATGAGCTGTGCCTGGGGGTCTGGATGGGACCCAGGAGGAGAGATGGGGGCGGACGGACGGGGGACTTTGGGGACAAAAGGTCCCTTCTGGTGACGCCGTGGCAATAACCTTGGGCAAGCCGGAAGGAGTCGTCCGGGAGGTGATGGGATGAGTGATGCTTCCCGACCTGGCACCACGTTGGGATCTGGCAAGGGACGCTGCCCAGAGCAGCAGATGGGGCCAAAGGGGATGTGGCTCCATCCCACAGCTCCCAGTGCCAGCGCTGGGAGGGGGAACGGGGTTGTGGTGGAGCTGGAGCAGCCACGGGCATCTCTCCTGGCACCGAGGCAGGGAGATGGGAGAGGCATCCAGGAGTCCCGACACCCTGGCTGAGTCCAGGAGGGTTTTAGCACAGCCCCAGTGCTGCTCCCTGTGCCGCACATCTGGCTGCACATCTGGCTGCACATCCGCCAGCCCAGCTGGAGCGGGAGCAGCTCCGTGGCCAAGGGGAGGAGAGGGCACTGCCTGATGCCCTGGGAGCACCCAGCTCTGCTGAAACAGGAGGAACTGGGAATCTGGGAGCTGGAGGGACAGGCAGAGCAGCAGATCCACCAGGATCTGCTCCTTCCCTGCTGCAGCAGTTGGAATCAGCCCATCCTGGGACGAGGGTGTTAAAATTCAGGGGCTGTCTGGGTGGAAGCGATGGATGGGGAGCGGGGAGGGGACAGGGACAAGGGACACAAAGGGACAAGGCACAAAAAGCCTTTGTCTGTGCCTGTGCTGAGTGGGCCTTTTCGCTGCCGGTGGGGAGATCTGACGGCAGCTCGGCGGGGCCAGGCTGCACCCCCTGCCCAGCACGTCCCACATGGAGCCCACGGTGGGAACGGGGGTCCCGTCCCCCTGGGGATGGGGTCTCTGGGGTGAGGACATGCCTCTGGCACGAGGCATCGCACCCACCCTGCTGCACAACCTGGCAGGGAGGGCACAACCGCTTCGGGCGCTCCCACACCCCAAAAAAACCCCAAAACACAAAGAACACCCCAAACCCACCTCGGGAGAGCCGGAAAACCCCAATACCTCCCGACACCGCACAGGCAGCAAAGCCCCCCACAAGCCCTGAGCCCCCCCTGCCTCGCCCCCCCCCCCTGCTCGATCCCAACGGAAAACCCAACCCCAGATGGCAACAGGCGCCCTCCCGCTCCCGCGGGACCCCCGTCCCCGGGCGGCGGGGCCGGAGCATCCCGGCGGCGCCCGGGCCCATCTGCGCCCTCCATTGTGCCGGGGCCGCCGGCTCGCCGGATTATTTTTAAGCTGACAGCTGAATGTGCCCCGCTGATTTTAACCGGCACAGACAGGCCTCGGGGAGAGGGCAGGATGTGGATGCTCCGAGGAGACACCGACGGCGGCCCCCGGCCCGCGGGGACGGCGGCGCGTCCCCGTTGTCCCGTCCCCGTTGTCGTCGCGGCCGTGACACGGTGACACGGCCCCCAGGTGCGGCGGTGGCCCCGTCCCGCCCGCCGTGCCTCGGTTTCCCTCCTCGCCCATCCCGACTTGAAGCTTTTGTCGGGCTACAAAGCCCCCCCCAGTCGCGGGTTTGGATCCCCCCCCCCACGCTGGCCCGCGCCCCTGCAGATGCTCCTGTCCCACACCTCCCCCCCGCAGTGGGGTTGGCACCCAATTTGTCACCTCAGCCGTTTGTCCTCAGAGCCCTCTTCCTCCTCCCAGATTTTTGGCTTTATTTAACCTCATCCTGGCGGTTTCTGCTGCGACACCACCAGCTGCATCCTCATCCTCCTTATCCCAGTTCTCCTGGGCCCCCATCCCAGGGATGGGGAGGAACCCCTTGATCCTTGGCACAGCTTGTGCCAGTGGCTGTGACATCCAGACGCCCCCACCCAAGTCACCCTAATTCCCGCGAGGTCCTTCACCCCCCAGCAGAGGTGTCACCAGGTCCCTGCACCCCATGTCACCTCCCCACCCCCAGGGGGACACGAAGGGACAGGTAATTCCCGCCGGTGTCCCACTCCCGCAGAACAAAGGAGTGTTTTCCCTGCACCCCGGGGGGAGGGGGGACAGGATCCATCCCCCCTCCCGGACACGGCGAGAGCAAAACACCTTCACGAGCAGGAGGTTGGACCCCCACCCCCAACCCCAGCACAGGAGGGGATGAAGGGGACACACCGCAGCCCAGGAGCTGTGACAGCCCTCGGGCACACCCCACCCCGCCCTGTAGGACCCCCTCCATCCCTTCAAGGCGCCCCACACCCTCCAAACCAGGCGCGACCCCCGGTTCGCGGTTCTCACCCGGTGGCCCTTGTCGGTTCTCCCCCCTCGGCCGGGGCGGGGGGCCAGGGGCGGGCGGGGGTCGGGGGCGGCAGCGTGGCGGCGGAGGCTGCTCAGCCAGATGCAGCGGGGCTCGGGCGAGCTGCAATCCACCCCGACGGGGCGCTCCAGGCGCCAGCCCTTCCCGGAGCGCTCCACGCTCCACAGCCTTTTGGGGCTGGGGGCTGGCGGGGGGCGGCAGGGACCCCGCCGCGCCCCCCCGCCCGCGCTCTCCTCCACCATCCCGGCGCAGGGCTGAGGGGGCTCTCAGCCGGTGGTCAGCACCCCCTCCATGGGGTCCCGGCAGCCCCCCCTGGGTGGGCGGGGGGGTGGCGGGGCCGCGGCTCGGGCGCTGCGCGGAGCTCCCGGTGCGGCGGTGCCGCTCACACTCGCATCGCCGCTCGATCGCTCGCTCACAACTCCCCCCCCAGCAGCACAGCCCCCACCCAGCCACCCCCCTCAGCCTCCCGGATGGATGGAGGGTGGGATGGATGGATAGATGGATGGATGAAGGGAGGGAGGGAGGGATGGATGGAGGGATGAACCAGCCACACGTCCCGGCTGGGCTGGCGGGTTGGGGCTCCAGCTGCTGGCAGGGATCAGTGCCCAGCCCACCGCCCCCAGCCAGACCCCCGCCCCCAGCCCCCCCCCACACCCCCCGCGGTGTCACTTTGCCAGGACTTTCCCTTTTTTTTTTTTTTTTTTTCGTTTTTTTTCTTTTTTTTTTTTTTTTTTTTTTTTAATCCGCCCCCTTCTTCCTCCATCACCCCGGGCAGCATCCCACCCTCCCCGCTTCCTCCTCTCCCTCCTCCCGGCCCCTTCCTTCCTTCCTCTCCGCAGGGCACCGGGCGATGCCGGGGACGGGGAGAGGGACAGTCCGGGGGTCCAGCGTGTCCCCTCCCTGTCACCACCGGGGTCTGCCAGGGGGGAGCCAGCGGGGGCTCTCGGACACTCCAGGTCCCCTCTCTGTCCCCGGCATCCAGCAGGGACACACATCCTGCCCCAGCAGCACCCTCGGGACCCAAAGAGCCCCCCGGAGACCAAAACAGCCCTTTGGAGGCCAAAAATGTTACCCCAGAGACTGACACATCCCCCCCCCGGCCCTCTCTGCTCAGAGCCTGTGACAAAGAGTGGTGGCTCCAAGGGCACTTCCCACCAGGAGCTGAACCAAGAGTCCCCCCACAGCCCCATCTCCCGTTTTGGGGGCACCCAGGGCTGCAGGTCCCTGTTGTCCCGCAGGCACAGAGCCACCCGGGCTCCCCAGTCAGTGCTGGGGACACAAGGCACAACAAACCACCCTCCCCATGGGGACAACCCCCCCTTCCCCACCCCACACCCCCTCTCTGACCCCCTGCTCTCCACCACGGCAGCAAAAATATGGGAGGAATAAGGAAAAACAGCAGCACCTTGGCGAGCCCAGCACCCGCAGACACCCAGCCCGGGCCGGGGCTGGGGGTGGGCAGTGTCCCCCTTACCCCGGCTCCCCCACCCCGCGCTGCTGCCCGTCCCTGTCCCCCGCACGAGGGGGTCCCGCGCCGCATTCCTGCCGCGCTGGAGGCCGAGGAGAGGCACGTGCGGCCACGCCGGGGAAATGCCGGGCATTGCTGGGATTGCAGCCCCGCAGCCTCGGGGCCAGACACCCCCCTCGGCGCGTCTCACCCCCTCCTCTCCTCTGCCGCCTCCCACCCCACCCTCGGCCCCAGCCCACCAGGGTGATGCCACGCACCCGCGGTGCACCGGGCACCAGCGAGGGGACAGTCCCGGGGTGCGGTGACACACAAACTCTGTGCACGCTGGCGATGCTTTGGTCCCCAGCGCCCGCCCTGGCCAAGGTGCCGCAGCTCTGCCTCAAAACAGCCCCAGCGCCCACCCCCCAACCCCGCCGGGGGGGCTGCACCGACCGGCTCTGTCCCCCTCTGCCCACCCCCAGCACACCCAGGGCACCCTCACGGGGGAGAAACGGGGACTGGGAAACGTGGGAGCCAAATCCCCGCCATCGGCTCCGCCCCCGGGGCCACCCTGATGTCACCCGGTGCCTGTGCCGGGGGGTCTCCCGCGGGAGCCACCCCGGGGGACAGCCCCGTGCCCTCGCCCCAGCCCCGGGACAGGCGGCTGGCACGTCCCAGCACGCAGAGCTGCCCGGCCGGAGCAACAGGACGGGGCTGTGGGTGCGAGCGGCGCCCGGGGGGGGCTTCACCCTCCAGGTGAAAGGCGGCGAAGGGGCCCGGTGTGGTGGGCTGGGTGCCCCCGGGGGTCCTGGAGCAGCACCGGAGACAGCAGAGCCTCATCCTGCCACCTCCACTCAGCCTTTCCTGCAGCGCCCGGGCAGCCTGGGGGGGTGTGGGGAGGGGAGGGGGTCCCCAACCCCTCGGGGTGGGTGCACAAAGGGCAGGACGGTCCCCTGGGACTGTTCCCGCAGCCCAAAGCGGGAAAGGTCAGGCGGCGTTCGCGGGGGCAGATTCCACCCCGAGGAATGCGAGCGCTGGCCTGGACGCCTTCCAAAATACTTGTGTTTTGCACAGGAGTGTCCTAAATACGCAGCCAAACAGGAGCAAAGGGGGGAAAGGCAGCGCTCCCGGCATGCATCGGCCCCGCTGCCGGCACGCCGGGACACGCGCGGGCAGGGGACACACGGACGGGGACACACGGACGGGGACACACGGACAGGGACACACGGACAGGGACATACGGATGGGGGGGGGGGCTGCAGGGACCCCTGCCAGCATCGCCTCCACGAAGGGAGACTGAGGCACGGAGGGGCTGTGTGAAGGCAGCCCCCTGCCCTCCCTGCATCGGGGTCTCCATATTTCACACCAGTGCCACCCCCCCATCCCGCACCTGATGTTCCCAAAACTCTCCCGCCCTGCTCGGACCCTGGTGACACTCCCAGGATGGAGCCAGTGGTTCCAGTTGGGGATGTGTTCTGCTCCCACACCTGCCTGTACTGGGGGGAGGGGGGTCTCCCATCTCCCTGTCCCACATTTAGTGTTCCTGGAGCTCTCCCACCCTGCTCAGACCCCGGTGACACCCCCGGGATGGAGCTGGTGGTCCCAGACGGGGCACGTGTGCCCTAAAACATGCCTTTTTGGGGGGTCTTTTTTATATTTTACACCAATGCCATTTTTATATTTTACACCACCCCCCCATCACACACCTGCTGCTCCCAGAGCTCTCCCACCCACCCTGCTGTGATCCTGGTGACATCCCAGGATGGAGCCAGTGGTCCCAGATGAGGACACATCCTGGCTCCACCAGCTGCGGCCGTGGGGCTCTGCCAGCAGGGCCATCACTGGCCCTGGCACGGGGCGAGGATAACGTCACCCTTCGGGGAGGGACAGAGGGACAGGGACAGAGGGACAGGGACAGAGGGACAGGGACAGGGACAGGGACAGGGACAGGCAGCTGCTGGTGCTGGGCTTGGAACCCACCGACCCTGTGGGAAGGAGGCTCCTCCAGCACGGATCCAGCGGGGCCGGGTGGGGGCAAACACTAATCCCTGCCGAACGGCCAGCTGAGATTAGGGTCAGAAAAATGAGGTTTTAATAGGATTTTTGAGGAGGAGAAAGCCCTGGTGAGACAATAACTGACTTCCAGCCCTTATATGGCAAAGCTGTCGCTGGTTCCCACCTGTGGTGGGGACTGGGGGGCAGGGGGTCCAACCAGCACCCCTTGGCCCCAGGCTGCACCCCCAAAAAGAGCCCAGATTGATGCTCCCCTGCAGGCAGGGGCTGCATCCCCACCCTGTACCCGCCAGGCACCCCGGGCAGGGTGGGGATGCTCTGGCAGCAGGACCTGACCTGGGGGATGAGGAGAAGGAGAAGGGGGGGCAGCACCCAGGTGACCACACCGGGAGCATCCGGGCATCCCCTCCTGGCCCTGCCCCAGCCTCTGGGATTACGGACCCGCAGGAGAAAGCATTTTAATTCTCTTTAACTCGAACCAGGGCTGAGGAGCTTTGCAGCTCAGCGGGGATTTGGGGGTGTGCTCGTTGGCTTGCACACGGCCAGCGCATGCTCCCTGCCCACTGGGATACCCCTGCCCCCCGGGATGCCCCCCACCCCAGTGCCACACTGCTGTATCCCTCTGGGAATGGGAGGAAGGCGGGTTGGGAGCCTTGGGGAGCAGATGCACATCCCACGTGGGAGCAGCAGCACTGGGAACAGGAGGGAGAGACACCTCAGTGATGGAGACAGAACCCCAGGAAACCTCTGTGCCATGTCCCAGCCTGGGCAGGGACTTGCCAGGATGGATGCACCATTCTTGGGGAGGGTGGGAATCCTGGGAATGGCTTTCTGCTGATGCCAGCAGGGTTTGCTCCGAGCACCCACCGAGATTCCCAACAGCCTCTTTTCCCACGGCCTCACAAGGCAGCACCCCCTGAGCCCTTCCCAGCACAGCTGGGCCCCCACAAGCCCCACAGACCTCACGGGGAAACTGGGAACAGCCACTGGGACCCACAGCTCTGGCACAGGTTTGGGGAGGGGTCCCCATCCTCAGCTCCAGGAATGGTACAGGATGGAGGTCCCACGGGAGATCCAACAGCTGGATGGGCACTGCCAGATCCCACCCCACACCGGAGTCCCCTGCCCAGCCAAGGACACACACCTGCATTCCCATCACCCAGGAGGGGGGTGACACTGCCCAGGTGACACCGGAGCCAAGGAGAAGCGGAGCAGAGGAGCCACAAACGGCCTCTGGGACATTCCTCCCGCTCCGGTTTGGGTGTTAACGCGGGGAAGGAAATCACCCGGTTCCTTCCCAAGGCAAACTTTTATCTTGACAGCATCTCCTTCACGGGCTCAGACTCATCATCTCCTTCACGGGCTCAGACTCATCATCTCCTTCATGGGCTCAGACTCATCATCTCCTTCACAGACTCAACTCATCAGCTCCTTCACAGACTCAACTCATCATCTCCTTCCCGGACTCGGACTCCTCGTCGGTCCCACGTGGCTCCGTCCCGTGGCCAAACCGAGCTCCCTCCTGGCAGCCTCCACACCAGGACACCAGCCCTGGCTCTGCAGGGATCTCATTCCTGACACGGCTCAAAGCAGCAGTTCCAGAGGGCTCTGGCTCACCCCAGCTGGGGGGGCCCTTCTTGCCACGTAGAGAGAAATTTGGGAATGTGGCCAGAGAGACTCATCCCCTTTCCTGACCTCTCTCCCTGCCAGCCCTGGTGCCCACTGCGGCTCTCCGGCCACGTGGCTCTGCCTGTGCTGGTCCCCCCCACTGCTGGTATCCCTGGCAGGATTCCTGGGCCAGGATTGTTGGACTGACCCCGTTCACAGCCCACGACATGGGCTGATCACACCAAAGCGAGTGTGCACACATGGAACCTCCACTCACAAAACAAATCCACTCGTGTCACAAATCCAGGGCAGGACACGGCTCCATCCTGGCCCTCCTGAAGCCTCCAGCCCCACAGCAGAGACACCCACAGGGGACAGACCCACAGATGCTCAGGGCTTCCCAGGGCCACATCCCAGGCCAGCCAGAGGCACTTTGGGGGACACTGCACCCTGTTCATGCAGCAGCTCCCTGTGTCACCAACAGCCTGTGAAGCCCTGTGGTCTCTCCGTGCCCCTACCCTGGGTCTCCCAGGTCCCCAGCCCACAGGGATTACCCTTAACACACCCAGTGCCAGCAGGGAAAGCTGCTCCAAGGCAGGGCCAAGTGCTGGGGACACACACACTGGAGCCACAACGGGTCCGACCTCAGTGGGAATGTTCCCGATGGCCCCCACGCCACAGAGGTTGGGAAACTGCGAGCCAGAGCCACACCGAGGAGGACTTTATCCCCCAGCCCATGAGGAAGTGGAACCAACAAGGCCATGCTGGTGCTGCCTTCATCCCCAGCTCCTCCTCCTCATTCTCTGCCCCCGTCCTAAAAACGGCGTTATCAGCAGCGGGCCCTAGAAAAGTAACAGGATTCCGTTTCCTGTTTTTCCCATGGAAACCCTCAAATAGAAGCTGGCCTCATTATTGCAATTTTTTGGGTCCCTGTTTTTTTCAGCCGGGCTAACAATGAGCCATTTCCTGCGGCGGCTCCGAGAGGCACCTTGCGCTCAGCTCCCGCTTCTCCACGGCGGAAAATCCTACCCGGGGAGGTCAGGGCAAGGCTGCCTGCTCCTTCCAGCCTCTGCCCCGCTCAAGGCCGGGGGGCCCCGGGCTGGGGCTGCACCCCCCACCCATGTGGGGGACCCCCCTGGAGCTCCTGAAGGCTGGGGAGGGTGGGTAACACTCGGATGGGGGGATGCACGGAAGCGTCAAATCCCACATCCCTCTGGGCGGTGAAAATAAAGAGCCAAGGAGGGTCCTGAGCCTCCCTCCAGGCACAGCACGGGCAGGAAGCAGCTCTGGGGACACGGCTTTGGGGACACCACGGCACCAAGGCCCGGCAGCGTTTTCCCTGAGATCGGGAGCAGCCCAACATTTCTCCGCTGCCCACGCTCGTCCAGCGGCCAAACATCCAGCCCGCCCAGCCTGCCCAGCCCGCCTGCCCTCTGTCACCTCCCCGCCCGGGGACAGCGGTGTCCTGCCACTGTGGGGCCACACCAGTCACCGCCAGCCCCGCTGGGGACCGGGGGCTAGCCCCGAAAAGCGCTGGCACCGCAGCCCGGCCCCCGCCCGGCAGCGGCACAGAAAGAGCCACTATGAGCCACAATGGCCCGATTGTCCCCCCCGGAGCCACCCAGCCCCGGCCCACCCGCCCCGGGGCCGCCCCACGCGCTCGGGCCCATCAAGGGACCCACTGTTGCCCTCGGGGGGATGGTGGGGGGGACGCCCCGGGGTGTGCAGGGACAGGTCTGGGGGTGCCACCGGTGTTGGGTGAGCAGGGGGGGGGCTGCAGAGCCCCCAGACCTGCCTGGTTGCCTGTTGCAGGGGGACACGGCCCCCCCAGGGCTGGGTCAGGACTCAGGGCTATGGCAGGGACTTATTCCCTCCCCTGGGCTGGCTGCTGGCATGCCAAGCTCCTTCCTGCTGCAGCAGGGTCTTAAGGAAGCAAAGGACGGGGGGGACTCCACTGGGTTCCATCCCCAGGCAGGAGCAGGCTCGTCCCCACAGTCACCGGGGCCTCATTTTGGCCACTTTGTGGTGACTCAGCCCCTCTTCCCTAAGGAGAGCCCTGCTCCATCTTCACCCTCCAGCTCCCATTTCCCCAGCGGGGCCGACCCCACATCCCAAAGTCCTCCCACCCCAAGACACCAACTCCCTGCGAGGGCTGTGGACCCCAAGGAGACCAAACCCAGCAGGAACGTGGCCAATTCCCTGTTGGACGGCGGGTCTTGCGACACGAAGGTGTGCCCAGCACAGCCCGGGCAATTAGGGAAGGCTTAATGAACTCCTGGGGAGAGAAGCAGCCGCAGAAAAGGAGTCGGCCGTGGGCAGGAGGTCGGCGGCAGGTTGGGAGCAGCCACCCTGCTTCGCACCCAGGGGCAATCCCGAGGCAGGGTTGGCTCCTGGAAAGCCGGGTTTTGGGAGCGGGAGGCACGGCCTGGAGCGGCTCACCCGGCCCGGCCCCGCCGCTCGCGGGCCACGGGCGGCCAGGTCGATATTTTCCAACTTGAGAGCTTAAAATAGGTCATCTATCTCCACTCCTTTTTAAATCAGGTCTTGCTGCCTGCCGAAGACAAACTTGGTTTATTAATGGGACGGCACCGACTTGAAACCTAATCCTTTTTTTTTCCTCTTTAATGAGAATAAAAAGGCCGTCCCGGGGCTCGGCAGCTTCCCAGCATGACCCCCCCGCTCATCCCTCCATGTTTTCTCCCAGTGAGTGGCTCCGTATGAGCTCAGGGAAGGCCCCTGGCTCTGTCTCAGAGCACCCCAGGAGCTGCTCCTGCAGCACCCCCCTGCACCCCAACAGCACCCACACTCTGACCCCAACCCAGAGCTGTCCCCCCGGGCCGTGGTCCCCAAACCCACGGTCCCCAAGCCCTAAATAACGCCCAGCAGTGGTTCCTTGGCAGCTGACGCCGGGTGATGGTGCCAGGCAGCGCTGCCAGCCCCGGGGGGGGGGTTTAGGATCACACATCACCCATCAGTCCCCCTGCGGCGCGAGTGACGGGTGCCAGAGGTGCTGGGCACATGACACGGGTCAAGGTTAAACCACAGAGGTTGGAGTGCTCCAAAACCCCTTCCAAAATTCCCCAAAACCCCCCAGGTGGCCAGCGGGACCCCGGGGTGGCATCAGCTGCGTGCCCCAGCCCGGCGCCGGTGCCAGGTTTCGCGCTGGCGAGGCGGGATTGCGGCAGCAGCCCCGAGCACAGGCTTTTCCTGTCTTTCAAGTTCAGGGTTCAGAAAGAAAGGAGAGGGAAAAAAAAAAAAAAAGGCGTTAAGAAACTCAATTTGTCGAGCAGAGCCCTGTAAATGGGGGGACGGGGGCAAGGAGCCACGAGGGGGGTGAGGGCAGAAGGCACCGGACGGAGGTTTGGGGCCGGTGGGACGCAGCCCCTGCCACGCAGCCCCAGGGGTGGCTGTTGGGCAGGATTTCTGCTTACACAGCACTAAATCCTCGCTGGAGGACTGCAAAGCACCATCCTCCCCAGATGTGGTGGTCAAATAACCCCCCCGGAGTCACTCAGCGCCCCCAAGTCACCCAGCACCCCCAGTTCACCCAGTTCGGGTCTCGCTCCAGGTGCCGCCCACCCAGGAGGGCACATTTCGCCCCCAAAACGCCGCAGAAAAAGCAGATTTCGAGGCTCAAACACCCACCACCACCCCCCCCCGAAAACCCAAGAGGCAGCGCTCAGCGGTACGGAGTAAGCAGGGAGGAATCTGAGGAGAAACCATGATTAATGCTCAGCCGCTCGACGAGCAGCTCCTCATCTCTGAGCCATTTCGCACACCCCAATTAATCCTTTGAGGCCGGTTATTAGCCCCATGGCCGGGGCCGAGGAAGCCGAGTTCAAAAAACCAGGAACTGAGGAACAGAGGCCAAATTCAGCTCTGGGGCGAGGACGTGCAACCTCTGCTCAAATTAGCAGGCGTTGTGCCAGTCCCTTGCCGCGGCCGCATCCCCGCCCGGGCGTTACCGCGGTCCCCCTCCGGCCACCGGACCCCCCCCCCCCCGGCCTCCCCCCCCCCCCCCCCCCCGCGCCCCCCCCCCCCCCCCCCGGTGCCGTCCCCATCCCCACCCCGAGGGTTCGCCGGGATTTGGCATAAAACGGGCAGGAAATGGGGATTTAGCCAGCGGCTGGGCCGGCCTTCCTTGGCACCACGGGGAGATGGGGAGATGGGAATCGCCCTGGTGCCCTCCGGTCCGGCGGCACCAGGCGATGCCAGTGCCCACGCCACGGGTCAGCAAATGCCAGGGGGGGCTAGATTTGACCTCGAGGGGCTGTTTGGCACGTTGGGGAGTTGCTGCCTGCCCAGTGCCGGGAGCTGGAAGGGATGGATCAGCCGGAGCCACGGGGAGAGAGCCCAGCCGGGAGTTTCGGAGGAAACGTGTGGGTGTTTGTGGGTCTCGTCCTGGGAAGGGGCAGCCCAGCCCTGGGGTCTCACCCTCAGCTCCAAGGCCAGATCCAGGTGCCACAGCCCCTCCAGCCCGCCACGACGCCACTGTGGCTGGGCACTGGGGACAGGCCACCGTGGCCACCATCGCCTGTGGCATCGTGTGGGTGACCGGATCCCCCCCAGTCCCACTGGCCCTGACCCACAGCCCAGTTCCAGGGCTCTTGGTCTGCCCCAGAGCCAGTCTCACCCCCCCAGGGGTATCACCCAACCCCCAGCCCCACTGCCAGACCTCGGCGCCATACCCAGCACTCCCAGTCCCTGCTCCACATCCTCCCCAGCATCTCCCGGTTCCCTAAACCCCTTACTCTCCCAAAACCTACACCCGGTATCTCCCATTTCCTCCCAGCCCCTAATTCCCGAGCCTACATCCTCCCCAGTCCCCCCAGCATCGCCCGGGAGCCGCTCCCCGTTCCTCCCAGTCCCCGCTCCCGCGAGCCCCCCCCTCGCCTCCCCAGTTCCCCCCAGTGCGCCCAGTGCCGCTCACCGCGGGGGCGGGCGGCGGGATCCCGACCAGGCAGAAGGCGATCCCATTCATTGGGGCGCGGGCGGGCGGGCTCGGCTCGGCCCGGCCCGGCTCCGCACGGCTCGGCTGGGCTCGGCGCAGCCCCGCGCGGCGCAGCTCCGGTGCGGTGGGATGCGATGCTCCGCGGTCCCGGCCCCGCGCGGTCCCGGTCCCGCCGCGTTCGGCCCGGCCCGGCCCCGCGCGGC
>NW_020897796.1:77508-89313 GCF_003984885.1 Neopelma chrysocephalum | reverse complement strand
CCCCGGTCGCGGCTCCGCCTCCTCCGGGCGCCCGCGGCGGCGGGCGGGGCGCGGGGCGGCTCGGAACGGGCCCGCCCGGCGGGAGGGACCGGCCGCGGGCATCGGCACCGGCACCGGGGCGGCGGCGACGGGAACCGGCACCGGCATCGGCATCGGCACCGGGACAGCGCGGACCGGCATCGAGCTGGCACCGCCACAACCAGAGCAGGCACGGGCGGGGGACACCGCGACCGGGATGGGCTGGAGACTCCCAGGAACGGGACCAGGGACCGGGATGGGACACGCGGGAATGGGTGCGGGACGCCCAAGGACCGGGGTGGGACACAGAGGGACCGGGACAGGAATGGGACACCCCGGGGATGGGCTGAGGACACCTGGGAAAAGAGCCAGGCAAGGGATATTCAGGGACAGGGATGGGACAGCCGGGAATGAGAAGGGGATACCCAGGAACAGGACCAGGCAAGGGACATCCAGGGACAGGGTTGGGACACCCAGGGATGGGCAGGAAACACTCAGAAAAAGGACCAGGGGAGGGACACCCAGGGACTGGGACAGGGATAGAACACTCCAGGACCAGGACCAGGCACGGGACATTCAGGGACCGGGATGGACAGGGGACACCCAGTGACCAGAACAAGGATGGGGATGGGACACCCTGGGATGGGCAAGGAACACCCAGGGACCAGTATCAGGCAAGGGACATCCAAAAACCGGGACAGGGATGGACAGGGGATACCCAGGACAGTTTAAGCCAGGACAGAGGGACAGGGACCATGAGCAGAACTGACCAGGAGGGGCACAGAGGGAGTGGACAGAGGGATGACAGGACAGCAGGACAAGGACAGCTGGACAGGCACTGGTAGGGCGAGGCCA
Source organism: Neopelma chrysocephalum (assembly GCF_003984885.1). NCBI lineage: Eukaryota > Metazoa > Chordata > Aves > Passeriformes > Pipridae > Neopelma > Neopelma chrysocephalum. The sequence goes on along the minus strand of NW_020897796.1, from coordinate 88,440 downwards.
AGGCTGGGCGATGCACAGAAGGACACACAGCCAGGAAACGCCAGGACAGAGGGACAGGAGTGACGGGGACTGGCCCGGGCAGAGGTGGGGACGGAAACACCCGGGGTCGGGGCTGACGGAGGGACAAAGGCTGACACAGACCCACAGGGAAAGGAAACGGCAAGGACGGGAAACAGCAGGATGGACGGACAGACGGAGCATGGGCTGGCAGACAGAGGGATGGGGACAGCCAGGACAGGGACAGCCAGGATGGGGACAGCCAGGATGGGGACAGCCAGGATGGGGACAGCCAGGATGGGGATAGCTGGGATGGGTCTGGCCAGGCTCAGGCCGCTTGGATGCAGCGGAGCATCCCAAAACCACCCCCGAGCAACCGCGGAGAAAATTAATTCCCACACCCAAATCTCGGGGTGCAAACGGCTCCTCAAAGGCTCTTGGGTGGCAGAAGGTGACCACGGCGTGTGGGGCAAAGGGATGCACGGTGAGGGCTGGAATAAACCCTCAGAGCACCCCCCAGGGCACACGGAGGATGCCAGGGGGACACAACATTCCGCTCATGCCGGGCAATGCCAGGGACACGGCGCAGCTGGGATCGTGCCAAGGGCTCTGGCACATCCACATGATGTCCCAGTGCCGGTGCCAGCCCCAACCCACTCTCCGAGTCCCTCCTGGGCAGCTGTTTCCCTGCCTGCACCCCCAGGTTTCCCCCCCTCAGCCCCAGGGGTGCCAGCCCATGCCACTCTGCATTCCCGGGAATGCCGGCCCGGGACACCCCAGCTGCCAAGCGCAGAGTTTTCCGTGACACAATTAAGAAAGTCTGTGTCAACAACGACTTCCTCGGGCGCCTGGAGAAACCTCGGCACCACCAGAACAAATAAATGACCGAGCTGTCGGCAGCTGCTGCGGAAGTACCGGGAATTCGGGGCTGGAAAGAGGCCGCAGGGGGCTGATCCCACTCACGGGAATGTCCTGCCTGGATGGCAGCTCCCTCAGTTCGCCATCCCAGAGTGGGATGGGCAGGGGACACCCAGGAATGGGAGCAGGCAAGGGACGTTCAGGGATGGGGAGGGGACAGACAGCAACAGACAGGGAAACACAGGGATCAGGCCAGGCAAAGGACATCCAGAATCCAGGACGAGGATGGGCAGGGGACAACCAGGGATGAGGACAGGGATGGGGATGGGGGCAGAACAGCCTCCCTGGGGTACAGCACCCATCACCCTCGGGTACAGCATCCCCAGCATCCAAGGGGTGGGATGGAGGGATCTGCCCTCTGGAAACGTGTGTGTGCCAGCACCCGAGGGGGACCCACGGGATCGCTGCCACCACCCCTGTCCCCTGCCCGGCCTTGGGAACCGTCCCAGCAGCTGGAGGGAACAAACAGTCGGATGTGAGTGACGGGACATTTCCTCCCTGCAGTTGGACGCCCTCACCCCAACTCCAGCACCCTCCGTCTAAGCTCAGCACCCCCAGGCCCCACGGTGGGTCCCCTCTGTCCCCAGCCCCCCTGCAAGGGCCACCTCCCGCCCCGTGGGGGAGCGGAGGAGCTCCAGGTCCCTGGGATGTGCCAGCTCTGGGATGCGCAGGACGGCTGCCCTCTGCCTGCCCGGCCACGCAGGACTGCACATCCCGGCCTCTCTCCAGAGGGACTTCCCAGGAAACGTCCCCTCCGGCTGGGTTTGGCACCGAGGGCCAACCCAACCAACATCCATCGTTTCCCAGACCTTGGGAAGGAGCAGAGATCTCCCCCAGCTCCCGCTCTCCCCCCGGGCAGCATCACTCCCGGGGGTCCCTCCTGCTCTGTCCCCCACGAGGGGACACGTGGCCACGTCCTGCCTGTAGCACCCCCCGGCAGCCCCCAGGCCTGGCAGGAGCCTGGTGGAGAAGAGCCACTGATGGCAGGATCCAGCCTTGGATGCCAGGACTCCTGAGGCCCCTCGTGGTGTCCCCAGTGCCACCCTCGCCGGGGAGGTGACACAACCAGGGAGGTGACACGACCCGAACGGGCCCCGGTGGCCCCAACACCCCGCCCCGTGTGAGGCACAGACAGGGATGGACCCTCACAGGAGGCCAAGGGAGAAGGATCCCAGCAAGGGATGAGCCCCATCCTGGGATGCACAGCTGGGGGGGGCTCAACGGGGACCCCCAACCCCCATCCCCGCTCCTGGGCAGCTTCCCCACAGGGGTTCCCATGGAGCTGGATGCCACCATGCCCCCAGCCAGCCGATGCTCCCTCCCCACTCTCAACCCCTCTTTGTCTCCCCCAGCCCCACCCCAGCACCAAGATCCCGTCACAGCCCCCCCGCGGGGACACCCCCACTCCTCGTCCCCACGTGCAGGGAGGGACAGGACACACCCGCCAAGGGCGCCCCCGAGCCCGGAGCTGCCACCGCCGCTCACCCACACCCCATTCCGGGACCATCCACCCGAAAAACACCCTCCCGCCCTCCCGCTGCCGAGGCGGCCGCGCCCCCCTCGCTGCCCACCCCGCCCGGCTCAGCAGAGCAGATCCACCACATCTCAACCCCTCCCTCCCTCCCCCCATCCCAAATCCCGGGATTTGGGGGAGCGGCAGCCCCCCGCCCGCCCGCCCGCCCGCCCCGGGGGCTGCCGCTCCCTGCGGAGCCGCCGCCGCGCCGCAGACAAAGGGAGCGAGGAGGGGGGAATCCAGCCTGGAAGATGGGTTTTAACCTAATCCCGGGAATTAAAACCAAGAAAAGCAAAAGTGGGGCGCCGGAGCCGTGCCGGGAGAGTAGAGGGGGGGGGAGTGGGCAGCGGGGTCGGGGCAACGCTGCCCGAGGCCGGAGCGCTGCCCACGGGGGTGTCGGGGGTGCCCCACCGGGGTGGGGTCCCGCGGGGGGCACCCCTTGGGTGCTCAGCACCCTCCCGGCTCCGGGCAGACTCTCCCTCCTGGCAGCCACCGCGCCACGAAGCCATTTTGAGCCGGCGGCGAGACGGGAGGGTTACGGCCCCAACCCCTCCTTCCCTGCCCGCCGGCGGGTCCGTCGGGATAAACAACAGCCCGGCCCCGGGGGGGGATCCGCGCCGCGATGGGGCGAGGAATCCCCGGGAGCGAGGGCAGCGCTTGCTGCGGGGGGGGGGGGGGGGCCGGGACTTACGTGCTCATCCCACATCAGGGAGGGGCTGAGATCCCGCCGGGAATCGGGGTGCCCTGGGGACCCCTCGCTCCGAGCATCATCCCCGGGCCGCCGCGGGCTGCGGGTGCCGGCGGAGGGAGGCGGGAGGGGGGTCGGGCAGCGCCGCCGGGCCCTCCCAGCCCTGCCCGGTGCCGGCAGGCACATGCCAACCTGCTGCCGCTCCCGGCCTAAAATTACCACGGCCCCCTTCCAAAGGCGTCGCCGCCAATCAGGGCGGCAGGGAAGGCGTGCGGGCGGCTCGGGAGCTCCTCTGCATTGCAGCTGGATGGGCGAGAGAGGGGATTTTTTATTTTTTTTTCCAGCGGGCGAGCGAGCCCTGAGATACAGCAGGTGGGCAAGAAGGGGAGGGAGGGGGTCTCTGGACACTCGCAGCCCCCCCCGGGGGAGATGCCGGACCCGAGGGTGTCGGCGCATCACGTGCGGCCCCCGCGGTGGTTTTCCCGCTCCGGTGGGGCGGGTGAGACCCCGGGGGTCCCGTGGGGATGGTGATGGTGGGTGCTCACCCACCTCTGTGACCCCCCCACGCTGTGACCGACCCCCATCCCCCTCCGTGCTGCCTCTCCCGGCCACGGCCCTTCTCGGATCGGATCGGGGGGGGGGATTTTGCAGCACGCGGCCCCCAACGTGCAGCCAGAGCTCGCTGGGAGCTGGGAACGTGTCGTGCCCAACGTGGTGGCTCTGCCCTGGTACCCCCGGGCTGCCCCTGCCCCGGGGAGGGTCGGGGGGTGGGGGGTACCCCCGAGGCATCAGATCCTGCGCTCAGACCCGGGCTGAGCCGGAGGGATGGGGTGGGAGGGGGGAGGAAACACGAGGCAGAGCCCGAGGGGCTGCAGGGAGGGAGCTGGACCCCTCAGCTGGGGAAGGGGATGCTTAGAGGGGGAGAACCCCCACCCCAGGGGACCCTCTTGTCCTCGCAGAGCCACCAAGAGCACCCCCAGCCCCGGATGGGCACCAGGGGGGGACATCGCAGCCCAGCCGGGGCACAGCGACCAGGACGGCGCCGGCTGGTGAATAACGGGATGGGGAGACGCAGGAAACAACCCCCCCCCACGCCCCGAGGCTTTTCCACGCCCCACAGCAAACACTCCACGGCGGCTCCAGCCCCTTCCCCGAGCAGAAAACCCTTCCCCAAACCAGGCTGCTCCCAGCAGGCGGGGTGAGACCCACCCCGGGCTGTGACAGAAACCTGTGGCAGAGCAGGGACCGCGTCCCCCTCGGGCCACCCGGGCTGGGTGGAGCACATGGGCGAGGCTGGGGGGTCCCAGGTGGGCGATCTGGGGGCAGCCGGTGGGTGCTGCCGGGGGTCCCGGGTGGGCGATGCTGCGGTGGGGCACGGCTGATGCTGGGCCAGCAGGTGGGAGGCTGGAAGGGGCCGGGGGGTGATGGGTGGGGACGCGGGGAAGGCAAAGAGCAGCAGGTGGGGAGCGCAGGGGTGGCAGGTGGGGTCCCCCCGGCAGCCTCAGACCCCCGGAACTGCGCCGCGCCCGCGGGTGCTGGACCCGTCCCGTCCCGCCGCGGCGGTCCCGGTGCTAATCCCGATCCCTGTCCCGCTCCTACCTGCTCCATGGGGCCGCTCAGGGCGCGGCGGTCCGGCCGCGGGCCATGGGCCGGTGGCGGTCCCGGTGCCGGAGCCGGTGCGGCCCCGCTGCCGCCGCCTCTCGCCGCCGCCGCCCACGCCCGGCGCCGCCCGGCGCATCCCGGGAGCGGCGTCATGTGAGCGGCGGCAGCGGGAGGGGGCCCCCCCCGGCCCCACCCGGACCCCGCCGCCGCCCTCCCCTCCACCCACTGCCCCCCCGGGACCCCCCGTCCCGATCCCGCTCCTTCCCTCCTCCTCCTCCGTCCCTCCGTCCTCCCTCCGCCCTTCCCTCTCTCCATCCCTGCATCCCAGCCCTGCATCCTGCATCCCACCTGCCCCTCACACCCAGTTCCGCTCCAGATGCTCCTTCCATCCCTCCGTCCGTTTTTCCACCCTTTCTCATCCCTTCATCCATCCCTCCATCCATCCATCCATCCATCCTTCCTCCATCTTTCCATCCATCCCCTTTCATCCTTCCTTTCTCCTGCCCATCCACACATCCTCTGCCCCTCCAGCCCCCCATCCCTCCATCCATCCCTCTCTCCCTCCCTCCCTCCCCTGCCGCCCCAACCTTTACCCATCTGTCTGTCCATCCACACCCTTCCCCCTCCATCCCTCCCTCCCTCCTCCTTCCCCTCCACCCTCCATCCATCCCCTCACCCAACTCCCTTCTCCTGCAGAGCTCCCAGGGGCTCCAGGGGCAGTGGCTGTGCCCAGGGTCGGGGTGGCACCAGGGCAGGGGGTGGGTGGCACGGGTTGCCCCCCCCGCAGGCAGCGGGTTCGTGGCCCCTGGCCCGGCCACAGCCTTTCCCATGGCAGCAGCCAAGGCCCTCCAGCCTGGATAAATATTAGCTTGGAGCAGTGCTGGTGCCAGCCCAGCGTGGCCCGGTGACCCCTGGGGCACTGCCAGCGCCCGGCGTGCCTTGGCCAGGGGCACCCGGCCCTGGGCCTGCCCTCGGATCCCTGGGAATGGCCCCACACTCGGCCTCGGCTTCCTTGGAATGGCCTCGTGCCCTGCCTCAGTTTCCCTTGGAATGGCCCCGTGCCGTGCCTCTGTTTCCCTTGGAATGGCCTCTTGCTGTGCCTCAGTTTCCCTTGGATGGCCCTTGGATGTGCCTCAGTTTCCCTTGGAATGACCCTGTGCTGTGCCTCAGTTTCCCTTGGAATGGCCTCTTGCTGTGCCTCAGTTTCCCTTGGAATGGCCCTTGGCTGTGCCTCGGTTTCCCATGGAATGGCCTCGTGCTGTCCCTCGGTTTCCCTGCACACTTCCAGCCCGTGCCTCAGTTTCCCTTGGATGGGCCCAGCCTGTGCCTCCATGTCCCTCATTCCCAGGGAGTTGGGAACACACCGGCATGAGCGAGGATGAGGATGAGCGAAACACCTGCCCCAACCCCTCAACAAGATCCAGCCCCAAACTGGGGGGGCTCGGGCACCCCATCCCCCACCCCTGGATCAGTGGTGGGATTTAGGGACGGGCAGCAGCACCGGGACACCCCAAAGGCTGTTTTTGGCCAGGATCCCTTCCAGGCTCGGGGCTGGCACAGGGTGGGCATCACCAGGAGACACCCCCACGTCCCCCCACCTCCCTGCACCCACTCTCCGGGGCACCCACCGGGGCTGGGGGTGCAGTCGGGGGGGTCCCGGGGGCCCCTCGGTGCAGCAGCACCCCGGGGGTTGGGGGGGAGTTGGCGGAGCCGGAGCGGGAAGAAAGCGGCTTTTGTCCGGGGGCTCTGAAACCTCGCGGGGGCCGGGGGGGAAATTTGCTGCTTTTCTGATGCTAATGAGATGTTAAAAATAAGCTCCAGCGCGGCGCAGCCATGTTGGGGCTCTTCCAGGGCCGCTCGGAGGCGGGTGGACAAAGCGGCTTTTTATGGGATTTTTTTTTGGGGTGGGAGAGCAGCGAGGGGGTTGCCCCGGCCCTGCCCCCGGGCACGTGGCTCCCCCAGGGGCACCCACCTCGCCCGGGGCACATCCCGGGGTGCAGCATCCCTGTGCGGGGCTGGGAGAACCCCAAACCCTCCCCGCTCCTCTCTCCCACCGGAGCATCCCACCCATGGGAACATCCCATCCCTGGGGGGAGAGGGACGGGACCTGCATCATTTCAGCTCCCACCAGCCGAGAAAAAAAAAACCAAGAGGAGGCTCCAGATGCCGGATCCCGCCTGGAGTGTCCGTCTGGCCCCATCAAAGGGCCCTTTGTCCCCGCACAGAGCCCCGACCCGGGGACTGTCCCCGCGGGCAGGGGGGGGACACACACGGGCAGCCCCTCCCCATGCCAAGAGCACAGGGACGAACCCCAAAAACCTCCCGGCCGCCGCAGGGATGGAGAAGGAAGAGGAGGAGGAGGGATGAAGGCTCCCCGGGGCCGGGAGCCCCTCCCCAGCCCCATTCTGTCGCTCCGCCGCCTTTGATCTGCCAAACTCGGGGGCGTTCAAAGCGCCTCGGAGGAGGATTTGGGGGGCGTGGGAAGGGGGGGAAGCACCGCACGTGGCTCCCGCAGCCGGGGAAGGGGCTGGGGAGAGGCACGGGGGGGGATGTTGGGGGGACACGGGGTGGATCTGGGCATCTCCAGCCCTTGGGGCCTCATCCCACCCCTCGGGGATGCTGGCACTGGGAGCACTGGGATCACCCCGGGGGGGTCACCCAGTGCTCCCCCTGATTTTTTGGGGGGCGCTGGGAGCACCCAGAGCTCTCTCCGATGTCTTTTTTTGGGCACTGGGACACGGTGGGAGCATCCTGACATTTTTTCTGGGCACCAGGAGCACTCGAGGGGGGGCACCCAGGGCTCCCCCCAACGTGGTTCTGGGCACTGGGAGCCCCCTGATGTGTTTTGGGGCACCTGAGTGGGCACTCAGGGCTCCCCCTGATTTTTTGGGGGGCACTGGGAGCACACTAATGTGGTTCTGGGCACCAGGAGCACACGGGGAGGGTGTGGGGTGGGGGGCACCCCAATGTCTTTTTGGGCACTGGGAGCATCCTGGCATCTTTCTGGGCACCAGGAACACCCCGGGGAGGGGCACCCAGGGCTCCCCCTGATTTTTCCGTGGCACTGGGAGCATCCCAATGTCTCTCTGGGCACCAGGAACACCCCAGGGGGGCCACGCCACAGCTCCTCCTGAATTTTGGGGGGCACTGGGACCACCCAGAGCTCCCCCCAAACATGTTTCTGGGCATCAGGAGCACCCCAGGAAGGGCCCCCAGAGCTCCCTGTCGTGGTTTTGGGCACTGGGATGCTCCAAAGGGGACCCTGGGGGTGGGGAGGGGGGGGTCACTGCCTCAGGATCCACCACACATCAAACACCCAACAACTTCCAATTCTTTTATTTCAAACCCCTCTCTCTTCCCACCCAAAAAAAAAAAAACAAAACCCCAAAACAAACCCAAAAACCCAAACAAAACCCCCCGAAAAAACCCCAAACCCATCAGTCAAAACGACGCTAGAAATGAGTTACAAACACCGAGTCAGCTCTCCCTCACTGACCACTCAGGGGGAAAAAAAAAAAAACCCACAAAAAAACACCCCCAAAATCCCCCAAATCCAGGAATTCCACGCCAGCTTCCCTCCCCCAGCACCTGCAGCAGTTGCCACCGTCCCCCACGAGAGGCCAAACATGCCTATTAATACAATATATACAGACAAACCCACAGGTACAGCCAGGCTCCCCCTCCCCACCCCCAAAAATAACCAAACACACCCAAAAGTGCATTTGTGGTTTATATATCAAAAAACCTTATTTTCCTTTTTTTTTTTCCCTTTTTTTTTCCTTTTTTTTTTTTTATCTGAAAGATTGGCCTGCAAGTCTGTTTGGTTTTTTTTGTTGTTTTTGTTCTTTTTTTAAACCATTTAGTAACTTTTTAATATAGTTTACGAAAATAAATTATACAGCAACTATTTTAATAAATTAAGCACACACCAAAAAAAAAAAAAATTAAAAATGGAGGGGGGAAATAAAGATAAAATTAAGCAAAGCTGCATTTTTTTGTTGTTGTTGTTGTTGTTCTACCCAAGGGTGGTTCCACAGCTCTGCCCTTGGAGCTGCCAAAATCTGCTCATTCCCTCTCTAAAGGCAAGGCTGGATCCAGTGTAATTCCTATTTTTGGGGGGGGACTGAAGCCCTGGATGGGGTGGGGGGAGCACTGGGAGCATCCCAGGGGGGCACTGGGAGCTCCCCAGTGTGTTACTGGGCACCAGTTGTGCTTGTTCAGCTGGAGGCACAGTTGGAGGCAGCGCTGCCAGGACCCCCCCTGATCCCAAGGGATGTTTGGGAAGGGGGTTCCCACCTGCCCCACCTCACCTGGAAGACTCTGGATGAGGAGTGAGGGGCTTGCTGGGAGCATGTGGATAAATCCCTCCCTTCCCAGAGCAAAGGGAGGTTGGAAAAGTGGATAAATCCCTCTGTCCCCAAAAGCCAAGGAGGGTTTGGAGAGGTGGATAAATCTCCCCGTTCCCAAATCCAAGGGGATCTGGAAGGTGGATAAATCCCTTATATCCCCAAAAGCCAAGGGGATTGAGTGTGGAAAAGTGCATAAATCCCTGCATTCCCAAAGCTAAAGAGGTCTGGAAGGTGGATAAATCCCTTTGTTCCCAAAAACCAAGGGGATCTGGAAGGTGGATAAATCCCTTTGTTCCCAAAACCAAGGGGATTTGGAAGGTGGATAAATCCCTCCATTCCCAAAACCAAGGGGATTTGGAAGGTGGATAAATCCCTCCATTCCCAAAGCTAAAAGAAGTTTGGAAGGTGGATAAATCCCAGACCTCTTTTGGGTTTGGGAATGAAGGGATTTATCCACCTTCCAGACCTCTTTTGGGTTTGGGAATGAAGGAAGGTGGATAAATCCCTCCATTCCCAAAAGCCAAGGGGATTGGGAAGGTATCCAGGTGCCCCCCCCCAAAGCCCTCAGCCCTGATGGTCAATTTGAAGTATAAAATCATCCCAAGGACAGATTTTTAACTGCAAGGAATGAAGGAAAAGGGCCAGTTCCCTTCCTCCTGGAAGCAGGAAGGTCCTTCCTTCAGCAAATCCTACTTTTCAGAGGTTTTCCTCCCCAAAATACTCCCGGGATTTGAGCCCCTCAACCACCACCTGCATCACAGCCCCACAGGTCGCTGCTAAAACCACTTGCAGGGTTTTTAAAAAAACGCTTTTAGGGATTAAAATCTGGCACCACCACACCTGGAGCTTCCAAATCCATCCATTCCCAACCGCAGGAGCAGCCCAGGTGGTTCCCATATAGGACCAATCCTGCAAATCCAGCTGCAAACCCCAAGCTAAGGATAAATTTATCGAGCTAAGGATAAATTTTTCCACCCTTTTCTTTTTTTTTATTTGGTCCCAAGGAGGTGGAAACTTCCACGTGAGAAAACTTCCCTGGTTTATCCCAATTTTCCTCGCTGCTGGAAGGAGAAAGGTCATTCCCCACCTTGAAATAGGGTGTTGGGAGAGGAGGGGGGAAGCTGCCAAGCTGAGCACAGGGCTGAGGGCTGCCCCCATCCAGCTGGAAAAGCACAGAAAGGAGCTTTTCCACGGACAATTCCCGCGCTCCAGTGGGTTTTATGGTCCATTTCCCGGCTCATCCAGCTCCAGGAGCAGGACAAGCACCACCTCTGCACAATTCAAGGCTGGAGAAAGGGTGGTGATAAAATGTTTTTTCCCCACATCAGCAGGACGGGAGCAGCCTCCAGAACCAGCCTGCAAAATATTCCAGGCAGGATAACCCAGCCCCAGGGGTCCATTCCCCAAACTGGGATTGATGGGAACCCCTTGGAGCTGTTCCCCGTGCCCACAGAGCCCAGCCCTCACTTCCAGCCCCGGATCAAACCCTCTGGCTCATTCCCATGGATCAAATCCCTCGCTCCCCTCCCGCCTCCCTGTGCAGGAACAGCTTTGTTTTCCCTGGATTTCAGGAGAAGGCTGTTAACTACAGTTAACCTTGGGATCTCAGCCAGCACCACCAGCCACGGGCTGGGGCTGGCACTGACCTGCTCCAGCTTTTCCTGCCTGGCTCGGAGCAAGGAGAGGTGGAGCAGAGCCCTGGGAATGCTGAGGAGCATCTGCCACCTCCGTGGAATCCTTGGGAGGGGTCTCATTCCTATCCCACCCCTCGCCATTCCCTATCCAACAGCTCCCAGCATGTCCCCTCCATCATTTCAGACCCCAAACCTCCCTGCTGGCCCAAATTTGGGAAGAGTTGCCCCCCC
>NW_020897796.1:72335-77108 GCF_003984885.1 Neopelma chrysocephalum | reverse complement strand
GGACCCTCCATTCCCAAGCCTGGCTCTTGGGAAGCTCTTCCCCTCCCACAGCCGGGATGGAGCAGCGTCCCATGAGGTATTTCTGTGGATTTGGAAGCTCAGTTTCACCTGGAAGCCAAATCCTTTCTTTCCAGAGCACGTGAGCCCTCCCAGGATCCAGGAGGGGCCGGGCAGGGCAGGATCTGTAGCACCTTCCTGGAGCAGTGGGATTTTTCCAGGTCACTGCCTTAAAATCCAACCCGGTCCCGTGGAATTCAAGGACAGGGATCCTCCTGCAGGGAGAGCCCAAGGTCCTGACAGCTCACAGGGCACTCACAGGGCACCCACCCCCATCCACAGGCCCGGCAGGACAGAGCAATTCCTTGGATTCAGAGCGCAGGGACTCGCTCCTTTAAATACAGGGATGAAGAGGCTTCTCCAGAATTCCCAGCATCCCTCAAAACTCCACCATCCAGGAAGTTCCTGCTCAGGGGCTGCAGGGGATGAAGCAGCAGACCAGGATTTGAAGGGGGGGGGTGTTATTTGTGCCCAAAACCATGGCAAGAGCCATCATCTCTCCCAGCTTTGCTGTGGATCCATGGATGTCCCAGGGAGGGAAGGGATCAGATGCTATTCCAGAGAATCCTCAGGGAGCTGCTCCTCGCTCCCAGTCCCCCCCAGCAGCTCCTCCTCAGGATCCTTCACAGCTCCAAAGGAAGCCACTTCATTCCCAGCTCCTGGAATCAGCCAGAGAGGGGCTGGAAGTGCACATCCCGTGGCTCTGCAGGAAGTACCTTTGGTCCTTCCAGCTCCAACAGTTCCAGCTTCTCCACCTTCCTTCCACTTCCCGGGGGGTCCGGGGGGGGGGATCTTCCAGTGTTTTCTCAGGGAATGGCGCTTCCTCGGAGGAGCAGCACCAACCATTCCCTCGGGATCCACGACATCCCAACGGCTCACACGCTCCTCCTTCCTCGGGTCCATCCTGCAAATCCAGCTCAGCTTCCCAAGGCTGGGTTTGGCTCCCTCCTCCCGGATCCTGGGAAGCTGCTGAGCTCCAAGGTTATTCCCAGAGGTTATTCCCAGATCCTTCTGGCTCAGTTTGCCTCCAGCAGCTCTCCAGCTGCACCCTCCCCTCTCCGTGGGGATCAAAGGACAGTCCCGCCACGATGCCTTGGAGCAGATGGATCTTCCCAGAGAGTGTCCCCTCCTCCTCCTCCCTCCATCTCTTTCCCCACTTCCAAGTTTTCCAAGGCAGGGTCGTCACCACGCAGTCACCTCTTCTCATGCTGAAAACAAAAAACTGGAATACATCAAAAATAAAACTTTCCCCAGAACTTTGTAAAACTTTGTAAAATGCCGTGACATTCCTTGTTCCGCCGGGAGGCTCGGCCGCCTCCCGAGACGCCTTTTCCCAGGAGCCAAGGCTCTGGATTCCTGCTCTGCTGGGCTTCTTGGGAATCTTGGCCCCCCCTCTTCTCTGTACAAAAGGGCTGGAGAGCAGGAGTGGCCCCCCCCCCAGCAGCGGGGGAGGAGTGTGGGGGGCTCCTTCCCACCACGGCCTGGCTCGGGCTGCGGGATGGCAACAACCAAATTCCTGGTGGGAAAGAGAGGGGAGAGGGATCAGCCACCAGCGGGATGGATCCGGCCCCGGGAGGGAGAACAGGCTGGGGTGGGAACAACCTGGAGGCTTGTTCCCTTTCCCAGGGAAAGCTGGGAATGGTGGAACAACGGGAAGCCTTGTTCCCCTTCCCAGGGAAAGCCTGGAATGGTAAGAGATCCCAAAACCTTTTGCCCCTTCCCAAGGAAAGCCTGGAATTGTAAAAGGCTATGAAACCTTGTGCCCCTTCCCAAGGAAAGCTGGGAATGGTAAAAAAACCATGAAGCCTTGTTCCTCTTTCCAAGGAAAGCTTGGGAATGGTGGAAGAACATGAAGCCTTGTTCTCCTCCCCAAGGGTAACAGACCATGAAACTTTGTTCCCCTTTCCAAGGAAAGCCTGGGAATTGTAAAAGATTGTGAAGCCTTGTTCCCCTTTCCAAGGAAAGCTTGAGAAAGTAAAGGACTCTGAAGCCTTGTTCTCTTTCCCAAGGGTAAAAGGCCAGGAAGCCTTGTTCCCCTTTCCAGAGAAAGCTTGGGAATGGTAGAAGACCACGAAGCCTTGTTGCCCTTCCCAAGGAAAGCCTGGAATGGTAAAAGGCTGTGAAACCTTGTTCCCCTCCCCAGGGAAAGCTGGGAATTGCAGAAGCCCACAAAGCCTTGTTCTCTTTTCCCAAGGGCAAAAGGCCAGGAAGGTTTGTTCCCCTCTCCAAGAAAAACTGGGAATGGCAAGAGACCACGATGAAGCCTCGCTTCCCTCACCAGGGAAAGTTAGGGAATGGTGAAATACCCCGGAGTGAACAGCCAGGAGGGTTCTGTGGGTTTGCAATCCAGGGCACAGCTGGGCTCTGATCCCGGGGCTGGATGGGCTCTGATCCCAGGGTTGGATGGGCTCTGATCCCAGGGCTGGATGGGGCTCTGATCCCAGGGCTGGATGGGGCTCTGATCCCGGGGCTGGATGGGCTCTGATCCCGGGGCTGGATGGGGCTCTGATCCCGGGGCTGGATGGGGCTCTGATCCCAGGATTGGATGCATCCAGCAGCATTCCCGTACCATCAGTGCCGGGAGCACGGGCGAGGCGGCTCTGCTACGTGGAGGATTCCGGCTCCTGGGTCTGTCTGGAGATGAGCTGGGCCTCCTTCAGGGACAGGTAAACCTCCTCCTGCGGGTCGTAGTAGTAGAACTTGCGGATGTAGGAGATCAGGGGCCTGGGAAAGGAGCGGGAAGAGCTTCATCCATCCCTGAGCCACCAGCATTCCAACCTCCCCAGAGCCCACCCGGCTCCGGCACCGGGCCGGGGCACCTCAATCCCAAATTCCCATGTGCATCCATTCCCACATCCCACGGGACGCTCATCCCGCTGTCCCAAGGCTGGGGGGAAGTCAATTATTCCCTGCCCGGGCCCTCCCTGGAGATACAGACCCTTCCCAGGGCCTGGGAGGGTGGGAATCAAAGGGATCCATCCCTGGGACTCACTTGGGCAGCAGGAGCTTGGGAATCAAAAGGATCAATCCCTGGGACTCATTTGGGCAGCGGGAGCTCGGGAATCAAAGGGATCCATCCCTGGGACTCACTTGGGCAGCGGGAGCTCAGGAATGAAAGGGAATCAAAGGGATCCATCCCTGGGACTCACTTTGGGCAGCAGGAGCTCAGGAATGAAAGGGAATGAAAGGGACCCATCCCTGGGACTCACTTGGGCAGCGGGAGCTCGGGAATGTGGTCGATCCGGACCAGCTGCCGGATCCGAAAGCGGCAAAGGTGCTGAAGGGATTTGACGTTGCTGAACCTGGAGACGGGATACAGGAGCTGGACGGGCGTTGGAGGGAGACCTTTGGGGGGAAAAAAGGCAAGTTTGGAGATGAGGAAGTGCTGCTGATCCCGAAGGGAAAAGCTGAGCTTTCCTCAAGTCCGGGTTCCACACGGTATCACGGGATCATGGAATGGTTTGGGTGGGAAAGGACCTTAAAGCTCATCCAGTGCCACCCCCTGCCATGGGCAGGGACACCTTCCACTAGCCCAGGTTGCTCCAACCTGGCCTTGGACACTTCCAGGGATGGGGCAGCCACAGCTTCTCTGTGCCAGGGCCTCCCCACCCTCACAGGGAAGAATTTCTTCCCAATATCCCACCTAACCCTGCCCTCTGGCACTTTAAAACCATAACCCCTTGTCCTGTCACTCTCTGCCTGCAAAAGAAGTCCCTCGAGTCTCCTTTTTTTAAGCTCCAGGATTTTCCCAGGATCCCACTGCTCTGGAATCCCTGGAGAGCCAAAACCTGGCAGGGGTGAGACCCCTTTGCCTGCAACAACAGCCCTGATGCCATGGGGTGACTGGAACAGCAGATCCTGGGAAAAGCAAGCTCCAAGCCACCAGGACTGGCAGATGAATCATCCCTTTAAACAGCACCAGGGAGTTTTCCAGGGATGCAGGAGGGAGCCCAAGGACAAGACACAGGCTTTGCTCTGCACATCCCTCAGGATCAGAGGGGCTGAGGGAACCAAAGGTGTTAAAAATCTGAGGGATTTGGTCAGATCAGGCCGTGCCAGAGCTGCTCATCCCTGGCTCACAAGGCTGGGAACAAAGGCAGAGGCAGCTCCAGCCTCCTCACACAGGGCTGGAAGGGGTCACACCCTGCTCCAAAACCTCCCTCTACCCCAAAATTGGGGACAACAACGAAGCCCACAGGCCCCAGGGGTCGGCAGGAGCACTGGGAAGGATCTTTGGGAGCTGGGCTCCACTCCCAGCACAGGGTTTTATCTGTCCTTGCAGAAGAATTCCAAGGCAGTCCCACTCCAACCCCCTCCTCCTGGTTTGACTCCCAGGGCACTGGAGGGAGAGGAGAAAAGGGAAAGCTCTTCACACTCCAAACTGCTCCAGGCAGCTCGGGAAGCTGGGAGCCAGCTTGGGAAGGAGCAGGGAACAGCCAGGCATTGAGGGCTGGATTCTGCCCCCTCTTATTCTCTCCAAAGAAAAAAAAAGGAATGAGCCTCTGGGAGCTCAGCCAGCAGCCAGAGGGACACAGCCCGAGCTCCACATGGAGCTCCACTGCCAGCTGGAAGAGCCCCCTCCTCCAAAATCCCTCCTCCAAAACCCCTCCTCCAAAATCCCCCCTCCAAAATCCTCCCTCCAAAATCCTCCCTCCAAAACCCCCCCTCCAAAACCCCCCCTCCAAAACCCCTCTCTCCAAAATCCCCCCTCCAAAA
>NW_020897796.1:66122-72235 GCF_003984885.1 Neopelma chrysocephalum | reverse complement strand
ACCCCCCCTCCAAAACCCCTCTCTCCAAAATCCCCCCTCCAAAACCCCTCCTTCCAAAACCCTTCCCTCCAAAACCCCTCACCCCTCCCTCCCAGAAGCCAGGTCACCTTCCAGCAGGAAAAACAGCCCTAAGGAGCTCACTGGGAAGATCCCAAATATTCTCCCACTACAGGATCACCCTGAGGCTTGTTTTGTATCAAGGCTCTCCTGGATCCAGCCCTGGATCCAGGGGAGTGCAGGATCCAGCAGCAAATATCACCTCAGCAGGTGCCCAGCACCGTTTGAGGGGGGATATTTTCTTTTTTTCAATGGTATTTTTCCAAATCAAGCCCTCCCTGAGCTGTTTTTGCCTGGCTCCTAAGCCCCCCAAAGCCTCGGGGGGGGAAGAGATCCCAGGATCAGGAAGTGAAGTATCTTGAATTTAAGGATTTTTGGAACAGAGGGTCACTGCAAAAGCAGCTTCACAACCCTCTTCCCCCCCCAGACCAGGTTCTAAATCAGCTTCCAGTGGCTGCTGGTGTCTGCAGAGGGCAACACTGACCAGCTCCAGGCTGTGCTTCCAGCCTGCAGGAATGCTGGCCAGGGAACAGCAGCTCTTTGGGCTGGATCCTCTGGGTGCTGCAGTGCCAGGGAAAGGTCCCTGTGCCCAGCAGGGCCTGCAGGAACGGTGCCAGTGTGGGCAGGGAGCAGATTTACCACCATTTTACTGCAAATTCACCTCAACAACCCTCACCCTGCTCTCCATCGTTCCCATTCCTGCTCTTTGCTCAAGGCAAATCCCCTTTTTCCAAGTCCTATTGCTCCCTCCATTTCCCCACTTGGCTCTTCCCTTCCTCTCCCACTGGATTTTTTTTTGGCTGACAGGACAGAGAGCAGCAAAACCCAGGGAAACAATAAATCCAGGTCCAGTTGCCTGCCCAGATTTCCCAGGATGGGGATGGGAGCCCTCCAGGAGTTTGATGGATTTGGAACCAAGCCCTGCAACCCAACGTGCTCCAACAGAGCCACAACATTCCCTCCTGGATTGCAAGCCCCTGCCTGTGGATGGGCCCTCCAGGGACTCCAAATCCACGGAATCATCACCTGAGGCTCCCTCTGAGCTCAGCCCTGGAATCCCTCCCACATCCCTGGGTTGGTCCCAGCCAAGGGAAAACTGGGAAGCCACAAAGCACGGGGTGGTTTGAGACTGGGGGGAGAGAGGGAAGGGGGGGTTTAGTAGTTTTTAGTAGCCAAATAATTGCTTGTTGAGGGAGCAGCTTCCAGGCTCGGGCTTCTGCCAGCAGGAAGTGGGATCATGATCCCAAACTCCTGGGGAGGAAGGTTTGGGAAGTCTCCTCACCCTCAGGATAGAAATCTGCTCCTCAGGGTGGGCAAGGATGGGGAGCAGGACACTGAGCACAGCCCAAAGTCACACCAAACCCACTCTGTGGGGCAGAGGAGCAGCTGATCCCGGAGCAAAGCCCTCACCTGGGACCCTGGAGCGCAGGAAGTAGAGGAACTTCCCGTTTTTGGAGTGCATGATGGCCCTCTTGATGAACTCCACCACCGACTGGCAGCGGTCCTCGAACTTGGGGTGGCACCACAGGCTGAAGGTCCCTGCAAGAGAGGAGAGGAGGTGGCACCTCATGGCAGCACCAGGGGCAAGAGGGGACATTCAGGGACATTTAGGGACATTTAGGGACATTTAGGGACATTTAGGGATGGGTCTGGCGCTCTCAAAATCCAGGTGGACACCCCAGGCCGACTTCTCAGAGCTGGGATGGGGCACTAAGAGGGAACACCAGTGGCACCAGCACATTGTTCCACTGGTACCAGTGCCCTCCAGGAGCTGGGGATGCACAGAGAGGTGGGACAGAGTGACCACTGGCACCCAGAGGTGGCCACAAGCCCCCCCTGCCTGAACTTGTGAACAGCTGCCACTGCTGGGTCTGGAATTTCAAACAAAATACACCTTAATTTGCAGAATTCCCTGTTCTTCTGCAGGATCATGGACTGGTTTGGGTGGGAAGGGACCTTAAAGCTCATCCAGTCCCACCCCCAGCCATGGGCAGGGACACCTTCCACTATTCCAGGTTGCTCCAACCTGGCCTTGGACACTCCCAGGGATGGGGCAGCAGCATCCCACCCCCAGCATTCCCAAAGGAAGCTCTTGGAGGTTTTTAAACCAGGCATCCAGGAGCTGCTGTCCCCTTTTCCCAGCCCTGTGGCTGCCAGGGATCACATTCCACAGCTCCCTGTCCCTGCCAGCTGCTCCCAACACCTTAATTAAAGGGACTGTTAAGTAGGAGCAGGGTCACAACCCAGGCCACGGGTGTCCCTGTGCTGTCCCTGTCCCTGTCACCCGACACGAGCTCCAGTGGCCCAGGGTGAAACTGGAGACGGGGACACGGGGCCAGCAGCCCCCAGGCAGGTCACAGAGCTCCAAAGGGGGTTAAACCTCCAGCCAGACCAGTCCAACAACCCCTGGGCTGCACAGACACCCCCTCCCTGCACCAAAACCCCGGAGCTGTGGAACAGTTCGGGTTGAAAAAGGTCTCTGAGATCGAGTGCAAACATTGTCCCACATCAGCACTAAAACCCTGTCCCCAAGGGCCACATCCACGTGGGTTTTTTAACACTTCCAGGGCCTGACCACTCTTTCCATGAATAAGTTTTTCCTGATTTTTAGGAAAAGGAGTTCCCTCGGGTCCCAGCCCCGAACTGAGACATCAGAGAGCAGCAGGAGAAGTTTCCTCCCAAGCTCAGTTATGGAAAAGCCTCAAACTCCTCCAGCTGGGAGAGCCCCTCCCGCTTTCCATGAGGATGAGGTGAAAATCCTTCCTTCTTGGCAGCAGCCAGACACAGGGAGCTGGCTCTGGACAGGCTGGAATTCATGCTGGGACATCTTCCCATCAAGAGGGGCTCAGCACCCACGGTGCTGATGTGGTGCATCACATCCCAGTGCCACAGGATCCCAAAAACCCTCCTGCCAGCATTTCTTTGCATCCAGTTTTCCAGAAGAACTCTTGACTCCCAGTTTTTCAGAGCGACGGGAGTCGCTCCTTGAGGCAAAAGAAAGAAGCTCAAACACCTTTTATTACCCCAAAGGCCACAAAAACGCTCTTAAAATTAACAAGAAGGAGCTGGACAGGTTTTTACATCAAATAATTGGGATTTGCTGAAGCCTAAAGGGTTTAGGGCCTGGCTGCTGCTGGGGGAAAGCAATGACACAAAATCAGAAAAACCTTAAAATTGGGCTAAAAAAAACCCCCAGTTTAACCTAAATCCAGGAAAAGCTTAAGATTAGGCTACAAAAAAACCCCCAAAAGCCTGACTTAAAACCAGTGACACCAAATCAGAAAAACCTTTAAACTGGGTTAAAAAAAAAACCCAGTCTGACTTAAACCCAGGAAAAGCTTAAGATTAGGCTACAAAAAAAACCCCAAAAGCCTGACTTAAAACCAGAAGCTCAACACAGGAGTGAGGACAAACTGGACTTTTACATCAAATAACTGGGATTTGCTGAAGACTTAAGGGTTTGAGGCCTGGATGCCGCTGGGGGAAAGCAATGACACAAAATCAGAAAAACCTTAAAACTGGGCTAAAAAAAACCCCCAGTTTAACTTAAATCCAGGAAATGCTTAGGATCAGGCTACAAAAAAATAACCAGTCTAACTTAAACCCAGGAAAAGTTTAAGATTAGGCTACAAAAAACCCCCAAAAGCCTGACTTAAAACCAGTGACACAAAATCAGAAAAACCTTAAAACTGGGTTAAAAAAAACCAACAGTCTGACTTAAACCCAAGAAAAGCTTAAAATTAGGCTACAAAAAAACCCCAAAAGCCTGACTTAAAACCAGTGACACAAAATCAGAAAAACCTTAAAACTGGGCTAAAAAAAACCCAACAGTCTGACTTAAACCCAGGAAAAGTTTAGGATCAGGCTACAAAAAAAACCCCAGTCTAACTTAAACCCAGGGAAAGCTTAGGATCAGGCTACAAAAAAAAAAAAAAACCAAAAACTTGAAAACTTAAACTGACTTAAAACCAGAAGCTCAACACAGGAGTGAGGACACACTGAGGCTGCTGCCAGCTCTGCTCTGGGGGTGCTGGGCCCCCCCTTTCTCACCTCTGTAGTGCTCCATCCTGGTGTGGTGGGTGATGCCCTGGGACCTGAAGCTCAGGCTCAGGATGTAGCGGGGGTCGGAGCTGTCCCGCACCAGGAAGGACCCGTCGGGTTTCCCCTTCAGCTTCATCTCGGCGTCCTCCCAGTTCATGGGGCCCCAGTACCACCCACACTGGGGAAACAAGCAGGCAGAGGGTCAGGGCACGCCAACCAGGGTGATTTGTGAGCAATCAAACACGGCACAACCCGCTCCTGCTGCTGCATTCCCAAATGGAAGTGCCTCATATCCCCCCCGGATGGTCGGGGTGGGGAGGGCACCATCCCATCCCTCGTCACCCCAAAGGTGGGCAGAGGACAGAGGAGACCACGACACCCCCTCCATGCACAGCAAAATGCTCTCCTGGGCTCAAAGAACCGTGGGATAATTTAGGAAAAAACCTCTGGGATCGCCGAGTCCGACCCTTCCCCCCCAGCACCACCCAGGCCACCCCTAAACCCACAACCCCAAGTGCTCCACGTGGGTTTTTAAGTCCTTTAAGGGAGAGTAATCCCACCACTGCCCTGAGCAGCCTGTTCCAATGCCTGTTCCACCATATCCCTCCTGCTGCAACTTCAGGATGCTCCCTCTTGTCCTGTTGCTTGGGATCAACCCCCTCACTGGGGGAAAGGCAGGAGAGGTTTTTCCCACCCCTGCCCTAATCCTGTGCTCCAAGCCCACAAAGGGGATGATCAACCCCCCCCAAATCGAACCCTGAAGGTGCAATTTTTCCCTCCCCTTGTCCCAGGAGCCCCTTTACCTTCTCCAGCTCCCTCAGGCTGGCGGCGAAGCTGCTGGAATCGGGTCTGGAGAGGGGACACTGCAGGTGTGGGATGGGCTGGGCCACCCCCCCCTCCGGAGGCCGCACCGGGACCATCCTGGGAAAGGCGTCTGCACAGGGAAAAACGAGCCCAGGGCCATCATCAGCCACGGGGAGATCCCCCAGGGATGGTGATCCCAGTTATCCCAGCCCCTGGCACGGCTCCGGAGCTCAGGGAAGGAGGAGGACCCACAGAAGGATAAAATCCTCGTGAAGGATCCAGTGGGAATCATCCCTTGTGCCTTCACCTGCTCTTCCTGACTCTGTCTCAGAGGGAGGAGTGGGAGGGATGGACAAACACATCCTGGAAAAGGGGCAGGAAAAGCCCTCTGGGTCCCAAGGGAAGCAAAAGCAAAAGGGGGAATTGCTCGGGAAAACTGGTAAGGGGGGTGTCACAGGCTGGGGTTCCTGCCTGGAATTCTGCTCCCACGGCACTGCTGACCCTCCTTATCAGGGTGGGATGAATCCCATGAGGATAAAGCTCAATCCTGAGCTCCAGAAAAACCACGGAGGGCAACGAGAGCCACGGGAGCAGAGCCTGGACAGGACCCCACGTGTCCCTGAGCAGCCAAGGCAGCACCAGAGATGGGAAAAAAGCCTCAAAGCTGAGCAAGAAACCTCCCCCCAAAGCGCAGATTCCTGGTGGGAAAAGCCAGAGCCTCGGGAAAGCTCCTCTGACCTGGGGCGTGGGGCGGAGGAGGCGGAGGCAGAGGGAAAGACTGCAGGGAAGAGCCCATTGGACCCACTAGGACAGATGGAGGCAGCGTCCCACTGATATCATCTAGGAGAGAACAGAGGCAGGAGAGGTTCAGAGAACAGGAGAGAGACAGAGAGAGAGCAAGTGTCCGACAGAACCGAGCCAGGAATCCAGCACTGCCCGGAGAAGGGAGGATGGAGCTTCCTCCTGGCAGCTCCTCATCCTCCTCTGGCTTCTCAGGGCCCTGACACGTTCCCAGAGGAGAGGAATCCCTTTTCCAGCACAAAAAGAGGCAGTTCCAGGAGATCTCAGCCCCAGCAATGCTGACCTCACCCATCCCATGCTGGGAGGAGGATGAGGAGCATCCCAGGAATCCAGCACTGCCTGGAGAAGGGAGGATGGAGCTTTCCCCTGGCAGCTCCTCATCCTCCTCTGGCTTCTCAGGGCCCTGACAC
>NW_020897796.1:65130-66112 GCF_003984885.1 Neopelma chrysocephalum | reverse complement strand
CCACTTCCAGCAGCTGGATCCCACAGGAGGGATCCCTCCAGCCTCCCTGGGTGATGGGCAGGGAAGGGAAAACATTCCCAAAGGCAGAGGAACTGCTACGAAATTCCCTCCCACCCCCTCCCCTCCCGCCTGATCCCAGGGGAATCCGAAGCTTCCCAGGAATCCCCTGCCAAGGGAAGGGAGAGCAGGGTGTGGTGCAGGGTCAGGGGGCCCCGGGGATGCCCCTCCAGGGATCCCACATTCCCATTATTCCCCCGGGATGGTACCGAGCAGGCTGAGGCTCCTCCGGGGCGGAGGGGGAGGAGTCGGGGGGTGAGGGGAGGTCAGTCCTCGCTGGGAGATGTCCACGTCCACCAGTGACACCGTTTCACCTGCAGGGGGGTGGAGGGAACACTGTCAGAGCCGGGGAGGAGGGAAAAGGGGCAGGAAACCCCGCGGGGTTTGGAAAATTATCCCGTTGGTTGTTTCTGAGCCGAGTTTCCCCCGATGTCACACTCCGGAGACACCAATCAACACCCAAATTTGGGGCCCTCAAGCCCCTCCCCACCCGAGACCCTCCACATTTGGGTCCCTCAAGCCCCTCTCCCCCCCCCAAGACCCCCCAAATTTGGGTCCCTCGAGCCCCTCCCCCCCAAACCCCCCAAATTTTGGTCCCCTGGACAACCAAGACCCCCCAAATTTGGGTCCCTCAAGCCCCTCCCCCTCCCCAAGACCCCCAAATTTGGGTCCCTCAAGCCCCTCCCCCCCAGGCCCCCCAAATTTGGGTCCCCTGGACAACCAAGACCCCCCAAATTTGTGTCCCTCAAGCCCTTCCCACAAGACCCCCAAATTTGGGTCCCTTGGACAACCAAGACCCCCTCAAATTTGGGTCCCTCAAGCCCCTCCCCCCTGAGACCCCCAAATTTGGGTCCCCCAGGCCCCGCCCCCCCCCCTCACCCGGCCGGGGGGGCGTGGTTGCCGCCGCAACCGCCGCCCTCGCGGT
>NW_020897796.1:62294-65030 GCF_003984885.1 Neopelma chrysocephalum | reverse complement strand
TGGACAACCAAGACCCCCCAAATTTGGGTCCCTCAAGCCCCTCCCCCCCCCCACCCCCCCCATTTGGGTCCTCTGGTCAACCAAGACCCCCCAAATTTGGGTCCCTCAAGCCCCTCCCCCACGAGACCCCTCAAATTTGGGTCCCTAAAGGCCCCTCCCCCCCTCCAAGACCCCTAAATTTGGGGTCCCCCAGGCCCCTCCCCCTCCAAGACCCACAAACCCTCTGGGTTTGCCTCCAACGACCAAACAAAAAACACCTTTTGCCCCAAAGGCCACAAAAACGCCCTTAAAATTAAAAAGAAGGCTCTGGACAGGCTTTTAAATTAAATACATTAAATAAGTGGGATTTCCCCAAAAGCTTAAAGGCTCTGGAGCCTCAGGATGCTGCCTGGGGAAAGCAATGACACAGAGGCTCTGAAAGCCAGAGGAGCTCTTAAAACCAACCTAACTTAAAGCAGGGAAAGCTGAAAATCAGGTTAAAATCATGGGAGAGGGATGAAAACACCAAATCAAACCAAGGGCAGAGCATCAATAGCAGGACCTTAAATCCCAAAGTGAAAATAAACATCCATGGTGGGTTTTTTCCCCTAAAATGAAAACCCCTCAGTCCAGCCAGGCTCTGGTGAACCCCCAACACCAAACCAGAGGATCCTGAAGAGCCCTGGTTGTTAAGGAGGCACTTAAGAGGTGTTTAGGGTGGTTATTTAGGGTGGTTATTATCCCCTGGCCCCCGGGGGATTGCTGGGGGTGGGGCACACGAGGCCCCACACACCCTAAAAATAAAGTGGTTGGGCCACATTCAGCTCGTGCAAACACCAACAAAGGCATCAACAAAGAGGAGCTGCAGCAATTCAGCTTTTAAACCCTTCCCAAGGCAGGGGGAGAGAGGAAGAAATGGTTCCCATGGGCCAAATCTGCTTCCCAGCTCCAGCCTCCCCTAAAAACCTATTCCACACTCCTCCTTCTCATCCTTCTCATCCTCCTTCTCATCCTTCTCCTCCTCTTCATCCTTCTTCTCATCCTTCCCCTCCTCTTCATCCTCCTCTTCCTCTTCATCCTCCTCCTCCTTCTCCTCCTCCTTCCTTCTCCTCCTTCCTTCTCCTTCTTCTCCTCATCCTTCTCCTCCTCCTCCTTCCCCTCCTTCTCCTCCTCCTCCTCCTCCTCCTCCTCATCCTTCTCCTTCTCCTCCTTCTCATCCTTTTCCTCCTTCTCCTCCTTCTGCTCCTTCTCCTCCTCCTCATCCTTCTCCTCCTTCTTCTCCTCCTTCTCCTTCTCATCCTTCTCCTCTTCCACCTCTCCTCAAGCTCTGCAAGATCCCAGTTCCACACACGCAAATCTGGGAAAAACCTGGAGCTCCAGAAAAATCAGGATTTTAGGGTCAGATTTAGAGGCAGATTTCCCAAGGAGAAGGTTGAAATTTTAAATTCCACTGACTGGGAAAAATTGACACGAATCACCTCAAAAATAGTTAATGGGATAAACTAATAATTAATGAAATTTAAAGGAAAAGCTCAGGTCATCCCCAGGTTTTCCTCCGCAGGTTCTGGTGAGGAAAAGCAGCTCACACACACACACACACACATTATCAGCACACAGAATTATGGTTTGGTTTTTTTTTTCCCTCAGAACTTCCCCAGCAGCAGCTGCCAGAGCAGCACAGGCAGCTTTTTTTTTTGCTTTCACCAGCCTTAATTTGCTTAATAAATTTGCACATGACACGTGAGAGGCACCAGATGAAGGGATGTGGGACTGGGGAAGGGACCAGGCAGAATTACCCCTGGGGTGACTCTGCTCCTGCAGGAGCTCAGGGAGAGCTCCAAGGAGCCCCAGGAGCAGCTCCAGAACCTTCCAGGCACTGGTTCCAGGGAAACCAGACCAATGCTCTGCCTCCCAAGGTCACCCCTCCGAAATTCCAGCTGGTTTTTACTGAGATTCATCTGAACTCTCCAAAAAAAAAATAAAATAAAAGGGCTTCTCCCTCTTCAGGAATCCAATCCATGCGCTGAGCTCTGCTGTCCAACACCTTTCCCACCAGGAAAAGAGGATTCCAGACCAACCCTGGTCTCTCTGCTCTGCAATAAGACCCTCAACATGAATTTATTTTGAGTCTGACCCTCCTCCCAGGCCACCTCCCTCCACAAAGCTGCAAATACTCACTTGTGACCTTCAATTCTGAGTCCTGAGGTGGGATTTTCCCGAGTTCCTCGGGGATTCTCCCCAAGCCCTCTGTGGCCAGGACTGTTTTGACTGAGGTTGTTTTTTTTTTCATCTCCAGAGCTCCCAAGCCACCAGCAGAGCAGGATTTCCCCCCTCACAAACCAGCCAACTTCCCCCCCCAGCAGCAGAAAGGGGAAGGTCACAAACCAGCAGGACACGGGGAAAGGGGGGTGGTGGTGGAATTCCCCAAAAAGGTTTTGATTCCCAAAACAGTCACGGAGGAGACGGGCTGCTGACCTTGGGGTGAGGCCCAGGTGGGAAGCAGGGCTTGGTCTCAGACCCCTCTCCTTGCTCTCAGACCCCTCTCCTTGCTCTCAGACCCTTCTCTTTGGTCTTAGAACCTTCTCCTTGTTCTTAGACCCTTTTCCTTGGTCTTAGATCCTTCTCCTTGTTCTTAGACCCTTTTCCTTGGTCTCAGACCCTTCTCCCTGGTCTCAGACCCCTCTCATTGGTCTCAGACCCTTTTCCTTGGTCTCAGACCCCTCTCCTTGCTCTCAGACCCCTCTCCTTGCTCTCAGA